>NC_141077.1:12511711-12936711 GCF_041138505.1 Cibotium barometz | reverse complement strand
AAAAATGGTTTAACAAAAATGTCAAGAAGAAGGAAACTAAGGAAAGGGATCTAGCCCTTATGTTTGGCATTGGTTTCAAGATGAAGAAGAAGTTGAAATATCTGGGTATGGCACCATTCACATCATGTAGATCACTTCACAAGGCTCGATGAGAATTAAAACTCTTGATTGTGTCAAAATGGAACGATACATCAACAGGAGTAAGCTAAAAAAAGAACTATGGGAATTAAAACTCTTGATGGTGATAAGAAAAGGCTAGAAAAAAAGAAGAAAAGAAGAAAAAACAAGCTAGAGATGAAGTTAAAGCCTATGAGGCTAAAACCAAACAAAAGTTCTAAAATAAAACCTTACATATGAACATGGTTGCACTCACTTCACTAGAAGGTCAAGTCTTGGGCATTGAACTAACTAGGCTAAAAGTTTAAATCTATACCTCTGGTAACTAAGCCTCTAGCATAGCATATATTGACATAGGTGCAAATCACAACTTGCTTTCATATGAAACATGGGAATCCATGGGTAAACCAAAACTTGAGCCCACAAATGCTAAAGTCCATGTGTAAACTCATGGATGGTGCAAGTTGATGGATTTTTAAAGGTCAATAATATCTATGTTAGAAATGGTCCTTTTGTTAGAAAGGTGTATGTGATGCCTATAAGAACTATAGAAGAAGAAGCTAGTCCGAACATAGACTAGTGCAACCACTCACATCATCCAATGGGCAGACACTAATGACAACTCAAGAGGACAGTGACACAATCGCAATGCCAATATCTATGTTAGAAAGGTGTTAGGCATAATCACAAAGCTAATATCTCTTTTTAAAAGGTCAATATCTCTATTAGAAATAATCCTTTGGCTAGAAAGGTGTAAGTGATGCCTACACAAACTATGGAAGAACATGATGGGATGAATGTGGATCAGCGCAACCTATTTTACTATCCAATAAGTGTGTGCCAAATGGATAGACACAATTTCTCAACTCAAGAGGATGATGATACAAATATATTGCCACTTTGGAGCCCCATCAAAGCCATTCTACTTCTAGAAGTCTTTCCATTACTTTGGTTTGCGTTTGCTCTATCTAATCACATTTCACCAAAGAGCTGCACTATATACGAAATGATTTGTAGCACATTTAACCTTACCTTTCTCAGAAAAATAATCCATCAAGTCGGCTCAACCATGCGAGTATGATGTGTGTATCCTTTTTGCCATCATAATCTTGAAAAGTAAAAGCTTTTCTGCTGATCTTGTGTCCCTTTCGAGACTCTTGAGCTTTGAGAGTAGCTCGCACAGTTATTTGAATAGGGTCGATCAAAATCCAAAAAATCAGATTCGGAATACGTACGCCGTTGCTTCTTGCGAGTAAATCTCCCCTCAAAATCTTCTCTTTGCCTCTTCTCACTCAACAACTGAGTTCGAAGTGTATTTACTTTATCTTGGATGGTGGGTGGTTGTGGGTAGATTGCCATTGCAAAAGAAACAAGTAAAATATTATGGAATTGTAGAAATAAAATAGAAAAGGTGGAAAACTTACTGACTCCTGTATATTTTGAAAGAAGGGTCGTTGAAGTGCTTGAAGTTGATGGCATCCCATGAAGGGTAAAGATGATAATCAAATTATTGCTTCGATGTGGACAACAAACTCAAGAAATAACTTGTTGAAAGAATCTTCAAAGGAGTCAAGGAAGAAAACATTAGTTGATCACTTGTGCTAAATTTCTTTTCTCGCAGAAATTTGATGTCTACAATTGGCACTATGTAACCCAATTTTATGATGTGAAAGCTTTCTTTTAAAGCTTTTGTAAGGGTTTTGAGATTAGCTTTTGGAAGACCCAAATTGAAATTTTGAATTTACCGTGCACCCAAATTCAAATCTTGAATCTACCATGCTCTGATACCACTGTTAGGACCATGGTACATGGAGATTAGATTATTTCACAAATTTGGTAATAAAAGAAATTAACCATAACATCATAGCATAAATCAAGAGCATAAATCAAAGAACACAAGACTAGGTGCAATCTTCCTTCGACGTGTGTGGCTCCACTCCCACATACAGCATTTAAATCATATTAATAAATTTATCCTTTGGAGCCATAAATAGCATAGCTTTTCTAAAATTGGACTTTTACAAAATTGAACCTTAGTCCAATGCTTTTAAAGCATCTCATAAAAAAAAATAAACCTTGCCCAACATATGTACAATGGGCCAAACCATACAAAATTAAATATTTAGCACGCATGTGCTTGGCTAAATAATCTCGTCCACCAATGTCCACCTTGGTTGTCTCGAACTCATGATCTATACTCAACATAGTCCACGATGTTAGATCCCAATTACTTTGGAATCACTCACAAAAATAATTATAATAAATGGAAATCATTCACTACCATGCTTCACACATGAACCATGCATCACACATAATTAATTGGATTCACTCCCATGATAAAATATTCTGAAAAATCTCACTCCCATGATAGTTCTCCATCTCGGTTGAGAAGACAAACGTCCTCGGTTATACTATTAGCACATACACGAGTGATTAAACACATTAATTATTCCCCACATTGGATTCACTCACAATGTTTTCATATGTGTCACACATATTTACAAATATATGTCATTATGTATTTAAGTAGATTCACTCCCATATATCCTCAAACGCATCACATGTGTCTTAGAGTTGATCGGACTCACTCACAATCAACTCACACATTGGATTCACGCACAATGTTTTCATATGCATCAAATGTGTGATGCATATAAAAACATTGTGAGTGAGTCTAACCATGATCAAATTCACAAAACCTTTACATGCGTCACGTGTCTTAGAGTTGATCGGACTCACTCACAATCAAACTCACACATTTCTTGTCATTATGTATTTAAGTGGATTCACTCCCATATATCCTCACATGTATCACACGTATCTTAGAGTTGATCAGACTCACTCACAATCAACTCACACATTGGATTCACGCACAATGTTTTTATATGCATCACACGTATTTAAAAAGTATACCACACGTCTTACACGTGTCACAGTTGGTTGGACTCACTCACAACCAACTAGGGTCACCCTTATTAATTCAAAAGAGTTGATTGGATTCACTCACAATCAAACTCGTACATTGGATTCACTCATAATCAACTCACACATTGGATTCATGCACAATGTTTTTATATGCATCACACATATTCAAAAAGTATACCACACCTCTCACACGTGTCACAGTTGGTTGGACTCACTCACAACCAACTGGGGTCACCCTTATTAATTCAAAAGAGTTGATTGGATTCACTCACAATCAAACTTGTACATTGGATTCACTCACAATGTTTTCATACGCATCACACGTATTCTAAAAGTATACCACACGTCTCACACGCGTCACAGTTTGTTGGACTCACTCATAACCAACTAGGGTCACCCTCATTAGGAATTATTTCAAAAAAGTTGATCGGACTCACTCACAATCAAATTCACATAACCTTTACACACGTCACACGTGTCTTAGAGTTGATCGGACTCACTCACAATCAAACTCACACATTTCTTACATGTGTTACACATGTCACACTTGGTTGGATTCACTCACAATCAAATTAATCACACTTGGTTCACCTAAGATATTCTTTTTACTTATTGGATCACCCAATAAATTAATTACCATAAACAATAAGCTACAATTTGTGATCAACTCTATTTATTTGCTACATTCTTTGACAAAGGTTGGCAATAAAGTTTGGCAAGGATGTATTCTTCAACATATCGTGGTGTGGTGGATCAAGTTGAGGAGGATCCTCTAACACCCTATGTTTCTATACAAAAGCATCAAACTGCCAATAGAAGTACAGCCAAACCTAGCATGCCACAACTAGGCATCTTTCATTGTATTACTGCTAGATAAGCAATATCACACTTGTTATACATGTCCATCCAGTAAAAAGTACAATCTGTTTGGTAGGGCAGGCCTCATCATTGAACAAGACCCCATAAGCCCTTTCTGAGAGAAGGACATTTCTGACCATATGGAGTAATTCTATTTATGAATTTATCATCTTTGGAAAGAATATCTGAACAAATTATTTTACAAAGTTATTGGCCATACGTGATTGCTGTTGAATTTGAGAGGGAAAGATGCATAAAGAAATCTTAAACTAAAGTTAGTAGGTGCTAAAGAATTTGTAAACTACTAGAAATTAACAGTCAAATCATTGATTGGAGTCTTGGATCACCAATGAAATTGAATAATTAGAAAAAGTAGAATCAACGCGACGAGCAGAAAAAGTAGGATCGGGCGATTTGAGAAAGTAGAATTGAGCGATCTTAGAAAGTGGAATCGGGAAATCTGACAAAGTGGAATTAGGCAATCTAAGAAAGTGGAATTAGGTGATTCGAGAAAGTGGAATTAGGTAATCCAAGAAAGTGGAAATAGGCGATTTGAGATAGTGGAATCAGGTGACCCAAGAAAGTGAAATTGGGCAATCAGAAAAAGTGGAATCGGTTGATTAAAGAAAATGACATCGGTCAATAAAAAAAGTGGAATTAGTCGATAAAAAAAAGTAGAATTAGTCGATTCGAGAAAGTGGAATTGGGCGATTGATCAGTTGGATCGCCGCTTAAAGAAACCCATGATTTAACAGTTGAATCAATTAGTTGTAAACCTGAATGCTGATCGGAGAAGCGAGCAATTGTTGAATGGGATGATCTGATCTTGCCATGCGGCGAATGTAGGAGAAGCGGTGACTTGAAGGAGCTTGTAGATGGTGCCGAATATAGGAGAACCGACGACTTGATAGAGTTAACGATGTACGGACAACGATGTTGTATAACGAACACTGTCGATTTGTTGTAGGTGATAGAGCTCTAAGAACAATCCACCAAAGCTTGATGCCTACTCTTATACCATCGTTAGCTCACAAAATAGAGCTAGACTCACACACACAATGCTCAAAGAAAAGAACACAGAGGTATAGAGTGTGAGAGAAATTGGCAAGCTCAAAGGAGAGAGATGAAGCTCTCTACAAGTTTAAGGAGAAAGTACACGAGAAGCAACCCTAAACTGGGGATGAGGTTGCTTATATGCTAGCTAACCCTAAGGTACTCATTCACACTTGGATGGCCATGGTGAAAAACCAAGTGAGACAAAAGTGGCCATGGCATAAGTACAAGGCCTCATAGTATAGTACTACTATAAATATAACAACACAAAGTGCCTTATACCCATGACCAATTAGAAGGCTTTTATAAGCGTTTTGTTTTTTAAGGCGGGTTTCTCATGTTATGACCATGGGACTTGGAGATTCTTAATAATGCTTACAATGTGAAATGATGGAAATTAAAATATAAATAATAATGCTCATTACAAAGTGTGCATACATTGTTGGTTGAAGAACCATGTACGAAAAGTTGTTTAGCAACATTATTATCTATTATATGGCTCCATTAATGAAGTGGCTAACAACATTGCTATTTGTTATATGCCTCCATAACAATCTCCTTTGCTCCACTTTCAGCAACAAAAATGTTGAAAGTGCTATCCTCCATTTTCATGAGTAAAAGTGCTTATCTACATAATGAAATGGATTGTTCCTCTATGATATAGTTTTAAGGGAAGACTCGTGTCACCTTCCCACCATACCTTGTGTATGGTCTTTTCCTTTTTTCACTCACACACACATGCATAGAAGGAGCATTGAAGTAGTAAAAATGATTAATTTAATTAAGAACTGATGTTGGTTAACTTGTTATCCATGATTTTCCTATATTCACAATCAAAGCATCCTCCTTGTTTTTGATAAATAGTCTCGAAACTCTAACAAATGTACTTTTTTTAAAAACTTCTAATAGCATTCTTCTTTCCATGCTGATGGATAATCATAGCCAAATTCTCTATTTATAGTCTATGTCCTTTCATAGGTCGTCGATGTTGATGGATAATCACAACCAAATTCTCTTTATGTAGTCTCATAAGGTGTAAAGTAATTTAACACGAAAGCGTTATTTCCTTAAGGTGTACTTTTATCTAGATAGATCTTGGTTCAATAAACACATTAAAATATTCTCCAATTTGTGTGTCTCATGGAGATACCATATTATCTACATCTATTACATATTAACCATGGACAACCAAGGCACAAGGAGAGGAGAGAAAAAAGAAATCCTGGATTTCTAAAAAATAAGAGGAAAAAATCCCATCGATTTGACCGTTTGTATTTTGACTTTCATTCCAGCTTCCAATCCTGATTTGACCCTTTAGCTTCCAATCTTGATTTGACCCTTTGTATTCCGGCTTCCATTCCTGAGTTTTGCTTCTTAATGTCTTTTACATACCACTGGTTTGAGTAGTAGTATATTAGTATTGTACAAGAAAAGACCCCAATAAATTATCCATATATACTAGTATTGTTGTGGGGACACCCAAAGCATTTGCTTGCACAAGAAGCTTTCCACCTATTGCTCAGGGCACTACTCATCTGGGTTCCCCTGTCACTGGGTTCGAGGACTAGATGGCTTTGGGTGCTCTCAGACGGGCTTCTCAACTACTGAGGGTCCGATGCTTCACTCAGATGGCATCTTCGCCCGACAACAGCAACAGGATTATGTTGGAGGATGCGACTGAGCTCGCACGCATGGAAGAGGGCCCCCCTCACATCCTCAGAAAGCCCACCCACCAACATCAAGCTCGTCCTGTCATCGCTAACCCTAAGGTAGATCAGCGCTTCCAGAATCTCAACAAGGCTATGGAGGACAGCCCTCTCCGGCATAACAGATTGCTCTTGCGCCCTTCACACCTTCAAAGAGGAGACCAGTCCATCCCTATGAAGGCCTTTTACATCTCTAGAAGGTCTGTTCTTTTTCCCTTCCAGAATGGTGTTTACTTTCTTGTCTAGTTCGGGTTTCTTTGAAGTATGCGCTATTTTTCCTGGTTTATTTGATGTTGTGTGGCTAATGCAACGTGAGGCAATGGGTGCTGTTTGCCTGGTTTAGGGTTTCTGTGCATCCGTTTTGCTCGTACGGTTCTGGTTTTCTTAGTAGTTGGTGCTGTTAAAGTTAGTTGTTTCCCTGCAGTTTTGTGTACTTTTCACCGGGTTTCTTTGCAATGGTGTTTTTTGGGTGTTTAGGGTTTAGGGTCTACTTTTTTTTTTTGGTCAATGGGCTTAGGGTTAAGGGTTTAGAAGTTCTTGTTAGGGGATTAGATCCTTGGAATGATGTTTAAGATTTAGGTCATGGCAATGGTGTTTAGGGTTTAGTTTTTTGCAATGATGGAGGTTTAGGTTTTCTTGTGTTGCCTGGTTTAGGGTTCGGGTCCCTGGAATAATATTTGCTTAGTTTAGGTTTTAGGATTTCTTCAGTAGCCTTTGCAATGGTGCTGTTTAGTGTTTCTGGGTTCCTTGGCCATTGTGCCGTTTTTCTGGTTTATGTCTTTGTAACAGCCTTTGCCAAGGTAATGGGTTGATGCTGTTTGACTTAATTGGGGTAGTGCCGTCTCTGTGTAATCCTGTTGTTTGCTTAGCAAAGAGTTCAGGATATGGTTTTTGGTTGAGTGCAGGGGTTGCAGGATTTCTTTGTAAAGGTGGTTTTTGCTAGGTTCAGGTTCCAGGAATATCTTTACATTGCTGTTGTTGGCCTGGTTTAGGGGTTAGTGCAATGATGCTGATAGTTCAGGGCTGTCCAGTGTAGAATTGAAAGCCTTGAAGGATGAGGAGCTTTTGGAAACAATCAACTATTCTCGCGTTACCCTTGTTGCGAGATGTAAGTTTTGCTCGGTTGGGGCTACTTATCAGCAAGACAAACCTGTAAGGAGCGTTCAACTCAACTCACAGTTAGCTGTATTTTTCATTATGTTTGTTTGGTTATCTGTTTGCTTAGGGCGCGCACACACACACACACACACACACACACACACACACACACACGCACTAACATGCATGGATACTTATGTATATTTGGTTTGGTTGTCCACGCGCTTAGGAGATACTCACGTGGATGCATGCTTATGTATATGCATACATACATACGCACATATACAAATACATCTCTGCAATAGCTGTCCATAACAACCTGTTGTGTGGACGCCTATTATTCTCAGCGACTGCTGACAACAATTAAGTCTTGAAGTGGCAGGTTGGAACCTCCTGGACATCAGGCCCTTTTCTAGTCGTTTTTCACTATGGAGCAACTGTTTTAGTCAATTTTAGATTACAAGAGGAGGAGGAGCTTTATTTAAATCTTGTTAAGAAGCATTGCTTGGAATCCCTGGACCACACGGAAGAAGCAAGGAAAGATGGTACGATTGTGTGTACTGACATTATTACTGATTTTTACAGATGACATGATCTGACTGTTTTGATGGCAGTACCGAATGTTGATAACGAGTTATTGGAGAATCGTTTTCTTTTGTTGGTGTCCTGAGTGCATGTGGTCTCATTCTTTTCTTCTTGTTGGTCCGAGTATTGCTGTCTGGACTCTGTGTTCTAGTTTGGTTCTTCCGTTTGTCACAGATGCCTCACCAGGCATTGGGTTTGCCGGTCACCTGGAATCTGACAGAAGAGACTCTGAAATGATCCAGCCAGTCAGTCTCAGTGCTGGAATCCTCCGTCTGTCATTTCTAAAGGCTGTCGATGTCCGTGACAGTAGGGAAAGCCCCTTAGTTGGCTGGATTTTTAGGGAAGCTGGTTGCCTTTTGCTTCTCCCTCGGGCCTTTCCCTAGTTTTTGATGTGGTTTTACTGTGCAAGCTTTCTCATGATTTTGATCACAGTTATGAATGGGATAGTTGACTAGTCTTGAAGGCTTGCCTGCAAGATGTGCCAGGCAGCCATACTATACTCAGATAGGCTTCTGGGGTCCACTGGTGGGGGATTGGAACCAAGGAAATGTGAGAAATGTGTGCTAGTGTGGTAAATCTGAAATCAGAGAGTAAAACAGCATATATGTGTAGATAGTAGACTGCGGATGATCAAGAACCTGAATATGAATAAAGGTACAGCACGAGGGAGGCCTGTGAATGCTGGTATGTGCAAGTTGGGGCTGAAATCAGAGATGAAATGACGTGGGAATGAGGCACCTATTTATATAAGTCCTCATGAGCTGGTTGGCCAGGTCCTACAGGCCGACCTGTGGTCAAAATCATGAGAAATCTTGCATAGTAAAACCACATTGAAAACTTGGGAAAGGCCCGAGGGAGGAGCAAAGGATATTTGACTAGTCTTGAAGGCTGGCCTGCAAGATGTGCGAGGCAGCCATACTATTGATAAGTTCCCACCTTTCAGATAGGCTTCTGAGGTCCACTAGTGGGGGATTGAAACCAAGGAAATGTGAGAAATAGGTGCTACTGTGGTAAATCTGAAATCAGAGAATAAAACAGCATATATGTGTAGATAGTAGACTGCCGATGAGGAACCTGAATATGAATGAATGTACAGCACGAGGGAGGTCCGTGAGTGCAGGTATGTACAAGTGAGGGCTGAAATCAGAGATGAAATGATGTGGGAATGAGGCACCTATTTGTATAAGTCCTCATGAGCTGGTTGGCCAGGTCCTACAGGCCGACCTGGAAAAAAGTGCTGAAAAATGCTAAAAAGGGCACCTAAAAATGGTGCAAAAATAGCAGATAAAATATGCAGTGCGCAGTGCAGGGCATTATAAATGGGCCAGATACAAGCATGCAAGGAGTCCATCTGAGGATGAACAATATTTCCAACACCTCCTCTTCAGCGCCACATGGGCGGACCAACGCCGGCACGCTGAAGTAACACCTCCAAAGAAGCACGAGAGAGCGGTTTGGTGAAGAGATCTGCAAGGTTGCCCTTGGTAAAACAATACACTGAGCGAAGAAGACCAAGTTCAATCCGGTCTCAAACAAAATGATAATGCACTTCAATATGTTTGGATCGACCACAAATCACCAGGTTCAGTACCAAAGCAATAGCACTCAGGGAGTCCTAGAAAATTGTGACAGGAGAATCCTGTGCACTACATAAATGTTCCAGAATCTGATGAATCCACATAGCTTCAGACTTGGAGAGAAGGTAGGACTTATACTCAACCTCAGTAGATGATGTAGCAATAGTCCTTGGTTTTTGAGGGAAAGCATTCTAGATCCAAGCAGAAAACAATATCCAGAAGTAGATCGGCGAGAATCAAGACAACTTGCCCAATTATTATCTGTGAATCCCACCAAATCAAAACCACTGGAATAAGTGATACCATAACTAGATGTGCCATGAAGATACCAAAGAATGATATATGGCTTGAAGCTTAAAGTTGCGGACAACTTTTAAGAAGCCGGGAAGGATGTCACAAGCGTGGACATTTCCCACTATAAAAGGGGTCTGGTGGACTCCAGGACGTGTAAATATTTGTTGGGAATGGGGGATTATCGTGGAATACAAAGGCTCTAGGACATCTAAATATTTGGAAAGTATAAGCTTTGGGAATGGGGGATTATCTTGGAATACAAAGGCTCTAGGACATCTAAATATTTGGAAAGTACAAGCTTTGGGAATAGGGATTATCCTAGAGTACAAAGGATCACACTCCTAAAATTTTGGAGAGTTGCTATTTCTGGCGCGACTCCGATGGAAATTTTGTTCACGTCATTATGTCTGGAATTGAGCAAATACCAAGAGTTTCCAAAGTACCTATGACAAATGGGCTACTAATTGTAGAGTTGAAGATTGTGGAATTTTTGGCCTTTGGATTTGGGACATGTGACAGATAAGAGGATAAAAGTGAGACAAGTGTCCTCACACTTGTCAATTCAGCTCTACACATAGCATTGTTGTATTTTCTTGCTTATTTGAATATGAGAGAGTCATCTCTTGGGTGAGTTTGAGCTTCAAGCAAGTTTTTGAAGGATGAAAACTTTGTTTTTTTTAGCATTTCTCTTCATATTTAAGTCCACCATAGCCATATCCAACGTGGGAAAGATGTTTTTCAATAAGGCTCCCAAAGCTTGTACATGTTATTTTTCTCCTTGGATAATGAAATACTCCAAGGAGGGGTTCGGTCCATTCTGGTGTCTATGCGGTGTCAGCTAGGCACATCTCTCTTTTCTAGTTTTGTGGATTAAGTGGCATGTGTTTAAGGCTGTGGCCAATTCCATTGTTTAATAATTGCATAATGGTCGAGTGTTTTGTGGAATTCCCAGGCCCTCCAGAAGTTACAGGGCATGTGTGTGGAAGAGAGAAGAAGAACCAGATAGACACTTGTTTAGGCTAAGATCACCTAGTGAGGCTACAACGTGTTGCCATGTTTTTTTTAAAAAAAATTTGTGTCGTAGAAAATTGGAAGAAAATCAAGCAAAATTGGGCAAAGGGGCCAAAATTGGATGAGACATTCTCTCTTGCTTTTCGGTACAAACCTTGCTAAGGCTAATTTTAAGGTTAAGGCTGGCTGATTTTTTTAAGTTAGGGTTTGACTGGGAGCATTGTATGGATTGGAGTTTGTTTGCTTTGATACCATTGTGAGGACTTCTTAGTCTATTAGAAATTTATAAGACATTATTAAAGATATAACACTGAAAGTAAAGATGCTTAGAGTGGAAAGTTGTGTGTTGTATTGAGACACAAGGCCTTGTTTAATTGAGCCTGAATAGGTATAAATGAAGAGGCACATCCCTTAGTGTAATGGTGTGACTCTTGAATTAAAAATCACGTCTTTTGGACGTAGAGATGTGTCCTTCGATCAATAGATGTCTCTTTGAATAGACGTGTCCTTTGGTGATGATGATGATCCCTGTGATAGGGTGTGGCTCTTCATTGGTGTCCTTTTAATGATTAAAGTCTAATCAATAGTAATTAGAGAGATTAAGTCACAATCGTGACAATAACCCTAGTAATTAGAGAGATTAAGTCACAATCGTGACAATAACCCTCGCACAAAGAATGTAAGTACACCACATAGAAGCTTCTCGAGGAAACACCCTTCAAAGAAGATGTCCACGATTGTCCTTCATCAATTTGTCGAAATGGTGAGACTACTAACACGATCACTTGCTCAAAGCCAAAGTAGTTCAAAGTGTGCGTGCATAGAATCCTTGTCCTTCCGACATACATCTATCTTTGGATAGGGGGACCATGGTGGGCGAAAGCCTGGTCCATGGTACGATCCATCACGTGGATTCCCTTGAACGGTGCATGCACAAGTGATTGTCCTACGATTCTTTTTGGCAATCCACTGTGGTTAGCAACCGAACCCTCACACGACAAAGCTCAGCATGAAAAAGTTCCTCATTTTTTTCCCCCTTGACCATAGCAGACATAAGAGTTAAAGAAAGCATGGAGTTGAAGCTTTCACATAAAGGAGAACACACGTGCATACCTTGAGCCCTCATAATCCATGCGTGACACTCGCATTACTCACAAGCATTGCACTTAACTAGCATATCTTGCACACTTAGGCACTCATGATAGCTAGCACTTGCACTAAGCCTCATCATCGACTCCCATCTATGGATGGGAGGACCATGTTGTCACATGCACTCTGCACTCAGTGCATGGTGACAAACTGCCATCTATGGATGGGAGGACCATGTTGTCACATGCACTCTGCACTCAGTGCATGGTGACAAACTGGCTCATCATCTGCAGTGCAACAGTTGTACATTATTAGAACCCAGTAGGATGATAATTGTCGTACGTCGTGACCCCATTGTATATCCTCAGTCCAGGATAAGTCAGGCACGAGCTACGTAGGTCATTCCTCAGCCTTAGCAGGTCAGTCAATCAAGTCCCTTAACCCACTTGGAGAGAATCATTCATGCATGTAGAGTCAGTAGAAGCCTTACGGTTTGCATCAGAAAGCACTCTGCATCTTGCATAATATGCATTCATATGCCTGTGCATCATTTAGAACATCCCTGAAGCCTTAGGGAATTTACTAGGATTTATCTGGTATTTTTTCATATTTTATAGTATTCATTTAGGGCTTAGTTTCTCATTCAGTCTTCAGTGTGCTAAGAGCTTTCCTCCTCAGCCTTAGGAGTTCCCTTGCCTTCAGCACTAGACTAGTCTCATCCAGCCCTTGGAGAGCTTGAGTTTGCCTCAGCCAACCTTGGTTCTCCAACGCATGCTATTCAGTAGTCCCAACAGCCATAAGCGCATCAGATCAGCCCCGATTCAGCATAAACACCTGCGTTTTCTGCATGTGAATCAGCCGCCTATACAGATCAGCCTGCGTTTACAGATTTTCAGCCCTTCAGGTCAGCGTTTCTGTCCAGCAGCAGCCCAGTAGCATTGCGTTTCAGTTCAGCATCAGTCCAACGCCAGAAAACTGCTCCACAGCCCTGCGTTTGCAGATTTCCAGCAGTCCTTTCATGCGTTTTCAGTCCTACAGCAGTTTACATCAATATTCAGCCTTCCGTGCATCATTCAGTCATACACCAGCTCTCTGGTGAAGGTAACCAAGCATTCATAAGCATTTACAGCATTCTAACATAGCTTAGAACAGTCCACCATCTCCTTTTCTCAGCCTCAGGTGTGCAGCCCTTCCTCATGCCCTTGGGAAGAGTGCATAGGCTTGAGATCAGTGCATCGAGATGTTTCTACAGCCGTGTACAGTTTAGCCAGGCTTTCGATTCTCCGAGATCTTGCGTTTGGCTTATCTACAGTCCACAATCATTATCTCTAAAGAAATAAAGCAAATACTATCTCGTTATTGGGATAGGGGACCCTTCAGTGGGTAATTCGGGACCCAATCTGGTGTCTAGTTCTCATCTCTCTCTCTCATCTCTCTCTAAAGTTTGAAGTATTAAAGTGGATTGGTAAACTCACGAAACTCAGGATACAAAAGACGGTGTGAGCATTTGTGACAGGATCTTCCAATACAAAGACTTCCGCTGCATCACATTGGTATCAGATTCAGATTGTCCAAACACACCGTATCCTAGCGTGGGGGCATCCTTGGATGGTTAGATTGCGTTCCGGCACGACCACCGACTTCAGCATCATGTCTACAGAAGAGAGTACTCATCAGCCGGAAGATGTCTCCCGCGAAGGAGACCATGTTCTTCCGCCTACAGCAGACACCATAGCTCTTCTTAGAGTTCAGAACCAGTTGCTCATGGAGCGTCTTCAACTCTTGGAGGCAGCAGCAGCACGTCCTTCTATACCTCCAGCTGCAGCACCCGACTACATCTCCCTCTTCTTTCAGATGGAACAACAAAGGAGAGAGGATGAGGCCCGAAGGAAAAGAGAAAAAGCAGAAAGACGGGACTATGAGGAAGCCCAATGCAGGATCGACGAAGAGCGGCGTCAGGCTGATCTCGCCGCTCTGAAACACCAACGTGAGCTTGATCTTAGAACGTATGTTACTCGAGCACCAACGAGAAAAGGAGGCCATACACTTGAGGTATCAGCAGCTCTCCTCAGTCTCCCCAGTCATAGGTGTCACCAGCTAGCAGTCCGCAGTAGCATCAACCACCATCATTTGCAGTCAACCAAACTTCAGTAAGTATGATGGTAAGTGTGATCATTCATCAGTTAATCAATTTATTCATCAGTTTAATGCTCATTTTCCATTAGCTAGGATCATAGACCCACAAGACAAAGTCCACTTAGCGGCTCCCCATCTCACTGGTGAGGCAATCACTTGGTGGCAGCATTGGTCTAGTATTCATACAGACCAGGCCACAGGTGTCACAGCCTTTGACTGGGACATCTTTGTCCATGACCTGAAGACCAGAGTTCTCCCACCCCTGTACATGACCGGTCTGAAAGACGAGTTCTATGGACTCAGACAGAACGGATCCCCAATGCCTCAGTTTTCCGATAAGGTTATTACTTTGGCATAGTAGTTAGGGCTATCTGCAGAGGCTAAGATGGAGCAATTCATTCGTGGATTGGACTCAATCGGTTCACAGTTCGTAACTTTGAACCAAGTACATATGACCGGGCTCTGACTCTCGCTCAGAATGAAGAAATGAAGTTGAACGGAGGCAAGCCCAAGCAATCATCACAGTCCAGTACCAAACCCAACAGGGTAACTCGTCTTATAAAGACACTAAGACAGACAACAGTTCTAGCTCTAGTTCAGGGGGTAAGGAATCCAAGCCTAAGAAGACCCCTGAGGGGGTAAGGAATCCAAGCCTAAGAAGACCCCTGAGGAAAAGGCTCAAGCAAGCATTACTGGAGGCTATCTTCCTCCAGAGGAGCAAAGACAGTATCAGTCAAAAAATCGATGTTTTTTTTGTCACACCATTGGGCATGGTAAGAAGGATTGTCCAAAAAGGCAAGCGGAGCAAGCCTCCAAAGAGCCTTCTGCCATAGTTGTCGCAGTATCCCGTGCTCCTCCAGACCCGCCTGCTACCACCAATGCGGTTCAGATCTTACCTTCTATGCATCCCATGCCATCCGTGGTACTTGATGCTAAGCAGGAGGCCGAGGCAACAACCACACAGAAAAGCTTGATCCGAGCTTATGGCTCTGCCAAGGGCCGACAATTCATAATCCTTTTTGACATGGACAGTTCTGAGGACGCCATCTCTCCCCAGTTGGCTACCAACATGAGCTGTACCTTAGTGTCCTATCATTTGGAGGTAGACGGGTTTACACCTGGTCTCCGCACCCACATATCTCAACAGGCACAGCAGTTTTCTTTTCAAGTTCAAAAGGCATCATTCCAGCGAGATTTCATTGTCGCTCCTCTTTTGGGATGTGACATGATCTTAGAAATCCAATGGTTTCGTCAGATTTCCAATTGGGGGCAGGACACCTTTATTATTTCTAAAGGTTTTCTTGAGCCCGTCATGATTCGGGGGGATAGGAGCATTCTTGGCGTTCCTATGATTTCTCATCTCCAGGCCCGACGAGCTATGTGCCAGGGAGCAGTAGAAGGAGCATTAATTTATGCTCAAACAGCTTCTATCTCATCGATAACCGCTTTCATCTTCTTCAGTCCCTCGGTTAGCAGATCTCCTATTCTCATTCAGACATTTTTAAGGATGATCTTCCACCGAGTATCCCACAGTTAGCAGAACCTCCTAGCAAGTTTCCCTCTTGTCTTTCCAAGACTTTCATGGGCAAGCTAGAACAACAGTCATTTCGCAAACATTTGAAACCTGTTCCTTATGGACACATTTTCACAGTCATCACAGACCACCAAGCACTTAAGTGGCTCCCGACGATGCCAAGTGCCCAGTGGAGTGCTCAGCACACTAGACAGGGCCAGCTCTTCCACCAGTTTGGAGGAATGATCAAGTACATCCCTGGTCAGCATAACCTAGTAGCAGATGTTCTTCGTAGAAAGACCAGCATCCAGACCAGTCAAGAGTCTACCATTCTCAACATCTCTGGAAAAGACTTAGCAAGCATAGAAGATCAGTCTGTCAATTCCGCAGAGTTTGGTACTTAACCCAGTTTGGCGCTCAATTTTGAGCTTGGCCTTTATTCAGTTCACAGACAGGTAAATAAGTTTAGACGAGATATCCACTTCAAGAAAGGGGATTGGGTCTATTTGTGTACATTCCGTAGTTTTGGCCCTTTTCTAATAGTCAAAAAGTTAAGTGATGTTTCCATGAAGTTAAATTTGCCTACTAGTTGGACCATGCATGATGTTTTTCATGTTTCTTGGCTAAAACCATATGTTGGTCCAGAAGTGTTTGATGTTTTAGATGAACAGTAGTCAGACGTGGTAGACGAAGCAGAAGTTATTGAGCCGAGCAGATCCTTCTTCATCGATGGAAGCACGGTTCCGGTCGACGTATACGTCAGTTCTATACGAAATTCCGAGATCGAGGCACCCACGAAGCCGTATGGTTAGACGAGGAGTTCTTTCAGGAGTATCCCCAGTTATTGGCGGACTACTTGGAAGCCATGAACGTGCCGCCAAGCTAAGCAGGAGGGAATGTCACATGCACTCTGCACTCAGTGCATGGTGACAAACTGGCTCATCATCTGCAGTGCAACAGTTGTACATTATTAGAACCCAGTAGGATGATAATTGTCGTACGCTGTGACCCCATTGTACATCCTCAGTCCAGGATAAGTCTGTTAGAAGTCATCTCTTGTCTATTTGTATACACCAGGGCCTCTGTTGTGGGTGTGCCCGCCCGTATATCATTTTTCCACACTCCCCATATTTTTTCCCTATTTTTTCCATTTTTTCCTAGTGGCTGGAGGGCTGCCAGGTGATGCCAGGAGCATCCCAATGCTGGCCGACTGGACTTTCCTCAGTCGTGTGCATCTGGGCTGCTGGCCGACCTGTTCTGACTAGGCGTAGGCATCTGTAGCTGGCCGACTGCAATTTTCAGCAGTCGTGGGCATTTTTCACAGTCGTGGGCACCTTCTGGAGCTGGCCGACTGCTCACATGGAGATGTATATATTGCCCCTCAGCCCCCACCACTTTCTCATTCAGTTTTTCGGGATCTTGTGTATAGAGAAGAGTTTACACACCTATCTCTTTGTGTTTCTTGTGCTGATTATTTTCTGCAGTCTACTTGCTCTTGTCTACCCAAGTTTGGTTGTCATTTCCGCTGCATATTCTGACATGGTATCAGAGCCCTAGGCTCTAGGAGATCTTGGGCGTTTTTCTGAGCAAGAGGGGGAGCAACAGGTCGCTGATCGGTGGACTGTTTCGGGCTGAACGGGAAGAGAAGGTGCAAGAGGAAGGCGGGCAAAGGGGCTGGACAGCAACTTGCATATATTCCGATTTTCAGATTTTTTCCTGCCCACCCACCCTTTCAGGTTACTCTCCGAGATGGCAGATTTACTAGAGATGGCTGAGAAGCACGTGAAGATTCCGACTCTCCCCACGTTCCCAGTGGATCGGCAGTTGGACGGGTCCAATTACGGCATCTGGAAGGTCATGATGGAGTCAGTTTTGGAGTTATATGTCTTGCTGATTTTATTATCATAGGGGTGCCACGGCCGGAAGCTGAGGAAGGGGAGTTATTATCGACGAGGAAGAACCGCGAGGCACAGGCACACATGTGGGACCGTGTCAACGCCAGGGTCCGGTCGTTTATATTCCTCAATTGCACACCACAGGTGATCAACCATGTGAAGCACATGACGCTGGCGAGAGGCATATGGGAGCACTTGGCTTCTTTGTACAACAGGGTGTCACCCATGAAGCGGATATCCTTGGAAGTGCAGATGCGGGTTATGAACCCTGCAAAGTCTTCGACGATGCGGGAACACATTAACAAGTTGCAGGCCCTTCAGCAGGAAGTCCTTCAAGCTGGGAAAGAGATATCATCCGAAGATATGGCCATCACGTTACTTTCCCACTTGCCTGGTCAGTATTCCGCTTTCTATTCCTCGTTGATCACGAGTGGCAGGCTCAGCACCATTACTTGTGAGGAGCTTGTGCCAATGGTCTTGGACCAGGAGGAACGTTTCACGAACCCTCCTCACGGTGGAGGTTCGGAGGCCTTAACTGGCCAACGGTCGAAAGGCCGTAATACCAACAAGGGCAAAGGGAAGGCTTCACCGGAGAAGTCTTCCTAAAAAAAGCTTGATCCAGAACGAGAGAAGCTGAAGGCCGAAAGATCGTGTAATGATTGTGGCGAGAAAGGCCACTACTAGAGGAAGTGCCCTAAGCGGACAGGGAAGAGTGCTGATTCCTCAGCCTCAGCTGTGAAGACTCCGGCATTTGTGCACTTGGAGATGGTGGACTCCGATGATTCATCATTCTCGAGCGAGGAGGCAGTTGGCTTCACCGCGAAGGATACCCGGGAATGGATTCTCGACAGTGGTGCTTCCAGGCACATGACTCCATCCCGTGACTTCTTTCTGGATCTGAAACGGCAGTCAGGTCGTATTTTTATTGGCGATAACTCCACTATTCCGATACATAGTGAGGGCCGGATGGAGATTATTCCCGACGGCAAGGGGAGCAAGCATGCTTCCCGTGTTCTTTATGTCCCTGCTCTGGGCTTTCATCTTTTGTCAGTGCATGAGGTATGCAAGACTGGCTTTCGGGTGGAATTTGAGGAGCATTCAGTTGCTCTAAGGGACCGTGAGACAGGCAAAGTTGTTTGGGAAGGCGGTGTGGAGAATGGCATCTACAAGCTCTCTGCACTCTCCTCACTGACAGGCTCTCAGGTCGGAGATTTGTGGCACTTTCGTTTTGGCCACTTAAATGTGGATGCTTTGCGGCGCGCCTTCCGGGACCAGATGGTGGTTGGCTTGCCAGATGTTGGTAGTAGGCAAGGACGTTGCAGTTCTTGCATACGTGGTAAGCAGCATAGGGAATCCTTTCCGAAGCAGGCTTCCAGGCGGGCTTCGAAACCTTTGGAGTTGATTCACACTGACTTGTGTGGACCACAACAGATACCATCCTTGGGAGGATCTCTCTACTTCATGCTGCTTGTTGATGATTGTACCAGATTCACTTGGGTCTACTTTCTTTCCCAGAAGGACCAGGCTTTTGCTTGGTTCAAGGATTGGCACGTGATGGTGGAGAAAGAGTCTGGATTTCAGGTCAAGACTCTCAGGGCTGACAAAGGAGGTGAATTCTCCTCGACTGTATTTTTCCGGTTTTGTGCAGATCATGGCATCAAGAGGGAATTGGCCAATACTGGATCGCCTTCGGAGAATGGAGTTGTTGAACGTAAGAATAGGACTGTGGTAGAGATGGCGAGGACCATGCTGGAGCATCGTGATCTGCCTCGTCCAATTTGGGGTGAGGCTGTGGCAACGGCTGTCCATACCATAAACCGCTCTCCGACGACTTCTGTACCCCATATGACTCCATTTGAGGCATATTTTGGCAGGAAACCCGATGTCTCGCACTTCCGTGTCTTCGGGAGTGACGCGTATCTACATGTTCCGAAGAAGCAGAGGGGGAAGCTTGACTCCAAGTCCCGCAAGCTGGTATTTGTGGGGTATAACTCTCTTTCCAAGGATACAGGTTGTATGATCCAGAGAGGAACGAGATTGTTGTCAGCCGGGATGTGGTCTTTGACGAGCATGTTCCAGCATCCACTGTCGAGGAGCCGCCACTTCTTGGAGATCCAGAGGAGTCTGATGATGATCCCCAGCCTACCACTCCAGTTGATCCACCTCAGTCATCACAGGAGGTTGAGCCCGCAGCTGGAGGTGAGCCCCCGCGACCACAGGAGGCTCCACGATCTGTTCGAGTACCTAGGTGGTTGTTAGACACCCTTCGGGAGTCAGGTGTCACGGAGCTACCCTCCGAGTGGACCACAGAGGACGGCCCTCGAAGATCACATCGAGTCCGAGATAAAAGCAACACGGCGGAGCTTCTTCAGGTGAACTATGCTCTTATGTCTCGTATCATGCGGGATAAAGAGCCCACTTCCGTAAAGGAAGCCCTTTCACAAGATACTTGGAGGGAAGCCATGCAGGTGGAACTAGACGCCATCGAGAAGAAGAACACTTGGGAGTTGGTACCGAGGCCGTCAAAGCGGTCAGTCATTGGTGTCAAATGGGTCTGTAAGACCAAGTACGCGGCTGATGGGTCGGTGGACAAACACAAAGCCAGGCTCGTGGCTAAGGGTTATGCTCAGCGGCCAGGCATCGACTACGAGGATACCTTTGCACCGACAGCGCGGATGACCACATTTCGGACCGTTCTTGCCCTTGCTTCTTCTCAGAGGTGGCCCGTGTACCAGATGGATGTAAAATCTGCGTTCCTTAATGGTGACATGCAGGAGGTGGCTCGTGTACCAGATGGATGTAAAATCTGCGTTCCTTAATGGTGACCTGCTGGAGGAGGTGTATGTTGAGCAGCCTCCAGGCTTTATTGTTCCAAGATCGGAAGGGATGGTTTACAGGTTACGTAAGGCCTTGTATGGTCTTAAGCAGGCTCCCAGGGCTTGGAATCAGAAGATTGATTCCTTCTTTATTCGGACTGGATTCCAGAGATTGGTTGCAGATCCGAACCTGTATCTCTTTCGGGAACGCGGCATGGTCACACTCATCATCCTTTATGTGGATGATCTCATTCTCACCGGCGGTCATGTGGAGCACATTGGAATGACGAAGGCTGCCTTGTCAAAGGAGTTTGAGATGACCGACTTAGGCTTACTCTACTTCTTTTTGGGATTGGAGATCTGGCAGACCCAGAGGGGGTTTCTCTCAGCAGTGGTATGTTCATGAGTTGCTTGAGGCCTTTGGGATGGAGAACTGCAAGCCTATTACTTCGCCGATGGACCCGAACACAAAGTTAACCGTTACAGATCCTTGTGAGCCAGTTGATGCCTTGCAGTACCGGAAGTTGGTTGGTTCATTGATCTGGTTGCTGAACACCAGATTGGACTTGAGCTTCTCCGTGGGGCTGTTGAGCTCTTTTATGCAGACGCCATTGAAGACTCATTGGGACGCAGGATTGCGGATCTTGCGGTATCTGCAGAGTACGAAGGATCTGGGACTCTTTTACACGGGAGGGAATGGAGTCAAGCTCCAAGGTTGGAGTGACTCAGATTGGGGAGGAGAACCAGACACGAGGAGGTCTACTTCAGGATACACTTTTACCCTCGGCTCAGGAGCAGTTTCTTGGAGCAGCAAGAAGCAGCCAACTATTGCCCTTTCTTCGACAGAGACAGAGTATCGGGCTGCTTGTGGTGCTGCTTGTGAGGTTGTATGGCTACGGAGGCTGCTAGGCGAGATGGGGTTTCCACAGAGGGAGCCCACAGTCATCCAGTGTGATAACCAGAGTTGTATAGCTATTGCTCGGAACCCGGTTTTCCATGCCCGGACCAAGCATATAGAGATACAGTATCACTTTGTACGTGAGAAGATCTTGGCGGGCGACATCTTGCTACTTTATTGTTCGACGGAGGACAATGCGGCGGACCTCTTCACGAAGTCTCTACCTCAGGCTACGCTCAGGCAGCACTCCAGCTCCTTGGGGTTGGTTACACAGCCAGGAGCTGAGAGGGGGTGTTAGAAGTCATCTCCTGTCTATTTGTATACACCAGGGCCTTTGTTGTGGGTGTGCCCGCCAGTATATCATTTTTCCACAGTCCCCGTATTTTTTTTCTATTTTTCCCATTTTTTCCTAGTGGCTGGAGGGCTGCCAGGTGATGCCAGGAGCATCCCAATGCTGGCCGACTGGACTTTCCTCAGTCGTGTGCATCTGGGCTGCTGGCCGACTTCTTCTGAGTAGGCGTAGGCATTTGTAGCTGGCCGACTGCTATTTTCAGCAGTCGTGGGCATTTTTCACAGTCCTGGGCACCTTCTGGAGCTGGCCGACTGCTCACATGGAGATGTATATATTGCCCCTCAGCCCCCACCACTTTCTCATTCAGTTTTTCGGGATCTTGTGTATAGAGAAGAGTTTACACACCTCTCTCTCTGTGTTTCTTGTGCTGATTATTTTCTGCAGTCTACTTGCTCTTGTCTACCCAAGTTTGGTTGTCGTTTCCGCTGCATATTCTGACAAAGTCAGGCACGAGCTACGTAGGTCATTCCTCAGCCTTAGCAGGTCAGTCAGTCAAGTCCCTTAACCCACTTGTAGAGAATCATTCATGCATGTAGAGTGAATAGAAGCCTTAGGGTTTGCATCAGAAGCACTCTGCATCTTGCATAATATGTATTCATATGCCTGTGCATCATTTAGAACATCCCTGAAGCCTTAGGGAACTTACTAGGATTTATCTGGTATTTTTTTCATATTTTATAGTATTTATTTAGCATTTATTGTCATTTATAAATATAAACTTTATTAAATAAATGACCAGCCAACTTGACCAGCCTCTAGTTAGTATAAATAGGCTTGCATAGGGCTTAGTTTCTCATTCAGTCTTCAGTGTGCTAAGAGCTTTCCTCCTCAGCCCTAGGAGTTCCCTTGCCTTCAGCACTAGACTAGTCTCATCCAACCCTTGGAGAGCTTGAGTTTGCTTCAGCCAACCTTGGTTCTCCAACGCATGCTATTCAGTAGTCCCTACAGCCATAAGCGCATCAGATCAGCCCCGACTCAGCATAAACACCTGCGTTTTCTGCATGTGAATCAGCCGCCTACAGATCAGCCTGCGTTTACAGATTTTCAGCCCTTCAGGTCAGCGTTTCTGTCCAGCAGCAGCCTAGTAGCATTGCATTTCAGTTCAGCATCAGTCCAACGCCAGAGAACTGCTCCACAGCCCTGCGTTTGCAGATTTCCAGCAGTCCTTTCATGCGTTTACAGTCCTATAGCAGTTTACATCAATATTCAGCCTTCCGTGCATCATTCAGTCATACACCAACCCTCTAGTGAAGGTAACCAAGCATTCATAAGCATTTACAGCATTCTAACATAGCTTAGAACAGTCCACCATCTCCTTTTCTCAACCTCAGGTGTGCAGCCCTTCCTCATGCCCTTGGGAAGAGTGCATAGGCTTGAGATCAGTGCATCGAGGTGTTTCTACAGCCGTGTACAGTTCAGCCAGGCTTCCGATCCTCCGAGATCTTGCATTTGGCATATCTACAGTCCACAGTCATTCTCTCTAAAGAAATAAAGCAAATACTATCTCGGTATCGAGATAGGGGGCCCTTCAGTGGGTAATTCGGGACCAATCTGGTGTACAGTTCTCATATCCCTTTAAAGTTTGAAGTATTAAAGTGGATTACTAAACTCACGAAACTCAGGATACAGAAGACGGTGTGAGCATTTGTGTGACAGGATCTTCCAATACAAAGACTTCCGCTGCATATCACACATGTGGACAAAAGCTTGGTCCATGGTACAACCCATCACTTGGATCCTCCTTGAATTGGCATGAACCTCCCAAGATCTTCAAAGAAAACAACTCTTTCTAGTCTCCATTGGACCATTTGTCTCTTCTTTGACTATCTTCACCATCACAACAAGAATTGCACTACTCAAGGGTAACCAAGGAACAACAAAGCACCCTAGTCTCTAGTTTCACCAGGAGATTAAAGAATTATACCTGTCATGACCCTGTGAAAGTGGAACTGTCACATGCACTGTGCACTCATGCATGGTGACAAGATGGCTCATCATCAGAAGTGCAACAGTTGTACAGTTTTAGAACCCAATAGGATGATAATTGTCGTACGCCATGACCCCATTGTACATCCTTAGTCCAGGATAAGTCAGGCACGAGCTACGTAGGTCATTCCTCAGCCTTAGCGGGTCAGTCAGTCAGTCAAGTCCCTTAACCCACTTGGAGAGAATCATTCATGCATGTAGAGTCAGTAGAAGCCTTAGGGTTTGCATCAGAAAGCACTCTGCATCATCCTGCATAGTATGCATGCGTATGCCTGTGCATCATTTAGAACATCCCAAAAGCCTTAGGGAATTTACTAGGATTTATCTGGTATTTTTTTCATATTTAATAGTATTTATTTAGCATTATTTGCATTATTGGGCATTTATAAATATAAAACTTTATTAAATGACCAACCTCCAATTAGTATAAATAGGCTTGCATAGAGCCTATTTTCTCATTCAGTCTTCATTGTGCTAAGAGCTCTCCTCCTCAGCCCTAGGAGCACCCTTGCTTTCAGCCCTAGACTAATCCAGCCCTTGGAGCTCATAAGCTTGCTTCTCCAGTCCCTTGAGAAACCCTAGCTTCAGTCAGCCCTAGGCGCCTGCCTTCAGCATCCATTCAGCCCTGATTCAGCATCAATTCAGGCCCAGATTCAGCACACAATTCAGCACAGTTCAACGCCAGCAAACAGCACAGCAGTCTTGCGTTTTTGCCCAGCCGTACAGCAGTCCTGCGTTTTTTGTCCAGCCGTACAGTAGCAGCTTGTAGCCTCTGTTTTCTCATGTGTTTCAGTCCACAGCATCTCTACAGGCTTGCGTTTCTGTTCACAGCAGTTTCCAGCCTTGAAGAATCAGTCTACAGCAGTTTCCAGCCCTGAATCTGTAGTTTGCATCAGTGTCCAGCCTTCTGTCCATCATCCATACATGCTGTAGTCATCTGGTGAAGGTAACACAGCATTCATAAGTGTTTTCAGCATTCTAACATAGTGTAGAATAGTCCACCTTCTTCTTCTCTCAGCCTCAGGTCTGCAGCCCTTCCTCATGCCCTTGGGAAGAGTGCATAGGCTCGAGATCAGGTCATCGAGGTGTTTTTACAGCAGTGTACAGATCAGCCACTCTCCGATCTTCCGAGATCTTGCGTTTGGCTTATCTACAGTCCACAGTCATTCTCTCTAAAGAAATAAAGTAAATACTATCTCGTTATCGGGATAGGGGGCCCTTCAGTGGGTAATTCGGGATCCAATCTGGTGTACAGTTCTCATATCTCTCTCTCTCAACTCTTTAAAGTTTGAAGTATTGAAATGGATTGCTAAACTCACGAAACTCAGGATACAAAAGACGGTGTGAGCATTTGTGTGATAGGATCTTCCAATACAAAGACTTCCGCTGCATATCACATTGGTATCAGATTCAGATAGTCCACACACACCGTATCCTAGCGTGGGGTCATCCTTGGATGGTTAGATTGCGTTCCGGCACGACCATCGACTTCAGCATCATGTCTACAGGAGAGAGTACTCATCAGCCGGAAGACGTCTCCCCCGAAGGAGACCTCGTTCTTCCGCCTACAGCAGACACCATAGCTCTTCTTAGAGCTCAGAACCAGCTACTCATGGAGCGTCTCCAACTCTTGGAGGCAGCAGCAGCACGTCCTTCTACACCTCCAGCAGCACCCGACTACATCTCCCTCTTCTTTCAGATGGAACAACAAAGGAGAGAGGACGAGGCCCGAAGGAGAAGAGAAAAAGAAGAAAGACGGTGTGTGAAGTTTTTGGGGAACCTCAACCTCAACTTGTACATGTGTACATGAGTGATGTTCGTGTTGTGGTAAAGTCATGGGAGCACCCATTGACTCAGTGTGGGCGTCATGGATACGGCAATCAAGCTTTTGGTTTTGATCGAAGTGTATGTGCAGGGACAATGTTGAGATTCTGAAAGCACAGGCCTGTCCGGAACGAGGTTCACTGGAGGTGGTATCAGCTGCTTGGTCGTCTTGAAGTGTGTGCGCGTCCAAGAAATAGAATGGGCATCGAAGCTGTGTTTGAAGGTGTATGGAGGCTTGGGCCATAAAATATTGGTGTGGCCAATGTAGCTTGAGATTGGTGTGAAATGGAGGTGTGAGGGTGGCCATCTCTTAGGCCTTAGAAGCAAAATAAAAATATAATATAACGTGGCCATAAGAAGGCATAGCTACGTGGGAGGTTTGAGCTGCTGCCAGCGCATCTTCTGGAAGTTGGCGATGCACGTGAAGCGAAGCTGGCGAGTGCGAGTCGGCGTAGCTGACTGGAGATAAAGGAAACGTCGCCTTGTTTTGAAGGGGGGGCTCTGATTGAATTGCAGCGAAGGCAGGCGCCCTGGTGAGCGCAGCTGGCGTAGGAGGGCTGACGGGCTGCAACTGGTAGCAGGGTTCTGGTGAAGAGCAGCTGCGGAGAGAGAACAAGGCGGGTACAGAGGACGATAGCGAAGTGAGAGGGGCTGGAAGGCCACCTCTGTGTGCGGCTGATAGATGAAAGTTGGCGAATCGTGGAGAGTCGGCGCAGCTGGAGACAAGAGGTGAAGCCGCCGTGTTGAAGGGGGGGTTTTTCTTTGGCGCAGCTGGTGATACTGCTGGGACAGGATGGATAGCAGATGCTGGCGCAGCTACAGGTGTTAAAGCATAGGCTGGCGTGTGGAGGCCGCCTAGGTGCTGGTGTTGAGGAAAAGAGGTAGAGAAGTGGGCTGCCACAGAGCAGAGTTTGTGGAGCGGTGGCTGGGACGACAGTAAGAGGCAGTGGGTAGCCAAAGGAAGAGTGTGAAGATGGCCGCCTAGGGAAGCCGCTAGGAGGTGCTGCGGCGTGGCCGAGTACGTCAGCTAGAGAGGGCGTCAAACGAAAAAGAAAGAGGGAGTTGGTCTCGGTTTTCTGGTGACTGGATACGTCAACTAAGGAGGCTGCCTATGGTGCCTGGCGTGGGGGGCATGAAGGTAAAAGAGGGAGAGTTTGGGAGTGGGGCCTTGGTTTGTTTCTGGCCGCCGGAGATGGCTACTGTGGCAAGGTGTGGTTCCGACTGGTAGGAGAACCGCCTGGAAGGTAGAAGAGGGAGCCACCTCGGTGCTGTGGCTTGGACTGGATGTTGGGCTGGCTGTAGGTGTTGACAGTGATTGGAGGGATGCTTCTCTGGTGAGGTGTGGTTAGCGATCAGAGAGGCAGGAAGGTTCAGAGGTGTACCTGTGGTTTTGCTTTGGGAACTGGCAGTGTACTGGTGGTGTAGGAAAGAGTGGTCTTCAGCTGAGGTGCAGAGCAGAGAAGGAAAGAGGTCGGCTGCAGACAAGCAAGAGAGCGAACGGATTGGGAGCGACCAGGAGCTAGAGTGGGCTGATTGGGAGTGGGTGCCAGATAAAGCTCATTCTGAGGATATCTCGGATATACAACTCTGTAAGATGAAGGTCTGTTCTGAAATATAAGTCTTGTTCATGCTCTTGGGTCTGGTGTTCTGGTGTGTTTGCATGCGTGTGTGGAAGTGTGGCACTCTATAAAGGCGTAGACAGCTTTACCGCTTCTGTGCCATCACTTTTTGGTGCCTCCACCCACAGAGGAGCAGATTTCCTCTGGTTTGTGAAAGAAGACAGGGGCTGTGTGAAGCAAGATTTGGAAAGATGGCTCAGGATTTTCCGGAGTATTGGGGATTTCCACAGGAGAATGCAACCAGGTTTCTGGAGAAAATGGAGTTTACAGCTTTGATGAAAGACAGGGCAACCCCGGAGATCCTTTCTCAGATTTTGGCTTATTGCTTGCAAGGTGATGCAAAAACATGGTTACAGATGTTTGTGACTACACACAGGAACATTCATCAACAGGATCTTGAGTACCGTGTAGTCAGAGCTGCATTTTTGGCATAGTTTGTCCATGTGAAGAGTCCGAATGAAGTGTGGAAAGAGTTGTGTAACATTTCAGCAAGAGGACGGTCAGGATGTGGATCAGTATCTGATAGAGTTTGGTAGACTGTGGAGTCTATGGTGTGAGGCTTTGATTCCTGAAGTACCCCCGCAGATGATAAAGAGGGAGCGGTTTGTGGCTGGTTTGGAGCCAACCCTTCGTCTGAAGGTGGAGCTGAAGAACCTGGATAGCTTTGAGGAGGCTGTCAGAGTTGCTCGTGAGAAGGAGTGGAAGGTGAAGCGTCTGAGGCAGATGGGAATGCAAGAAGAGCCAAAGAGGTTTGTGAAGGTGCCACAGATTGAGAGTATGCATCCTGGAAGAAAAGCTGCTGTTGTTCCTAAACAGGAGGATTCTTTGAAGAGGGAGGTTCATGAAGCAGTGGAGCTCATGAAGTCTTTAAGCGTGAATTGGATAGAGTCTACAGGAAGAGGAAGAGGCATAGGTGCTATGGGAAGGAAGACTGATGCATCATCTGGTTCTGGAGGAAATTCAGCAGATATTGGAAGAGGGAGAGGGTATCCGAGTGATGTGCAATGTCGAAATTGTGGTGAGTGGGGTCATATCAGTCCGCAATGTAAGAAACCAGCCAAAGCTAATGGTAGCATATATCAATCGTCTTTGGGAATGAGTGATAAGGTGATGGGCCCTAATATGCAGGTGAAGGAAGCAATTCAGCCCAATGTTTGTGAAGTCCATAAGGTCACATTTGCAGAGCAGGATATGGGACAGATTAGCCTGTTGGAAATGGAGAAGGGTGAGGTTTCTGGAATCAGCCGTGAAGAGCTTTCAGAAGGTGAGGAGGAGGAGGATGGAAGTATTGATGGTGCTGTGGATTGTGAAAGTGATGCTAACGCTGAAGAACCTGATGTGTTTGAGTATGGATATGATTTGGATGATCTTTTTGATTCAAAAAAGAGTAATGACTTGCAGGTGCGAGTACTTCAGCCAGTCAAGGTAGAGAGTGATGATCAAGGTGTCACTAATGAAGATGCTATGGATGGAGCATGTATGGATGATCCAGGTGATGAGTTGGATATTGCAGCTTGTGAGAGTGTGGATGGTGAGCTGAACAATGTTCTTGATAATGCACTGGATGATCTGTTGGAATTGGTTTCCTTGGAAAAGGTAACAAATGATTGCATACCAGTTGTGCAGGGAGAGAGTGATGGTGTGACTGATGATGAGTTGGATGCTACTTTGGATGATGGTGTGATAGTTTCGCAGGTGCGGTTGCTGATCATAAGGTGTGTGTTCCTTGTCATGCCCAAGAGAATGAGTCGGTTGTCAGTGGTGAGGATGCATGTGAGGCTATTGTTGTTGGTCAGGGGGACCAAGATGCTTTGCCTGGCAGTTTAGGGAGCTTAGACTTGGTAGAGATGCCTGTGCAAGATGTGGAGAATCTTGAAGGATCGCCAATGGTCTTGAAGCTGGAGAAACTACAGGGAAGTGACAATGATGAGTCTACAGTGCATGAAGTTGCTGTGTGTGATGTTGATGGGCTGAAGGGAAATGGGTTTATGGTGGACACACCACATGTTGATGCTCAGCATATGGATGAGTGGTTTGGCTATAGTCCTAGTCTGGCAGTTTGTCCAGAGGGAGAGTTGGAAGCCAATGATGTGGGTTGCAAATTGAATGATCATGAGATGGGAGTTTATGATCAGATGTTTGTTATTTCGGTATATGATTATGAGTGGGAATCAGATGTGTCAGAGGGGAGTAGAGGTGAGGAATGGTTGTTTCCATCACCAAATTATGTGAGCTGGTATGGAGGAGGAAGTGCAGTAGAATATATTGAGGATGCCATGTGTAAAGAGCCCAGGGGGTTGTTGAAAGCGGAAGATCATGACAGGGTGTATCAATGGTTGTTTGATAGAGGAAAATGCTTGAAGGATTGGAAGGTAGATGCACCGAGATTTTTGTTTGATCCAGGGGGATAAATGGTTTCTGGTTGTGCAACTGCTGGACGTAAATGTCTCAGCAGAAAAAAGGGGTTGCTAAATATGTGTGAAGTTTTTGGGGAACCTCAACCTCAACTTGTACATGTGTACATGAGTGATGTTCCTGTTGTGGTAAAGTCATGGGAGCATCCATTGACTCAGTGTGGGCGTCATGGATACGGCAATCAAGCTTTTGGTTTTGATGGAAGTGTATGTGCAGGGACAATGTTGAGATTCTGAAAGCACAGGCCTGTCCGGAACGAGGTTCACTGGAGGTGGTATCAGCTGCTTGGTCGTCTTGAAGTGTGTGCGCGTCCAAGAAATAGAATGGGCATCGAAGCTGTGTTTGAAGGTGTATGGAGGCTTGGGCCATAAAATATTGGTGTGGCCAATGTAGCTTGAGATTGGTGTGAAATGGAGGTGTGAGGGTGGCTATCTCTTAGGCCTTAGAAGCAAAATAAAAATATAATATAACGTGGCCATAAGAAGGCATAGCTACGTGGGAGGTTTGAGCTGCTGCCAGCGCATCTTCTGGAAGTTGGCGATGCACGTGAAGCGAAGCTGGCGAGTTCGAGTCGGCGCAGTTGACGGGAGATAAAGGAAACGTTGCCTTGTTTTGAAGGGGGGGCTCTGATTGAATTGCAGCGAAGGCAGGCGCCCTGGTGAGCGCAGCTGGCGTAGGAGGGCTGATGGGCTGCAACTGGTAGCAGGGTCCCTGGTGAAGAGCAGCTGCGGAGAGAGAACAAGGCGGGTACAGAGGACGATAGCGAAGTGAGAGGGGCTGGAAGGCCACCTTTGTGTGCGGTTGATAGATGAAAGTTGGCGAATCGTGGAGAGTCGGCGCAGCTGGAGACAAGAGGTGAAGCCGCCGTGTTGAAGGGGGGGTTTTCCTTAGGCGCAGTTGGTTATACTGCTGGGACAGGATGGATAGCAGATGCTGGCGCAGCTACAGGTGTTAAAGCATAGGTTGGCGTGTGGAGGCCGCCTAGGTGCTGGTGTTGAGGAAAAAAGATAGAGAAGCGGGCTGCCACAGAGCAGAGTTTGTGGAGCGGTGGCTGGGACGACAGTAAGAGGCAGTGGGTAGCCAAAGGAAGAGTGTGAAGATGGCCGCCTAGGGAAGCCGCTAGGAGGTGCTGCGGCGTGGCTGAGTACGTCAGCTAGAGAGGGCGTCAAACGAAAAAGAAAGAGGGAGTTGGTCTCGGTTTTCTGGTGACTGGATACGTCAACTAAGGAGGCTGCCTATGGTGCCTGGCGTGGGGGGTAAAAGAGGGAGAGTTTGGGAGTGGGGCCTTGGTTTGTTTCTGGCCGCCGGAGATGGCTACTGTGGCAAGGTGTGGTTCCGACTGGTAGGAGAACCGCCTGGAAGGTAGAAGAGGGAGCCACCTCGGTGCTGTGGCTTGGACTGGATGTTGGGCTGGCTGTAGGTGTTGACAGTGATTGGAGGGATGCTTCTCTGGTGAGGTGTGGTTAGCGATCAGAGAGGCAGGAAGGTTCAGAGGTGTAGCTGTGGTTTTGCTTTGGGAACTGGCAGTGTGCTGGTGGTGTAGGAAAGAGTGGTCTTCAGCTGAGGTGCAGAGCAGAGAAGGAAAGAGGTCGGCTGCAGACAAGCAAGAGAGCGAACGGATTGGGAGCGACCAGGAGCTAGAGTGGGCTGATTGGGAGTGGGTGCCAGATAAAGCTCATTCTGAGGATATCTCGGATATACAACTCTGTAAGATGAAGGTCTGTTCTGAAATATAAGTCTTGTTCATGCTCTTGGGTCTGGTGTTCTGGTGTGTTTGCATACGTGTGTGGAAGTGTGGCACTCTATAAAGGCGTAGACAGCTTTACCGCTTCCGTGCCATCAACGGGACTATGAGGAAGCCCAACGCAGGATCGACGAAGACCGGCGTCAGGCTGAACTCGCCGCTCAGGAACACCAACGTGAGCTTGATCGAGAACGTATGTTACTCGAACACCAACGGGAAAAGGAGGCCATACACTTGAGGTATCAGCAGCTCTCCTCAGTCTCCCTAGTCATAGGTGTCACCAGCCCGCAGCCCGCAGCAGCATCAACCACCATCATTCGCAGTCAACCAAATTTCAGTAAGTATGATGGTAAGTGTGATCATTTTTCAGTTAATCAATTTATTCATCAGTTTAATGCTCATTTTCCTTTAGCTAAGATCACAGACCCACAAGACAAAGTCCACTTAGCGGCTCCCCATCTCACTGGTGAGGGAGTCACTTGGTGGCAGCATTGGTCTAGTATTCATACAGACCAGGCCACAGGTGTCACAGCCTTTGATTGGGACATCTTTGTCCATGACCTGAAGACCAGATTTCTCCCGCCCCAGTACATGACCGGTTTGAAAGACGAGTTCTATGGACTCAGACAGAACGGATCCCCAGTGCTTCAGTTTTCCGGTAAGGTTATTACTTTAGCACAGCAGTTAGGGTTATCTGAGCAGGCCAAGATGGAGCAATTCATTCGTGGATTGGACTCCAACATTCGGTTCACAGTTCGTAACTATGAACCAAGTACATATGACCGGGCTCTGACTCTCGCTCAGAATGAAGAAATGAAGCTTAACGGGGGCAAGCCCAAGCAAGCATCTCAGTCCTGTACCAAACCCCAGTAGCAGCAATCAACTGCACAGACAGGGAAAGGTAACGCATCTTCTAAAGATGCTAAGAAGGACAGCAGTAATAGCTCCAGTTCAGGGGGTAAGAAGGATAAAGAACCCAAGAAAACCCCTGATGAAAAGGCTAAAGCAGGCATTACTGGAGGTTATCTTCCTCCAGAGGAGCAAAGGAAGTACCAGTCAGAAAATAGATGTTTTTTCTGTCATATTATAGGGCATGGTAAGAAGGATTGCCACAAATGGCAAGCGGCACAAGCTGCCTGATGGGAGAATTAGGGTTAAGAGTTATGTGGGAGACATACACAGAGAAGCACAAGGGAGAGAGAGAGAGTTGTGGGGATAAGTCAACTCATCAAGTATGAGTGTGTGACTCCCCTAGGAATTGCGTGACTATTGCATAAAGACTCGAGTAACAAATATGTCGCAGATGATAGAGAATGCTATGATAGCAAATGCGTTACTCATTGGTGTCTCATCTGGATTTAAAGGAAGTAAAAGCTCAAGCAAGAAATCTGAAAAGTCAGGGCATGCTTCGCGTGATGCAAAAGGTTCTACAAAGAAGCGGTAGAAGAAGTTACCAATGCCCAAGAGAACTCCTGAGGAGAGACAGGGTTTGATGGATGCTCGGAAATGTTTGTCCCAAGCGTAAGTCCCAAAAGGACTCTCACACTAAAGGGGAGCCTAAGTCCAAGAAACCAAAACCTTCTGCAGGGTTAGTTCTTGATCTTGTTGGGGAACAGCGAGGTGGTGAAGAGACTGAGTTGTGCAGGGCATGGGGGAAAGTGAGAGATCAAAATGCCTTGATTTTCTTTGACACAGGTGCTAGAGTCAACTTTATTTCAGCAGATTTGGCTGGCCGATTGGGGATTCGTGCAGAGGAGATGGTGCCTTTGTATGAGGCTAATATGGCTTGTCTTGGGTATGCAGAACCCGTCACTCCTATTATTGGGAAGCTCAGGCTTAATGTGTAGGGTTATGTGGACAATGAGGAGTTTTTCATCATGCCACTTGATGGATGTGATGTTTTGTTGGGTATGCCATGGTGCCATAGAGTACATGCGGTGGTGGATACATACAATAGGAAGATTACTTTGACTCATAGAGGGAAAGAGCATAAGCTTAAAGGGGAATCTGTTCCTATTGTATCAGCTTCGGCAATTTCATCAGTAATGAAAAACAATCTCTCCGCGTACTTGATTGTTGTAAAGGATGCAAAAGGTGATGAGTCTAAATCGAATTTGTCTATATTAGATAAAGACAGGACTGATTTCTTATGTGAGTTCCACGATTGTTTTTCCGAGTCATTGCCAGGAGAACTTCCTTCGGAAAGGCCAGAAGATCATGCTATTGATCTAATTCCGGGTAGTACTCCACCAAATAGACCGCCGTACCGTATTAGTGCAGCTCAACAAGAAGAAATTATGAGTTAGGTACAGGAGTTGTTGAATAAAGGGTTGATCGAGCCTAGCTCATCACCCTTTTGCTCACTTGTACTCAGTGTGCAAAAGAAAGATGGTTCTTGGCGCATGTGTATTGATTACAGGGCGCTAAACAAGAATACCATCATGAATCGATTTCCTATTTCGAGGATCGATGACATATTGGACCGCTTACAGGACTCCATAGTCTTTAGTCGGATAGACTTGAAAAGCGGGTATCATCAGATACGTATTAGACCCGAGGATGTGCATAAGACAGCATTTCGAACATTTTTGGGTTATATGAGTTCTTGGTTATGCCCTTTGGTTTGACAAATGCACTTGCCACATTTAACAGAATAATGGACAAGATTTTCCGGCCTCATAGAGCGTTTGTGGGCACATTCTTTGATGATATGATTGTGCATTCACACACTGAGGAGGAGCATAGGAAGCATTTGGCCATTGTGTTTGAAGAACTCCGGAAGCATAGGCTGGTCATTAATGGCAAGAAGAGTGAGTTCTTCTTGGAAGAGATACACTTCTTGGGGCATATTGTGTCTAAGCATGGAGTCCGTATGGATCCTTCTAAGGTGGAGTTCATTCTCGTACGTAAGACGATCAAAGTTGATCATATGGTGAAGTTGTTCATGGCGAACATCTTCAAGTATCATGGTTTACCTTTGTCTATCATTAGTGACCGTGATCCACGGATGACGAGTTTATTCTGGAGAGGGTTGTTTGACAACATGGATACAACTCTCAAGTTTTCATCTTCATTTCATCCACAAACAGATGGTCAATCGGAAGAGGCTAATTCTACAGTGTCAGATCTTCTTAAGTGTTATGTGTCAGAGCACAAGCAACAATGGGAAAAGTATCTTCCTTTGGTGGAGTTTGCTTATAACAACACAGTCCATACCTCGACGGGCAAGGCGCCTTTTGAGATTGTGGAAGGAGGGAAGAAGCTACCACCTATTTTGCACACAAAGGATAAGATCTTTGAGGCTGATCAGTATGTGGAGAACATGGATGAAGCTTATCGGAGAGTTAAGTTGGCACTCCAGAAAACTCAGCAAAAGCAAAAGAAAGCAGCAGACCGTCACAGACGTGCATTAAAGTTTGCATTCATACCCACATTTTCTGTCTTCCTATCCACACAAAATTACTACCCCACCTTTGGCTTCAAAATTTTCACTTGGCCCCAACATTACTCAAGAAACTTTACTTAGGGTAGGAGAGAGAGAGAGAGAGAGAGAGAGAGAGAGAGAGAGAGAGAGGGTACATCTTGCCCACTAGACCTTCTTGGGGTTAGAACCTGGGCCCTCGGTTTCTTCAAGATCCCAATCCCCCAGCCCCTACCATGCTCCTCCACCTCTTGTAGCCCACGAATCAGCCGTTAATACCCCCCCTCTCTCTCTCTCTCTCACACACGCACGCACGACTTTCTCGTGTCGTGTCTCTTGGGGAATCAAACTCAATCACCACTCCCTTCTGATCAGTCCACCTCTTCGTACCCTTCCATGGCCCCATGGCATGCACGTTTAATCTATAAATTGGGTGATTGGGTTCTTTTGCGATTTGAAAAAGCTAGGCTCAAGAAGATGAAGGATAAAGAGCGCTTATTCCCTAAGTTGAGCATGCGCTATTATGGACCTTTTCAGGTATTGGAAAAGATTGGTGAGGTGGCCTATTGCTTGAAGCTACCAGATCATTGGAGGATTCACAATGCATTTCATGTGAGTCTACTTAGACCTTTCCATGGGTATGTGCCTGAGGATGTATCAGATGAGGCTCAGCCGGAAGTTGAGAAACTTGATGAAGTTCTTATTCTAGAGCAAATACTGGCACATAAGGAAAGATGAAGGCAATGAAGTGTTAGGGTTAGGGTATACAGAAGCTTCAAGCAAGCGTGGAAACCAACAGAGAGAGTGAACACGACTTCAGTCTATTGCTTGATTGAAAAGTGAAGTACAATAGTCACATAATAGTGACCCTAAAGATAAGTGTTCACATGTCCGGCCATAAAATGTGCCGGGTGGATCAAAACACTTATAAACTGCATATAAGTGAAACTGAGCTAAACTGGGGGAAAAAACCTCCACTAACTGAAGTAAAAAGTGCCCCAGTAATCTACTGATGATCACTAGCACTCCTCTGGGTGCATACACAGCATAAAACCCAACAAACCCCCCTGGAGTGATATGTGATCACTGTACATCATCCACCAAAAGGAAACAAATTCAAAGCATTGCGGAATGCTTCAAATTTCGGACGTGGTAATGCTTGGTGAAGATGTCTGCCACATTCTGATCTGTAGGACAGTAGATTAGACTGATATCTCCTGCTTGGAGTCTCTCTCGAACAAAATGATAGTGAATCTCAATGTGTTTCGTGCGAGCATGAAACACAGGATTCCTGGCCACAACAATGGCACTCTGACTATCAGTATAGATAGGTGTAGGCTCCTCCACTGAAATATCCATATCAGTCATGAGACGACGCAGCCAAACACACTCAACAGTAGTAGTGTAGGCTGCTCTTTACTCTGCCTCACAAGACGAAGTGGCCACTGTGGTCTGTTTCTTGCTTAGCCAAGAAATGCATGAAGAGTCAAGAAAGAAACAATTTTCACTAGTGGAATGTCTGGTATCAAAATCACCAGCCCAATCTGAATCACTGTAAGCGTATAACTGCATGTCACCCCCCTCAGGATAAAGCAATCCAAGAGACAAGGTACCCTGCAAATAACGGAATACACGCTTCACAGCTTGCCAATGTGACAACCGCGGGCTGTGTATAAATCTGCTCAACTGAGAGATTGCATACTGAATATCTGGCCTTGTATTACACAAGTAAATGAGGCACCCAACAGCCTGAGCATATGTAGTGGCATCAAAGGAAACACGGTCATCTTGTAGAGACAGTTTCATCCCAGGCTCCATAGGAGTACTAATAGACTTGCAATCCTGAAATTTAAACTTATCCAGAAGTTTAGCAACATAACGTGATTGCAACAACCCAATGCCTCTGTTATCCTGCACAAACTGTATGCCCAAATAGTAATGTACAAGCCCCAAGTCAGACATGTCAAATGTCTGTTGCAGTATCTCCTTAAAAGCTGCAATTTTGTCATCATTTGATCCCATGAGCAAGAGATCATCCACATAAAGACTGATGACCAGCAGATCTGCTTCTTCTTTCTTTACATACAGAGTGGCTTCTGATGGACTGTTCACAAATCCCTGAGTGAGTAGAAAAGCATCTATTTTTGCATACCAAGCTCGTGGAGCTTGTTTCAAACCATACAAGGCCTTTTTCAGCCTGCAAACTTTCCCCTCATGACCATGTTCTGCAAATCCCATGGGCTGAAATACATAAACTTCCTCCTCGAGGTCCCCATGGAGGAATGCAGTCTTTATGTCCAACTGGTGAACAACCCAACCATGATGTGCAGCCAATGCAATGACACACCTAAGTGTCGACATACGGGATGTAGGAGCAAATGTCTCCTCATAATCAATGCCCTTCTTCTGTGCATAGCCCTTTGCAACTAGACGGGCTTTGTACCTGTCAATGGATCCATCTGCATGTCTTTTCAACTTAATAGACCCATTTAGTACCAATTGCTTTCTTGCCTTTGGGCAGATCAACCAAATCCCATGTTTGATTCCTTTTAATAGAATCAAGCTCATCCTGCATGGCTTAGTTCCAATGCACATTATCTCGTGCATTTACAAATGAATCAGGCTCATCATCATCCTGTAAACTGGTTGCCATAACCAGATTCAAATCCATGATGTGTGCATGCTCATTGGTCCTTGTTTCCCTACGAGTACGACCAGCAAGAGGACCCTCTAAATGGCTGTCCTGTAATGTCCTCAAATACCATGTAGGTATATGTCTGACCTGTGGTGCCTGCTGCCCCATATTTCGTTCAGCTTCTGGCTCATTTGGCTGCTGAATTTCTGCACCACCTACATCATTTGCTGGCTGTCTTGTACCCTCATGAGTTGGATTACCAACCATGGAATGAAACTCCATGGGTAGTAGACCTTCAAACACATCATTTTCAGCCTGATTTGCCTCATAACCAGCCATGGATATTTCTGATTTTTCATCAAAAATCACATCCCGACTAGTGAATATCTTCCTGGATAGTGGGTCATATAACCTGTAGCCCTTGCTCTCACGGCTATACCCAACAAAAATGCATTTTGTGGCTTTATCATCCAGCTTCCTCCTTAACTCTTTGGGTATGTGTGCATATGCAAGACACCCAAAGATACGAAAATGCGATACAGAAGGCTTGCGGCCATGCCAAGCCTCAAAAGGAGTAATAGAAACCAATGCCTTTGTGGGACATTGATTCAAAATATGACAAGCACACATGACTGCTTCCACCCAAAAGATATGTGGTAGCCTTTTTGCCTTTAGCATACATCTGGCCATCTCCATGAGTGACCGATTCTTCCTTTCTGCAACCCCATTCTGCTGTGGAGTGTAAGGAGTAGTATACTGATGTTTTATACCTCTACTCCCAAGAAAGGAATTCAGCATATGTGACATATATTCCCCCCCTCGGTCAGAACGGAGAGTCTTCACCTTGCATCCTGACTCTGTCTCAGCAAGTGCTACAAAGGCCAAAAATGCATCATATACTTGTGATTTCTGTGTCAAAGGATAGACCCAGCATATACGAGAGAAGTCATCAATAAATGTTGCAAAATAGAAGCAACCACCTAATGTCTTCGTCTGCATGGGACCACAAAGATCACTGTGTATAAGTTGCAACTTTGCAGTTGCTCTTAGAGCCTGATCACGTGGGAAGGAAAACCTGTGCATTTTTCCCAAAATACATCCTTCACAAATGTAATCTGGAGGCTTCTCCATGAGAGGTAGATCTGTAAACATGTTATGTCGCTGCATAAGCATAAGACTACCAAAATTTACATGCCCCATGCGAGCATGCCATAACTCCGCATCAACCATAGCTGGAGTAAGAGTGAATGCATTATAAGCAGACTGATCCACTGGCTGAAATGCATCCAACTGATAAAGTCCATGACATAATGTACCAGTAAGCATCAAGGTCAAGGCATTAGCTTTGTCTTTGACCATGCATTTATCATCATCAAAGTGGACTTGCATTCCACAATGTGCTAAAGAAGAAATGGACAACAAATTCTTCTTTATCCCTGGTACATATAAGGCATCTGAAAGGCGGAGAATGGAGCCATCAATGGCTGTGAGCTGAATCTCCCCAATGCCACGAACTGGATATGAAGCATTGTTGGCACACTGAACAGTTTTGCCAACAGGGGCAGGGCCAACATGACTAAACAAATCCCTGCGAGATGTGATATGCTTTGAGGCACCACTATCAAAATACCAAGTACATGCATGCTCTGTCAAACTGAGTGCCTGTGAAGACCAAGAGGCATCATAGCTGCATGTATAAAAACAGTAATCCCTCCTCAACAAAAGAAGCAGTCTCTGGAGGAGCTTTAGAAGCATCATTAACAGACATCCCAGCTTCCTTTGCCTTCTCTTTGGCAATCCTCTTCCTACATTCCGTGATGTAGTGACCTGGCTTCTTACAGTAATGACATTTGCCCTTCTTCTTGGGCTGTCCATCACTTTTCTTGGTATCCTGTGAAGAACCACCATCACCTGAATTTTGATTTGCACTCTTTGGCTGAGTTTTTCCTTTCCCCTTTTGACCTGTTGTAAATGCTTGTTCAGCATTTGTGTTCATATTCATATTCTTCCTCATTTGCTCCTCTTGTAGTAAGAGAGCAACAAGTTCCTGATACTTGAGGGGTTCAACAACATTCCTCATGCTGAGGTTCAAAGAGGTATGAAAAGCCAAGTAAGATCTTGGCAAAGAGTGCAAGATGGTGGACACAAGCTGTGTCTCAGGAATAATCTCATCCACATTGATGAGTTGCTCTCTCAAATCCTGCAGCTTGTTTAAGTGGCTAGACATATCATCTCCTTCATTCATTTTCTGATTTTCCAGCTCTCTTTTCAAAAATGAGATCCTAGCCTCATTACGAGCAGCATACATCTGCTCCAAAGTCACCCATGCATTCTGTGAAGAGCCAGCTGAACGAATATGAGGTATAATGGACCTCTGTACTGACAATGCAATGAGTGACAAAGCTTGTGCATCCCTGGCATCCCATGTCTTTTGAGCATTTGTTCTTTGAACAGGCAATGGTTGTCCTGGAGCCTGTACCTGTTGTCCTCGTCCACGAGCACCCCCTTGGGGAGGAGTCTCTGGAGCCAATGGACTTGGACGTGGTTCATCACCAAAGACCTTTTGCCACAAGCACATTTTTCAGCATAAAACTCCACAAGGAGTAGTTCGTGCCATCCAATTTGTCTTCCTTAGACAAATATGTGAATACATCACTTTGCTGTTGATTTGCCATTATGCTTACGCACAATGTTGTACCTGTTTATCAAAAAACCCAATAGCAGAAACCCTGATAATAACTGTACTCCACTGAATACAGTTCACCCAAATATGCCTGCACTCTTAATCCTCTGAATGTGCAGCTCAATGCACCAATGACTGAGTAGAGCAGCAAATGGCGTACACAATGCCAAAATGCCCCAAAAATGCCCAAATTTGCTGCACCCAAACTGTGCAAAAAAACCTGTATTGTTCTTTGCTAGAATGTCTGCCTGTATTTGCCTGTAGATTTTCACAGAGAAAATAAAAATGCCCAAAAACAGAATTTTTTAATGCTTACCACTGAATGACTGAGTAGCTTGTGGTATTTCTGCAGGTACAGTCCACCAAAGAGCAAGTACAATTGACTGTACTTCAAAGGACTGATGATGTGGAAGTACTGTGCAGGTACTGTGATCGATGCTTGAAGGTATGGAAGCTGCACAGTGTCGAGCTGCACAGTTTTGAGCAAGGCGAACAGGTACTGAAGGCGGCGCTTACTGTATACGGGTAGGTACAGTACTTTGAAGGCGGCGCTTACTGTACGGGCAGGTACAGTAGTTGAAGGCGGCGCTTACTGTACGGAAGTAAAGCCACGCCTGTTGCACAGTGTAGAGCAAGGCGACGCCTGTTGCAGCACACGACTGAGTCAGCGTTGACAAGTACAGTCGGTGCTGACTGTACGCAGCAGGTAGTACGGGTGCTGACAGCAACGAACAGGTACGGCAGCTGCTTCAGGCGAGCAGCTGTACGAATACTGCAGGCGGCACTCAGGTGTACGGGCAGTGATGTACGGGTGCTGTACGGGCAGCAGCAACAAAAGCTTGGCAGTGTACGGGCAGGGCAAGACAAGCTTCAATGCTCTGATACCAAATGAAGGCAATGAAGTGTTAGGGTTAGGGTTTACAGAAGCTTCAAGCAGGCGTGGAAACCAACAGAGAGAGTGAACACGACTTCAATCTATTGCTTGATTGAAAAGTGAAGTACAATAGCCACATAATAGTGACCCTAAAGATAAGTGTTCACATGTCCGGCCATAAAATGTGCCGGGTGGACCAAAACACTTATAAACTGCATATAAGTGAAACTGAGCTAAACTGGGGGAAAAAACCTCGACTAACTGAAGTAAAAAGTGTCCCAGTAATCTACTGATGATCACTAGCACTCCTCTGGGTGCATACACAGCATAAAACCCAACAAAAGAAAGGTACGAGGTAAAGTTTCCCGTCGCTATCATGTGAAGTTCAAGAACTATTCACCGATGGATGCAAAGTGGAAGGAGGAAGGTGACTTAACAGATTCACCTTAAGTTTTGCAGCTTTATCTCGATGCCTTTGAGTTGGAGCTGACTCTTGTCATGGCTCATTCAGGTTCAGCAGAGCATGGGTCTAGAGCATTGCCTAATGCTCAAGAGGGGGGTAGCACCTCCACTCCCTTGATACAGACAGGCTCAGATGACATCTAGAGGTCGTTTGGTGCAGCTTTTCTCACCCGAAGGTACTGATGGCTGACAGTACATCTGTTTATGGGACTTCTATGATATATGTGTACTAGTCACATTGGATGTTGTGGTTGTGTATGGTTCACAGTGGTATACAACTTGGGCTACTACTACACCATTGGTTTGCAATGAATGTTGCTACATATGCATGGCTTAGAGAGATTGGGACGCTGATCTTGCCATATTGTACATTTCGCTTTGGATATTTTGCTGTATCACCAGATTGCAATCGAGGACGCTTGCCATTTTTCAAGAGGGGGCAATGTCATGACCTTGTGAAAGTGGAACAACATGAGTGTCAGCGTGGTGGTTGGTGAGCAAGATAAATATTTAATGATTCATATTTGGGTGCCCGGACAAATAGTAATATGTGTGGATATCCCCAAGTGTGAAGGGGGACCAAGGGAGTAATTATTTATAATGTTTTAACCTTGGGTGGCCCCTAGGCATAAGTGGCCCTTAGGAACTTTAATGAACATTAAAAAAAAGGGGCCTAAGATATTTATGGAAGGGGGCAACTCCACTTTTGGAGGTACACGCCTCTCTCTTCTCTCTCTCTCTTGCTTTTGGGGAGAAGTCGTGCAAGCTAGCTGCGTGGAGGAGAAGGGAAACATAGCTACGTGGAGAGTAGCCGTACAGAACAGGCGGCTGCAGGTTGACTGGCGGCTGGTAGAGGCGGTGCTGGTGACAGGGTACGGATAGCAGGTACAGTCAGGTATTGTGTAGTCCCGTACAGTTGGTACAGGCGGTGGCTGCTGTACGACATCTGGTAGAGGCGGCGGCTGCACGCTATCTGGTACAGGCAGCAGGTGACTAGGCGCAGACTTGTACGGACAGGTACAGGCAGGTACTGCAGTCCTGCCCAGCAGGTACAGGCGGGATTGTTCAGTCCTGAACAGCTACAGGCAGCGCATCATCAGGTGTAGGCGGCGCTTAAAGAAAATTGTTGCAAGTACTGTTTTGAGGCGGCTGCAAGGGGAGAAAAGTACAGACGGGTACACACGTGCTGCAAGTATAGATCCGTACAGACAAGTGCACACGTGTGATGCAGAGTTGCTGATGCAGGCAGCTGCAAGTACAGACTGGTACGGTCAATCCCTCTGGTGCAAAACTGCGCATAAAAATTGGTAAACTCTGAACATATCTTTCTTTCTTTCTTTCCACTGGCTTGTGTCTGCTACAGAGTGGTTTCTTCTGGCCCTTTGTGAGGAGGGGAATGGCAGTTTGAAGGGTGGAAACAGAGATTGGACAGTGGATGTGTATTTAAGTTGAGTTTGAAGCCATGTTCATGGAACAGCGAGATGTATGCTCAAGGCTGCCCTGTTGAATTGTCTTGGTTGATCAGAGAAAAACACAGTGTGTTGCTTTTGTGGGACACAGATCTGAATGTGAATCCTCTATGCTAAGAGGTCTTGAGGGCTGTCAGATTGGACATGCAGGTTTACTTTCTTTGACTGGCTTTGTTGTACTCAGTTATACATTCCATTGAATTTGAATAAAGAAATACCAAAAGGGGCGCCAAGCTTTGGGGCCAACAGGTGTCGATTTCCTTTCAATTCTGGAGCATTCTAGCTCCTGTTAATTTGTTATTTGTTTGGACTACAATTGGAAGGGTGACTGCTAGTCTACCGCACTTTGGTTTCTACCAGAGGCCGGTTTCAATACCTTATCGTGCTAAACTCTTCAGGATCACCATCAGTCATTGTGAATCCAATGTAGGTGGTCTTGGCGCATGAATCTGCAAGCAAGCCACGGTCCTTCTATCCTTGGATGTTCCCACCAACTCACAAATCCGGAGATGAGGCCTCTCATCAAGCACTTTTTTGCCCACATTGTAGCTCATGTAGCCTCGACAAGCTTCCTAACTCACGAGCCAACCAAATCATATCTTTGGCATCCTCTGATTGATGCGGTCTTTGTTGGTCACCAAACATCAGAATGCACCAAATCCAAAGGTCTTTGATTTAACATGCATTATCATGTGAAAATGCATGCTTAGCTTGCTTGCCCAATTTCACATACTCTGTGCATTCCATCCACTTTGAACTTTGGCAAACTTGTAACCATACTTTGTGCTTGCATATTCTTCAACCATTGAATATTGACATGTCCAATGCGTTTATGCCAAATATCAGTTTCTACAATCACGCCTATACTAGTGTCAATATTGCAGCTTTCACTTTACGCCTATACTAGTGTCAATATTGCAGCTTTCACTTTAGGCATGCTTACATCCAATGGAGCTCGGTGATGTGAGGACGCAATCACAATTAGGAAGGGGGGATACGTTAACCACTTTGTAGGTTAACATGGTTTCACCCGCCCGATCTACCGTATGGTGCTTTGCCATCTTACCCACATGTAAACGGTAAGATGGTGCTGGACTTTATAAAGCGGCCTTACCCTGAGCTTAATGCCGAATGGGGAAGTGATAAACTTCATGTACATAGTTGCTTAGGACTAGACCTAGTGCTACTGGACTATTTTTAAGTTTTGTCCGGCCTAGTGTGAAAGCTAGTCATTTGTACATAAGTAAATTTTGACATTAAGCAATACACATTCATTCTCTTGCAATAGAATACTTGTGAGCCCCTCTTCTAGACGCTTGCTTGCTTGTATTGTCTTGGATTCTTGCATGCTAGATGGTTGCTTCCTTGAATAGGTTTGATTGTAGGCTTCTCTCTTTGATTAGCCTCTTCTTCATCCACCTTTTGTGAGTGAACCACCACGAAGGCTATTTCCTTCTTGCCTCCATCTAGGCAAAGAGAGCTCTTCCTGCATCCGCATAGCCATGGAGCATTCCGGTGTGACAACACAGTGAGGACACACGAGCTAGCACACCTGCATCGGGGAGTTGCATTTGCCGCTTGAAGGCAAGACCGAACGTCATTTGATTCAGCAAGGCTAAGGTAAGCTCTTGACTTGAACATGAATTTTCCTTAGGAGACTTAGATTAGAGATTGATTGCTTTTTGCATCTTTATGGGAGAAATGCTCCATTCCTCATGGCAATTAGGGCCAGTTCTAGTGAAAGAGAGAAACTTCCAACCGAAAGATACAGAGAACCAACAGGGTCTGCTGACTGTTGAACCGATTGAAACGAGGTCTTGGTTCAGCCCCTGATCTGGGTTGCTGATAGAGGAGATCTTGTGATCGGATTGTGGTATGTATTGTGGAGTAACACGGGCTGCTCAGTGCTGTCCTGCATATTAGGTTGTGCTAGAAGACTTCTCTCGTGCATGGATTCATGTATTGCGTGATGTAACCAGCATGGCTTCTCTACATTAATAGTCCATGGCTGCTGACATAGACGATTCTAACCTAGTTGAGTCATCAACTCGAGAATGATTTTCATGTAATTTTTGAATTTGTTTCCCTTTAGCTGCTTGTTTTAGTGCATAAATGACTCTTGGTGTTCTACATCTTGCCTTCTGAATTGGTTTCTTTTTAGCTGCTTGTTTCACTGTATATTACCTTGTGGAGTTTGCGCATCTTGCTTATATCAGATACAAGTAAAAATACTCGAAGCTTTCAATGAGTAAATGGACTTAATATTCTATAAAACACTTTTCTCATAATTTTCTTGTGGATAAAAAGCCTGGAATTTTTCATTTTAATCACCTCAAAATGAAGTATCGAGGCAAGAAATTTCTTGACTATAGCGGAGAATTACAATATGTGAAATCAAACCGACTACTCTAGTTGCATAACTGTCATTTGTTAGATTGTTTTGCTGTATAGCAAGGCTTTGAAAAGTCTGTTCAAACTTTGCATTCAGTGATTCCTGTAATGACTCTTGTTAGTGTGACTGCAGATTATAAAATAGTTGTACGACCTACCCTACCAACTTGGAGTCAAGCAGGTTATGACACCATCTTTCTTCAGAAATTGGACCTAGACAATATCAGGGTTGTATGCAGCATTCTGGCGCAAAGTGTTGCTTTGGAACACCATCTTAGAAAGGCGAGCGTCTGCCTTGTCCATCTGTTAGCTGTCCTTCACCTAGCTGTCGAATGATTTCTAAATTGACTTCTATATTGCAGGCAGATGGCATGGTTAACATTTTTAGCAAGTTGAATAGTGGAATGGAAGAGACTGGCAACTTCACTATGTCCAGGAAAGAGCTCTTTCAGCTTGTTGCGTCTGCAAACACCACACTTGCTGACCTTGTTCTCCGGGTCCGTCTTCTGGACAGGTAAGGTGCCTTTCCAGTCTTCTGAAATTGAAATAGAATTAGTGGTGTCAGTTTACAGCTTGAAGAGGGTAGGATCTCTGCAATTATCCTTTGCTGTTTTGTTGTAGGTTGGTAATAGTAATGAGGCAAGGGAATATTTTTAGAAGGCTTGTAAGATTGAAATGTGAAGTGCATGCCTTTCGATAGGCAACAGTTTTTCCAAAGTCAACATCCTAGCTTCCTTATATGTGACTTCAGTGTTTAAAGCTGGCAAGTTATAGTCTTTCATTGGTATAGGTAACCCAACTCTCTTGCACTTCGAATATGAATTTCAAGGGTTTGAAAGTGCAAAGAAAGGAAGAAAATATGTTGTCCTTCTTGGGAGCCTAAATTAGACTATTGGACCTGAAAAATACAATAAAAGAAACAAGAGTTTGTGATGTTCAAGATGCATTGGCATCCAATGTAGTTCAGACTCCGGGTGGGATCTTGTGGCTCAAGTTCTGTCTGTCTGGTGCCCTGGCAGCTCCACAAGGTGCTACTGCAGTCAAGAATGACCGCTATGAAGGTGTCCAATGCTGAGGGGTTGTGAAGGCTAGTCTGGAGAAGCTGCCGGAGACTCCTCACATCTCTGGAGTAACTGTGTGAACTGGTCTCTGTTTGCGTAGGCTTCACATACCAGGGTGACATGCTCTGAGTCATTTCAACCTGTAGCTGCACAGAGTGCCAAAGTTAAGCACTCTCTGGTGGTCTTTTGTCTCAGTTGGTGTGATCGGGTATAGAGTAGGGTAAAAGGTTGCAGTTGGTGTGATCGGGTATAGAGTAGGGTAAAAGCTTGTCCCACTTGTACTGGCACGAAAGTGCAGATACATGGCTGACTGCAGCCTCAGCCCTGAGTGTATGTAGTCCAGTACTTTGGGTGTGTTTATTTGTGATAGTACTCAACTTTGGACCATCTCTGGGTCGTTTGCGGTTGCTGGTTATCACCATGGATGGAAGTGCGCCCGTTTCATTTTAGAGAGAGACACAGAGGGAGGTTTGTGAGTGCATGCATGTGTGTCCTTGCTATATCTTCCCTTGTTTAACTAGGAAGCTGAAAGTAGCATGATGAGTGTCTTATGACGCTTTCTTTCATATTCAGATCAGAATCTGCCTGGAGGGATTCTAGGTATGCGTGCATATGGGAATATCTCCAAGAGGAATTTGAAATGTTTGACCGATTTGAAAATATGAACTTTAAGCTGAAGACTATCCAGGTAGGTGTTAAATTTTTGTTAAGATTTGAGCCATATTTTGTCAACAGTTTTGCAGCATTTTGTGTTGCCCTAATATGTGGTGTGTTCTGTGGGTGCAGAAAAGTGTGGAATTTTTCCTTGAAGTTTTACAAAATAGAAAGTCAGACTTTATGGAATGGCTGATAATCATTTTAATCTCTAGTGAACTTTCTGTAAGTTTGTATGCCATTTTACGCGATGACCTCATTGCTGCTACTTGAAAAAATGGGTAATGCAAGTGGTAGTCTGATCAGCGAACACTGTTGTGTTTGCCCTGTGAGCATTGATCAATATAGAGCAAGGTGGATAATATTGTATGGAATGTGCTCAGCTTCCTTTTTTGTTTTCTTGTTACTCTAGTGAAAGAGGATTGCCAAATGTCTACATATTTTTGTTGTCAAACTAACACACCCCACCCGTCTAGCCAGTCCCCCCCGCGCCCCCCCCCCCCCCCCCCCCCCCCCAAAAAAAAAAGAAAAGAAAAGAAAAGTTGTCCTGGAACCCCATTTTCCCTTCCATGCAGCCTTCCCTGTTTGCCCATCTCGTTAAAGCGCATCCTTCTCCCATTTTTTCATCCACCTTCCACCTTCCCCTATCCCCCTTATACCTTCATGTATAAAACCTCATCTTATTGTGTCCCTCCCCCGCAGCCATCTACCCTGTGTCCCGACCCCATTCTTCCATGCTATTGCTTGTTGTGCTCTTATTATCATGCAAAGTATTGGGATTATGCCAGCATGTTTTCGTTTTCATAAAAAATCCTGTCATGTCTTGGATAGAAATTGTACCCAGTACTAAACTCGTATACAGTTCTTTTGGATCCTTGGCTTAGTTCTGGTGCCCAAGTCCTGCAGCTCACTCCCAGTAACCATTGTATTATCCTTATACAAGTGTAATTCTTATGACTTTACCTCCATTTCAGGTCTCATGATAATGATAATACAGATTCCCCCAAAAAACAGCTTTACTTAAGTAAAATAAAATCATACAAAGGGAGATCAAGTCAAAAGGTAGGGAGATCTCAACCAATCGGAGGCACTGTGCTGCCATAAATGCCTTGTAGAAGTGGAGGAGAAGAAAATGCCACAGTTCCACTATCTTAAATCTGTTGCATTTTGTCTGTGCATCTCTCAAAGATCCTTGTATGCGGGCTGAGGTGGCCAAAAGAGCGAGTGATCAGTCCATATATTGCAAATACACCGGGTGTCATGAACCTGAATATCCTTGAAGGTCTTTAGAGCATTTGGTCTTCTAGATATGCCACGTTGTGATACTAGCTTTAATATACGAGATGGTTTCAATACTCAGCGAAGGTGGTGTGTATTGTAATTGGGGGATATCGTGAAAACTCTGAGCTATGCCACAAACAAGTATCAGAGGATCTACTCCTTGAAGAAGATGTGGGCCAGACCTGGTCAACCATGCAATAGCATCCCAAGTAATATAGATAGAATCACTCCTTAATTTAGACGATGGTTGAGTTAGAGACACCCAAATCCTATGTGCTCCTTTGCACTCCCAGAAGTAACGATACATTGTCTCAGATGGAGATCCAGGACAAGAGGGGTCCACACCAAAAATAGATCTCTATTGGTTGGTGGCTAACCCATTGTGTAGAAACAGCTTGAAGAAGTTGGATACCTAGCTATTTTTGTGCAAGTGTTGGAGTCTCTGTTATAATCTCCTTTGAATGGGGGTGTGATGTCATACAAGGCCTAAGAGTGTGAACACTTTGGGTTTGTTCAAGCATGAGCAACGTGGCGTTACATAGTGTAGATGAAGAAAGGTATGCTCCTCATGGCACTAGTCACATCACTCCATTCCCACTCACTAGGGTCCCAATTTCGAAATTTGATGACATCCAACGTATAGTTATAGGCACCATAAAGCACGAATAACCATCATTGGGGTAGAGGCAGTATACCAACTCTTCCTAGTGCGATCATTACTTCCAGTGGGCATCCACCATATGGTTATAGGCATCACGAAGCATGAGTAACCATCATTGGGGTAGAGTGAGTATACCAACGCTTCCTAGTGCAACCACTACTTCCACTGGGCCGATTACAAGTTAGGTGTGATCTTGTACATCACAGCTCTCTATCCACTATCGAGATTGAATGGAATAGAAGGTTAGCACTTTCTTTGGTTTCGAGAATCCTATCACTTGAAGAGATATGCTTGTCCCCCAACCACTACAAGTGGTGATACTGATCTAAGAATGTATTAGTGATTTGAGTGGTTTGGTATAGTTTCATCAATGCGAGCAATTTATTGATGACTCTCTGAGATGTTAGGTAGATACTTGTCTACGTTTATCTAAAAGACTTTTAAAGTCCTTCTAATCAAGTATTGTCATTGCGGATCTCTCTTGCAAGGCCATTGTATATATCCTTTGACCTTGGTTAATGTGTCATCAAGCGTTGATCGTAAAAAGCTGCACCCTGGTCATAGCACCAACAAGAAGTGGCATACCTAGATATGGCAAGCATCACTTGGTTTACCAACATGGCTCTAGATGCTAGATTTAGCTTTTTGGAGCTCTAATGAAGGATCTTTTTCTTTATGCTCATGAGCATACGAGTTAGAGGTCTTCAAGGCAACATGGTACCACGAGTAAGGTGCTCTTGTGGAAAATAATTGAATTTAAGTATAATACAAACACTAATCAAGCAGTGAAGAAAGATTTTTATGATTGGTCAAATTTTTTAGTTAAGACAAGGGTAATATTAAGGTGCTCTTGTAGAAAATAATTAAATTTAAGCATAATGTAAACCACCAATCAAGTAACAAGGAAATATTTTTATGATTGATCAAATTTTCTAGTTAAGACAAGAATAATATTAAGGTTGGCTCAAATTCGATCTAAACTAATATGGAGCAAAAAGTATGTCTTGGGTTATGATCTTAGTCTTGACACACACTCACTTTGGTGAAACCATAAATGAAATTGGTAAGTGATTATTATAAGCGTTAATTTTGATTCTAAATATAAAAGTAGGGCATCACCTTGTAGAGACCCAAGCAATGGTCCGGAGACGTCATACAAGAGTATCTAAGAACTGCTAGGTACCTCCACAACGATGGTTTTTTTAAAGCCTTTTATTGATAGGTTTTTAGCTACAAGGTCCCATTCCATGAAGATCAAGGTTACGGTCTCAAGGCTTTATCACTAAGAGCCAAAAGTCCTACCTATTTTGTACATAGCGATGGTTATCTTCTTGTGGGTTTTTTTTTGTATTTTTGTATTTTTAGTAAACTAGTTTCAATTTCACAATTCACCTAGAAGGCTCTATTTTAACTAAAGAGGGCACACTAAAAGGAAGGTGGAGTACTTGGTATACTCTAAGGTCGATCTTATAGGGAGGATTGGAACTAGGATCAAAGCCTAAATGGTTATCCAAGTTATAACTAGAAAATTGATAAACGTTGCCAGAAAGCACTTAAACAAACACTAAAAGGAGAATCATAAAAAGATTGAAACAATAGAAAAAGGTGAGGATGGGTTAGAATATACTTGGGCAATGAGAAAAATCCTGTCCATATTGAGGTTACACGTCCACTCTGTAAGATGTAAATTTGGATCTGGTCTACATGACTGTACCTCAATAACTTGTAAATCATACTCATTTAGTAAGCTCATCATCAGATAACCATAGTTTGTAAGCATGCTTCGATTCTTCGTCACTCGGTTGATTTTTCTCCACTTGGGTATGCTTCATATATATATGTGTCCTCTTGTATACTAGGTAACGGTATGAGTGCATTTTCACTGTGAAATGGCATGGATACTATAGATAAGTGAGCTAAGTAGCTACCGTGGGCTAAGCTATCTTGGAAATCACCCACCAAGCTCCAGAAGGGACAATGACTCGGACATATTACTCCAAAAAATGACAATGTAAGTCCATAAGTTCTTGCTCTCCTCCCTTGCTCTATGAGCTGTTTTTGTGCAAGTCTATTTTGATAGGGTCCTCCCACTGGGTAATGTACACTCACGTAATTGTGTCATTGTGGTGTCTCTCCTACCATGGACTATGATAGTCCTATCCCATAGCACCTACGATACATTCTATATTACCAACATAAGTAGGACGTTGTGTACAACATGCGATGCCTACAGGCAAGGCATGGTGAAAGAGGATGGAACTATAGGTAGAACAGGTCCACAAAGGTGGCTCCACAACACCTATCCCCTAGTGTTGCATAAAAATAACGTGAGTGGGTTTGGGAAGGAGAAATACTTAGCTGCCCTCGATAGTATCATTCTTGGCAATCTAGGTCCAGGATAGGGTCACATGTCGGTCCACGAAAAGTCCATGCTCTCGGTCTGTAGTCACAACAGAGTTGTACTTCATTCTTTTATTTGGTATGTGCTCTCTCATCTTTTTTTTAAATAAAATTTTAATATATATAGTTAGTTGGATTTTTACTATGTGTATAGTTACTATATTGCTACACTGTTGGTTCAAGCTATATTGTCATGGGGTATCCCTCTTGATATGGACACGAACCTTGTTGGGGAGCAAAACGTGGAGGGTAAAAGTAATGATATTAGCATAAGTTCCTCCTTCCTTCCTTCTATCATACCTTGACCTCATGACAAAAGGTATTTTAGGTTTTTTGTAACCATCCCTTTCAACTTTGCTCTATCAATGTTTGTTGGCTAGGAGTGCTCTTTGCTACTTGTTGTGGCATGTTAACTTCTAGCTTTAATGGCAGTAAAGGGCTCTCATAAGATCGGATGGAGCTTATGATTTGCCAATATAGATGAGCAATGGAGTTGACACTTGCGTAGTGGGTCGCTCTAGGGAAACCAATCGGGTTGGGACTTAGAAACGAATGGGTTCTGTAACCTTTAGTGATGTAGAGACTTCACCATCAATCACCACGTCTTGTGTGATAGGATTTCTCTTTGGAATCCAAACTTTTTTTGGGCATTGGTGGTGAAGGTTCTTTTCCAATAGTTTTTTTTTTGTTGGCATTTGAGCTATTGAAGTCTTTATCCATTATTGATGAGAAGATTTGAGAATTTGTAAGTGGTGGAAGTAAGACTAGTGGTATACTTTTATGTTTTGGTATCCAAATATATTGGTTACCCTCGTGTAGTCTTGAGCTTTTAATAAACGTTTGGGGATCCATTTTGGGGTTACTTGTAACTTGGACTTCCTGCGTTGATTCTTATATGTTGAGGTCCTCCTTTCTTGGTTAGTTGAGATGAAATGGATGGATAAATCTTGGGAACCCATTTCAAGGTAGATTTTCTCTCCTTTGTAAGTTGTTCTAAAACAAATAACTGGCCAGCCAATTCATTACAATCGAGCTTTTAATTACAACCACTCTTAAGCTATGGATCATAAACTCCCAAGGCATTACAACCTCAAGTCCATACACCATCTTAAATGGCATTCAACCAATTGTAACTTTGTATGATGTGCGATAAGCTCATAAAGTTGCTGTGAGCTTAGACTCCTAGTCTTCAGTGCATCAAGCTTCAACAGTCTTTGTCAATATCGAAATAAGAACCTTGTTGGTGCTCTTTGCTTGGCCATTTGCTTTGTGGGTTATATGGCGTTGACTTATGGTGAGAGCGATCATGAATGTGTTAGTGAGATTTTTTATTACATCATTGATGAAATGCTTACCTTGATCACTCACTAGCTCAAATGGACATCCAAAGCATGTAATGATATTCTCATAGAGAAACTTAACAGTTGCCATGGCATCCTTTTCACTTGTGAATCTCTTGCTTCAGCCCATTTGGTTACATAATCTATGACAACAATAATGAAGCGTGCTTGTGTGCCACGTGCAACAGGACTAATAGGGCGGCCAATGAAATATAAGCCCCGTTTTTCAAAAGGTTGGTTGACTCTGACATGATGCAATGGCATCATGTCCTCCTTTTGTGGCTTTGCGCAATGTTGGCACTTGTCACATCCCTTGACAAATAGTGCAGAATCTTTGAAGAGCATGGGCCATCAATACCCCAATTGGAGTATTTTTCTTATTGTGACGTCGCTTGCAAAGTGTCCACTAGCTACCCCTTGGTGTGCTTGTTTGATGATGTATAAGTATTCATCCTCCTTGGGGCAACGTCTTAGTATGTCATCCTTACCTCATCTAGAAAGAGTTTCGGTAATAAGTAAGGTGCAGTCTCTTTTAGCACCTTTCTTGCTAAATCCTTTCTTAGTTCCTTGAATAGCGTAGCATCCGATAACTCGTCTCATCAACCCCGATTGGTGCTTTGCCATTAGGTATGCGGGATAGATGATCCGCCATGACATGTTTCTTGCTAGGCCTCACAACTATTGTGAAATCAAACTTGAGAAGAATCAATAACCATCTTGTGATCCTTCCATGGAGCATGGTTTGTTTACTAGATACAACAAGGCTTGATGGTCAACATAGAAAACAAATTCGTTAGCAAGAAGGTAATATTGAAATTTCTTTACAGCTTAAACCATTGCTAGCCCTTCATGCTCAGTGGTGGCTCAGTGGTGGTGTAATTGATTTCAGCGTCATCTAGTTGCCGACTTACAAAACTTATAGGATAGTCCAACTTCTATTCCCGTGGCTATGCTAGGACACATCCAATTGCAAAATTAGAAGCATCTATGTGTACATGGAAGATGAGATCCCAGTTAGGTGTTCGCAAGATTGGAGCGCTAGCCAAGGCTTTACTCCTCGGTCCATATAAATACAATCAATAGCTAGTACAAAAAAGGACGAGCTATTTCTACATAGAAAAGAATAAACTGACGGTAGTAGAAGCTGACATGGCCCATGAATCTCTCAACTCTTGTAGTTTGTTGGTGGGGGTGATTCCTAGATGACCTTGATTTTTCTCTCATTAGTGGAAATCCTATATTTGGACACTATATAATAACTGTGTTTCACCCAAAATTGGCATTCGTAAGGGTTTAATGATATGTGATAAAATCGACACCTTTCAAACACTCTTTTTAGGTACGATAGGTGCTCTTTCCAAGACGAATGAATGCACAAAGCATCCAAGAAAGCTTTGAAAAACTTTCCCAAGAAGTCCTTAAAAGCAGTATTCAATCTTTGGAATGTGGCTAGTGCTTTTGTTAGATTGAATGGCATAACTCTGTAAGCATATACACTATGCTCAGTGTGACAAAGGCTATTTTGGCTTGGTCCTCAAGTGCAATCAAAATTTGATTATAGCCTAAGTAGCCATCCAAAATGATATAAGCCTCCTTACCCGTAACTCATTCGAGCACATGTTCTGAATATGGCAAGGGGTAGTGATCCCTGCGTGTGGCAGCATTCACTTTCTTGAGATCAACACACAAAGTTTTCCATTCTTCTTGGGCACAACCATAATGGGTGAGACCCATTCTGAGTGTTCAATCTCATGGATAAATCCACACTCAATGAGTTTATTGATCTCTTAACAATTCTTGCATATTTGGGATTCATTGGATAGGGTCGTTCTTGGACTCGTTTAACTTCGGGTACCATGGGGATGGTGTGTTGCACCACTTTTGTGGGAGATCCCTTTATATCATGGTATGTCCACGCAAAGAAATCCCTTCTCGGCCTTATTTAAGTCCTTGGCTATATAGACAGGCTTAGGATCTTCTCCTAGTTCAACCAAGTCTACTTGACCTGTGTAGGCCCGTTCATATACTCCTCCACTCTCACTTGTGGGACTACATTTGGCATTATCAAACTCTAGCTTGCGTTCCCCTATGGTGTATGGCTTGTAATGCTCAGGTGCTGGGCGTAAATCAGGCACATTTTCCTTACCTTTGTCAACTACTTTAGCTGCATTCTTAGCCTCTCGCTCCTGTGTAAGCTCACGATTTTGTTTCCTTTTAGCTGAGCGACTCAGATTTGGTTCATCAAAGACTTCCACCTTAGCTATATTAATTGGGAGTGATCTACAATACTTGACCTCTTGTAACTTCTCTCCCAAATCGTCTATAAACTTTTGATGTAAGTCAACTGCACCCATGTACTAGAGCCATTGGGCGGTCGTTGTTCTTTTTTGAAGTCTTTTATGATGATTCAATGCATAACGTTTATATCTCCGCCATCTTTGGAGATTCTCCTTGGCATCTTGACTAACTTTATTCCTTTCTTTAGATTGGGAATCTATAGTAGATTTGGAGCTACTCCCTCAAGTTTCTTTGGATGTTGTAGGCTCTGTTTTTCTTGTGAGGAGTTGGTGTCGCTTTTGTCTCTTTTTCAGACCCCTCACCACTGTTGGGTGATTGAGGAGTCGGTGTCGCTTCAGTCTCTATTTCAGACCCCTCACCACTATTGGTGCTTGAGCTTGAGTCATCCCATCTGGAATCCCCTCAGTATTAAAAGGTAGATCACGAATCATTCATAGGGGCATGACCTTAGGTATCAGCTATCGATTGTAGCCATCATATGTATCTAGTTTAGATAATCTTCAGGCTCAATGGCTTATTTTTTAGAATCTTTGTAGGGTGGGTCCTTCCGTACATTGGTCTCTTCTCTGTAAGTATAGCAGTATTGCAATGGGGCTGAATAAGTGGTGGTGTGTGAACGTTGTTCAAAAAGTCCACTACCCATAGGATGTATGTGGCCAATCAACAAGATCAACTTTGATGATGGGATTATCGAAATGGAGATAAACTTGGTTTGACGATAGGCCCGTCAGCCATCTTAACAATGATGTCTAAGACTTCTAGACGTGGCTTGGCCATCTTCTCCCAGCATTTCTTGGTGATTATACTGACTCCTGCACCACCATCAAGGACTCCGGTTACTAGTGGAATTTTAACCATAGATTTGGTATTTTCTTCTTCTCGAGGTGTCTCCATTGTATATTGAGGAAGCGCCTTATTTATGTTAGCGAATAGTGGTAATCCGACATTGATTTCTCCATTAAAGTGTCATCGCTTAGAACAATTTAGGATATCCACTCAATCAGGAGGTTATAGTTGTATTGGTTTGTGAGGCCATAAAGTCTAACAATTTCGGGATATTTAGTGGTGCATTCTTGACCTCCTTTCCATAAATAGGTGCCGGTGAGACTGGAAAATCCATCTCCGAGATGGGCTCAGGGTTTCCATATGGTAGTTGTCCCTTGAACTAATCAGGGATCAAACTATGAGACGTGGAGGCCTTAGTCTCTTCCTTGATGACACTCGGTACATCTAGAGGTTTGCAAATCTCAGTAGTAGGCATTAAGTTACTAGGATGTACAGTATTTGAGACTCTCACTTGCTTGGGTCTTGGTTTAAACTCCTCTTGTTTTTTTGTAACTAAATCACTAATTTCTTGGAGTTGCTCAATCTCCTTTTGAGGGTCAGGATAAGAGCCAAGTTTTATCATGTGTGATCTAGTTTCAGGAATTACATGTTCCCGTGGGGTCTCCTTCCCTATGCTCTTGGTTTTGGAGGGTATTCCCTACCTTGTTCAGAATCAGGCCTTGTGTCCAAGGAGTCTGAGTCCTCATCTAGGTCACTAATGAAGATTGGCTCTTGAGGCGTCCCAAGATTTATCTTTTTGGTTTCCTTTATTTTCCTATTCTTAACCGACTTTTTCTCTTGTTTTTCTTCTTCTTCTTCTTAGATTCTGCTACCAAGGCCACAGATCGTTGCTCGAGAACATGTTGGTTTTGGGTAGGAATACATATGAATTGGATATGGATTAAGTAATGTGGACATATGTGGAACAATGTGAAAGACGAGCTGGGTGATAGCATTCAAAGGTGTGTGATCTAGCTTTTTAAGGATATGCCTTTCAGTTTGATTACTTTGCCCCAATCATGTTTAGGAGTGTGATGATGGGTCCTGTTTGTGGGCTTGTCACCATAATCTTGTTGGGGCGGTCCTTAATCCAATGATCTATGCCACAACGGTGGTTACAAGTAGTCGGTGGCATGTTTGAGGGCATTTCTTGGTTGAGGTGAGAAAACTTCAGAGGGCATTCTAAAACTCAATGGGGGACCTTGACAGTGGTAACATTGAAGAGACATTCTTCTAGTTGGGGCATTAATGTCCCGGCTCCTTCCCATCGCAGCAAGTTAGTAAACTAGCTTGACTCCCCCTCTCCAATCCACAACATAAGAGTCAGGATGAAGCTGTATGGGGTCCTCAAAGAGATGGGGGGTGGGTTTGACATCTACCTCATATTCTTTGTAATTAGTAGGCTCCTTGTAGTGAACTTGATTAAGAGGTGTGACCCTTGGTGGAGATGGTTGAGGTCCCAAAATTGGTGGAGGTAACGACACATTTTGTGCATTATAAATCCCCCTTGCAATAGGTTGTGGTGATTGATTAGCATTGGGTTGAGATGTTGTCATAGGCATTATGGCTTGTGGTTGTGATGGGGCTGATAAAGCCAACTGTTGAGCCCTAGAAGCATTAGCAAGGGTTTGCAAACGCGTGCTGCACTATGAAGCCTCATAACCATAACGTCCATAAAAATTACAAGAACCATTATAGTGTGCCCTTATTAGGACTGGACAGTGGAATGTCCTTGTTGGTAGAGTGAGCACCATTGAAGCTCTCTCCTTGGGTATATATGTATGTTTTCAGGGGCTCTATTGGCCTTCATCCCTCTTGGAGTGCTTTCATGAAATCTATGAAGTTTATCTTCGCTAAAGTGTTGCCTTTAGTAAGGGCTTTAAACTGTAGAAGTGCTACAACCCGTGACTTCGAAAATAATAGATTTAGAATTTGATGCTTTAGCTCCTTTGACCATGAGATTATCTTCTAGTTGGATGGCATTTATTGTGACTTCATCCCATGTAGTGATCCCTCTAATGACTAAGCCATTATAGATCACTTCATGGTTAAACCCATGGATGAATCTATCCAACAATTGATTATTCGAATAGCGTTCATGTAGAAGGCAATGAGAGTTCAAATGCTTGAGTGAAATCTCTAACTGATTCCTCTTCTTCTCTCGCGATTTTATGTAGTAGTTGTGAAGCTACACCCCATAAGACTCCTTCACGCACAAATTGCTTCAAGAACAATCTCCTAAAGAGTGGTGAAGTTCAAGCGTTCCTTGACCCTGAGAGTTCTATACCAATACCCAACCTTACCGTCTAATGTTAGACTAAAGGCATCTCATTTTGTTCTCCTAGGGCCTTACATACTTGATCAAATACTTTCGAATGTCTCCTAGGATCACCGTCTCGAGTGAATTTAAGAGTTAGCTTGGCTATCTGGGCAGCCTTTCCATGGCTTTGTCGACCACCATCTCTCACAACATGTGCTATGCTTTCTATTATCACTCTTCCTAGGGTTTGTGGGTAGAGCTGGTGCTGGCATAACAGGAGCAATGATAGGAGTAGGTGGAGGTGCAACACGTGGCACTGCATGAGGATGCATTGGTCTAAACCCCGGTGGGGGTAGATATGTAACATACAGTATGTGTCCTACTCGCGCTCCAATAGGTGCTTTAGTCATGTGGGAATTAGGTACAGTCGGTCTTGCAGAGCAGGAGTTGGTAGCACACTCACTCTAGGGAAGGGATGTTTCATGGGTGCACACCAGAATGAGATGGAACCCCTTTAGGAATGGTAATACTAGATATGCCAGGCACACACGGGGCTCCATGTGTGAAGTGGTGTTGGCTCTTGTGGTAACCATGGGCATATGGCTCAAAGGCAATTCTGCATCAGTCATCATAGGTGCCATAGTTAGTGGTGAGGTGCTTGTCACTGGATGAGATAGTGTACTAGTATTGTCTTGGGTGCGGGAAACTCTAGGATCTAAGAAGGTGAAGCTCATGCTATTATGCTCTTGAGTCCTTGCAACCTGGCCTTGTGGGTGAGAAGATGTGGGTTGGTCCATGGTATAGTCGGGTGATACTACAAAAGTAGGATCTGTTGGGCTCACAAGAGATGTTACCATTTCTCTCATTGTTTTGGGTATTCTTGCTTTGGATGTACCAACTTGCGCCATAGGTCTTTGAATCCTTTCATGTTCAATGATCCCATATATGCAATCTTAAATACCCTGCAATCGTCCCTTCTCTGTTGTGGTCCCAGTTATCGATTGGACAATCCCTTCCCAACTAAAACCATAAAATTCGCATGTGGCGAAATCCACCAGTCTCTATTGATGTGTCATACTCCTAATCGTTTGTGAGAAGGTGTTGATCCATGATTTGCAAGCCTGGATCTTTCCCTAAGGTAGACGCAATGTTATTGCTTGTGTCGAGACTTTTAGGCACTACCTGCACAATCCTTGTTTGGGACTCGTTTTGGGTGTATTGGGCTATTTGGGCTACTAATCGTCGTTATGCCAATTGCAAAGTGTCGTCTTCCTTTGCTCTAGAAGCTTGGATTAGTGCCTCTACTGCCTACACTTCTAATGTCCTACCATCGAGCATAAGAACTTGTGCAGGGGGTGGTTCGATGGTCATAGTTGTTTGCAGCAAGTGCAACAAGAGCTATATGGACATGGATATCAACGTGAACGTCCCTTCTTGCAACGATGAGAGTACACCAGATGTCTCTCTGGAGTTTACCTCAACTCGTTCACCATGTGGTCTATAAGACATAAGATTTGGTTCAGAGGTAGTGGTTGAGGTCGAACCTCTGAGGTAGCGAGCTATGCGGCCAAAAAGACTGGTAGCTAGCTTGATTGGTGAGATTTGGTTAGGGTTCTCACTTCTTGGGACTGGGGATTCCACCATTGAATCCATATCCAATGATGTATCAATGGTCCCTAGTACAGGTCCTTATACAATGCTAAACTGGGTTCCTACTGAAGGTCATGAGCCCAGTGTACGTTGGTACGTACCTAGCTCAATAGATGCACCATTGTCTATATCAGCCTAATACTCAACCCTGGTAGTAGTACCATGGAAAGCTACATAGCTTGATCACACATGTACCAACTCCTATGCCCCCAACCTTGTACTCACCCCAGTTGCATTGGTAGTAGACTCATTTGGGCACCCTAGCCCCATGTCTCACTCCAAATTTGGTCTATTGGCTTACAAAATGAGAGGATTCAATTGGCATATATGATTTAAATATGAGTTGGGATCATTATGAGCCCTTAGAGGGTCCAATCAATGTTAACAAAATTGGCCTTATGAGAGGCCACAACATCAACAGGTTCTCGATCTCCACCAGGTTTGCAGATAGCCTCTTTTTGGTGTAGCAATCTTTCTCGAAGTGTCCAAGCTTACCACAAAAGTGGCACTTACTCTCTCCTTTTCTTTAAATGTTGGCTTTAATGTAGATCCCTTGTGGAAGTGCCTTTTTGTGAAGTAGGCTTCATCTTGGAATATAGGCAAAGTGGTGTTGGTGGTGTTTTGCCTTTTAATCTTCTTTTTCTTTTCCAAAAGAGTTGTAGTGATGTCAGCTAGTGTTGGAGAAGGCAAGTTGGTGAGGGTGGTGACTATGTTGCTATAGTCCTCATGGGGAAAACTTTTTAACAATAATGTAATGCATACACCTTCTTCCATATTTAAGTTAATCCTTGCAAGCTATGTGGTTAGGCTTCTCATCAGATTTAGGTGAGAGGCAAGAGACTCTCCCCTGTTTAACTTAAGTAGGAAGCTGATCTTTGAGCTCTTAGCTTGAGTACCAACCAACTCTTCCCAAGCTTCATTTGAAGTGCTTCTTCTATCTATGTGATGGATAAACTAATTGCTCAAGCTTAAAGCTATGATGGCAAGAGCCTTTTCATCCTTACTAACCGACAATGCTTTCCCCTCCCTGGTAGTAGGCTTTTTCTCCTTTCTCCTTTTATTGGCAATGCTCCACAACCCCTTTCTGATTAATGTATTTAATCTTAGTCTTCCATGTATGAAAATTTATCTATCTTGGTAGTAAATTTACAAGAAAATAAGTGCAAAGATTAATCCCAAATGGTTTAAGTAATGAGATCTCCCAGAATTAGATATGCATGAGAATAAATGTGGGACAAAATCTGAAAATGTGGAATGAAATTTGATTTCGACAACTGATTTCGACATCTGATTCAGACAACTAACTTAGACGCCCTGAGTCCGAGAGCTAACTCAGACAGCTGACTCAGGTAGCTGTCTCCAAAATCTCACTCAGTTAGCAGCTGACTTCGAAATCTGACTCAGTTATAGAGCAGCTGACTCCGAAATCTGACTCACGTAGATGCCTCAGATATCAAACCCCGAAATCTGACTCCATGTTTGGATTCCGTCAGCTAATTCATGGAAAGTAAATCCCACCATAAAAGTAATCTTGCCTAAAAAAAGTAAACCCGACCAAAAAAGTAAACCTGACTAGAAATTAGGTGTCAACAAGGTTGTTGGCTTGTCAGCAAAGCAGGTTGCAGTAAGTCGTGGATTGTCAGCAGCAGCAGATTGTTGATTGTCTGCACAAGTCATGGATTGTTAGCCTGGTTATCAGATTGTCAGCAGAGCAAGTCGTCTGATTATTTGTAGTAGAGAAGCAGCATGTCAGGTCGTCAATTGTCAATAGCAGCAGGTCGTCTGACTGATTCAGCAGGTCGTTGACCATCAGCAATAGGTGGTTTGACAAATTCTATGTTCATATTGTACCTTGATGCTAAATGCTGATATACTTGATCTCATATGCCGACTGAAGCAAAGCACCAATCTGAAGACAGAGTAGTGCACAGAGCTGAGATGATAAGGTGGTGCGTGGAGTCGGCTATAGGATTGAAAAGATAGTCTGCGACACTCTAGCTGAGACGAACAATGCACAGGGCCTTTGCGCAAGCAGTACAATGCTGATGTAGCCGATGAAGTGTTGCGCAGTACCATGCTGATAGAGCATGCTATAAGAGGTCATCGTCGCGAAAGAGCGGCAACGATTATGGTCTCTAGCAAGTAAAAAGAGATTGACGTAGTAGTAGTCAGTATGTGGTCACTGTATAGCAGGTCGTAGGAGAGTGAAGCGAGCAATGATGCGCAAGACTAGAAGACAGAATGAATAACAAGGCTTTGATACTTATGTTGATCAAACATAAGAATTATCATGGTGGATTAAGTCTAAGCAAGCACATGTCTAAGCAAGCACATGATTTACTGATTAACAATAAGCAAAGTAATTAATAGAGAACCAACATAATAATATAAAACGTAAGGATTATTTTATTCATGAATATGAGCTTCATTATATAGGCTTTGAGTACATTTGATTAGGTGACCCTAATCTTACTTAAGATACTAAATGAGATGCTCCCATATTCTCTCCATGATTCCAGCCCTGAGCTATCAATCAGCTACATTCTCTCTCCTTGATTTCTCTCCTACTTGATTCCCTGCCGACTTGCACCAATTTTTCTTTTAAAAGTTTTACTACTCATGATTATAGATTTGACCTTTGGACCTATTCCCCCAAGGTTATGCTTCATATATTATCCCTCATTCCCATGTATACATCAATTTTATCCAATAGTTCTTCTTTCTTTGTATTCTCATATTGGTTGCCTCTAATGGAGTCAAAGTACTCACCTTGTTTCATTTCTTAAGTGGCTTATAATCTCTATATGATAATTATATAAATCTCTTCTACCACTCACAATGGTTTCTATGTTTCTATTTTTTGAAATGATAATTATTTTAATTTCTTCTATAGCTCACCATAGTTTTTATGTTTCTATTTTTCAAAATGAGACTTAGATACTATGTAGAAAATACAAAGAAGATAATTGGCGTGAAAGTTTGCACTTTAGAGATATAGTGATTGATATGAAGAATATATCTAAATTTATAACGACTTATTCTATGTATGTCCTTGAAAACTAATATATTAATGACACGGCCATTCTTCGATACTAACTATTTCATAAAAGGTTAGAAGAATGATATAATTTTAATTTTTAATTATTTTTAGTCTATTTATATTAGTGTTCTCTAGTATTTTTTAATGTCTCTCTCTCTCTCTCTCTCTCTCTCTCTATGCTGATTGGACATTCTTATGCGGCCCAAAAGTGACCTCTCAAATCCCCTAATGACTTCCTCATTTTCTTAGAGACCCTACTTAATGAGCTATACCAAACAATGATTGAGTGGGAATGAGAAAAATAAAGAATGAGCGAATCCTATCAATACAATCCCAAAAAGAAAAGACAATGCCATCTACAATGTTTGTTGCAATGAGCAATATTGTGGACACACATTGTTTTGATGCACGTGTAAGCACAAGTAATGAACAAACTTTTGCATGAAATCACGTCACTTTGGCACAAAAAAACCTGAGATTTCATTTACCGTAGAGGTGTAAAAAGATTGTACACCAACTGGAGGGTAGGTTTGGGCATGAAGATGAAGAAGTCTTACATAACTCAATGACGAAAAAGTTTACTACTCTAAGTTATCTATACCTCTGCTATACATTCTTCAAATTCTGACTCTAAAACATTTCTCAAAAATAGCTCACAAGATAATTAAAAAACCTCTCTCAGGGCACAAACCAATAATTTTTACTATGCCAAAATGCATTATGATGAAAATCTAGACTTAATATTTACATTTTAGGTTCAAAAGACATGAAGCTTTTTGGAAACTATTTGAAACTAAAAATTGGAGCATTATAAACATGACAATAAATGGGAGAAATGAATTAAGTAACTAGAATGTTCCCAATACCACAGCTTCTCTCCCCTTGAAATCTTATGCATTGAAACAAAGAACATTGTCTATTTTCATCATGACCTCAGGAGAACAAAGGTCTCATAAAACAAGAGATCTATTAGTATAGAGCCAGAATTGGAAGAAAGTCTGTATGAGAGACTTGTAGATATTTTAGAGTAAAAACTTTTTATTGAGTAGACCTTGACCTGATTCATTTGTTTATGTGAACAAATCTACCTTGCAAACTGGTACACATGTCATCTACATCTCATCATTCGCATAGTTTTTTGTACCGCAATTCTGTACGTGAATTTTGGGGCTAAAGATAAAGGCCTTAGGAGTTCTACCATACTTCGAGCAACTTTTCTTGAGCAAACTAGAAAATCGAGCAAGACATGGCAGAAGGTCTCCCAAATAGAAGGGTACTCATCACACAAAAAAGGGTATACTAGAAGTAGTAAATAATCACATTGTCATAATAATTGTTATTTGAAAGATTTAGGTATGGTTGGCTAAAATAAATAATGGCAAGAACTTGAGCCATCACGGAGCCCTATGTACAGAGGCAGTGAACTTTGTTTGGGAAGATTTTCCTATGGGGTTGTGAGTGGCCGTGGCTTGTCCCAATGCTCACCATGGCCAATCATCATCATTATTTGAGGTAGTTTTTTTAAACATGATGGTGTTGGTGTGTAGGGTGATGAGATGATGATAATGGTGCAACAGAGCCAATTGTTTTACAAAAAAATATCTCCCCTCCGCTCCTCCATGGTGCTCACCATACCATCATCATTATCAAGGCAAGCATCATTTACATCATCATCACTTATCATTATCTCAACATTATCACCCTAAACGCCAACACCTTCATAAAAAAAAAAAAAACTTCCTCAAAGGAGGTCGAGCTTCTGGGCCTTAAAAAAAAAAAAAACCCACCATGGCTTTCCACATGGGGAGAGGAAGACGCAGGCTATTCTTCGTAGCTTTCACTACTCAACGACGCTAGCAGTAGGCAGACGTATAGAGATGCAGATGCAGATGCACGTAGAGTATCCTTGATGAAATGAGAGCCGAAGGTCTATGAGATTGTGCACATAGAGTATCTCAGGCAAAATGAGGGCAAAAGTTTCTTGAAGGGAAAATTTAAACAAAGAAAAATGGCCAAGGGAGCGCAGCCTTGGCCTTTTTTCTTTTGAAAGTGGGCGCTTTGAATGTGTCGGTTGTGGTGCCAGTCTGACGGAGGTAGTGATTGCGCTCATTATTGTGAGGCTAGTCAACACTGGAGCGAGTCGTCATGGTGATACCCATAACCTCTTCGTACTGCCAGCAGGAAGACGTATAGAGATGTAGATGCAGATAGAATATCAAAATGAGAGCCAAAGATTTGCAAGATGATGCACCTAGAGTATCTCTGGTAAAATGAGGGCAAAAGGTCTGCGAGTTAATGGTGGTCATGTAGAGTACTGTGTGCCGCGACAAATGCTATCTTTCTATTTTTGCTGGGTGATGGCCTGTATAACACCACCAACAAGCACACAAGAAGAAAATGTAAGGGATTAGAACTAGTAGGAGACACTAAGATCCCAGCTCCAAGGGCACCGGTTAGCTTTGAATCTATACTTAACCCTTAGGCTACACAAATGGACACCTCAACACCCTTCAATCCAGCTCGGCTAATTCCTTTAGCTGTTCTCCTAGGCTAGATCTAGCTTCCAGCAGCTCCGATCTTCACTCTTAAGTCCTCAGCTGACCTCCTTTGACCTCCAGCTCACCAGAATAGCTCCCAACCGACACTCAATTGATCAGATTCTCACTATAATCTAAATCGGATGCCTGCTGCTGATTCCACTCAGATATGTGTCCGCCAAGCTCCCAAACTGTCCTCCAAGCTCCACAAAAGTCCTACGATATTAGCTAACATCAAACCCTAAACCCTAGCACCTGGTTAAACACTTTTATGACCCTCTGCTGACACAGCTGGTCTGAATACATCCCTACTGACCTTCAGCCAACTAGAACCTGACAAAAAAATCTCCCTCCTATTCCCAGTCAAATAAATGCCCTCCTGGCTCTCCAACCCTCCTCCAACGTCAACTAACCTCAAGTTCTTACCCTCACAACCTCTCTGAACAAGTCAGTTGCTCTCTGATGACACCTTACTGACTCAGATCTGATACAGTAGACTGAGCTGAATCAGATAACTCCACCATAGTGTCCTCTGACACACACATGCCCTCAAAATCCATAGATCCTAGCAAGATGCAACTTAACTGACTCAAAACTGACAGCACAACTGATAGTGAGTTGATACCTGAACCATCCTACATCCCAAATTCAGACTTGCTGACTGCTGCCCTACTGATAGTCTTAACTATTAGACAAAACCCCAACTAGGTTCCTCTCAACTCAGAAAGACTAGTTCTCACCTTCTATACCCTAAGATAACTGCTTTTGTTGCTCAGCTGACCCTATTTGACTCTGTTAGACCCTGCTGACCCATAACTTAATTGTTTGACACGGTTCTGATTCAACAGAGCTCAGCTCTTCACTCACAAGTGTTCCTCCCCCATAATCTCAATCAGAACAACACAAGTATAGCACCATAGCACAAAAACTTATCAATTCACACAAAACTCAAACTCCACACGCTCTATTCTTCATTGAAACAAAACCAGACAGTACAAAAATCTTTGGGGTCCTCCACTGATACACCTTAGCAACATCTCTTCACAGCAACACCTTCATCCACAACTTAAAACTTCATAGAAATCTGCATTCAGCCGACACTCAGTAGCTATAGTTGAGGAGTTCTAGTCTGAACCAAGTTTCTAAGAGGTGTTGCACAGAGAACCTAGGGGATACACCTCCTAGCCAATTCTCTGGTCTTCAGCTCTCACACTGCACTGACCTCTTCTTTCTAATCTTCAAAATATGCAAGAACGCTAGCCTGCAACCTTCCACGAATCAAACTGATTTGCAGGATCTCTCTCTACTTCAGTTGCCCTCACTCTCTCTCTAGTGGTCGCTCCAGCTACACACTCGAAGAACCACCCTTCAAAACCTTCCCCAATTCACTTCATAAGCCCGTTGCCACCTTCGTTTTCTCTAAAATGTTGTGCAATTCGCTTCCCTTGATCGCCCATACTGTTTCTTTTTTTGGTTTCACGACTGCGCCTCTACACTTGGCTACACACACGTCATTTTTGTCTTCATGGATCCATCACACACCAACTTATATACACTCCATTTACCTTTAAATGATGTTTGGTTTGGGCTTGGTATTTCCCTCACAGCGTGGCCATGACAAAAGCACAAGAGAGGGGCGACAGAGAGGGCAGCGTGGGGATGCATTCAAGATTGGGGGGGCGCATAGAAGGAAAAGAGGGAGGGCACGTCGATGGAGGAGAGGTGGGGCGCGAGTGCGAGTTGATGGAGGATAGGGGGCACGTTGATGGAGGAGAGGTGGGACGTGAGGCGCGTTGATGGAGGATATGGAGGGGAGGGGGCGCTTGGGCGGAGGGCTCACAAAGGACATATCACCAATGGGCATATCACAAGTGGCTTGTGGAGGGCTCACCAGTGGGCCTATCACAAGATGATATCACACTATCGCAAGACGTGGGCATATCACAAGTGGCCACATCAAGCGAGGTAACGAACATCTCTCAATTACAATTGACTCTGGGGGCTGGTTTTTCAGCGCCTGCTGACAATCGTGTGGTCAGCAGTAGCGCCAAGATTGTTGAAGAAGAGGAGTCTGTAAAAGAGATTTTTGGCCAAATGGTTGATTGACACATTTCCATGAATTGGGTGGAGAACCACTTGGTCGATAATCATAGCCCGCCATCCTAGAGTGCCACTTTGTTGCCTCCTTACAAACTTAGCAATTTGTACAAACGAGGATTCCATCGAGGGGTTAATCAAAAGCATCGAGGAGAGCACATGCTAATCGACAATGGTGGCATTCATTGTCTCTGAGGGATTCCCTGGCAAAGCACTTGTTTCATTTGACCGTCGAAGTGCAGTCGGTTACGACCTCCGACTGATCAACAAGTAAGTGGATTGTTTCTTGTTTTTTTGTGTATCAAATGAACAAACATTGTATATATCATCATATACCTTGCTTTATGTGCCGAACACAATGGCACATGATATATTTATGATGCAGTGTGTGGGTCTTGCCGATCCACAATCCTTATTGTCAAAGTTCAATGATGTTGATCGTGCATGGGCCCAAAAAGCGCTTACTTATCAGGGACCTAACAGATCCAAGTGACTGAAGCTTCCCATGGCACTCCTGTCACAATTAGTTTTCAAGGCGTGTGCGCGTCTCTTTCTCAAACCACAGTAAATCCATGTTTTGATTTTGAAATATTTTCTTAAACATAAACGCATTGTTGTCGGAGTTCGATGTCACGTACCTCAAGTGCATCCAAGATCAGTGGCTTGCCTGAGGGAGGTATCAGCTGAATGTAGAAATGTTTGACAAGAACTACAAAGATTCTCTCAAGGAGACGAAGGCACTATTTACTAAGAGGGGACATGAGCTGGCACAAATTGCCAATCCCAACTGTGAAAAAGAGTTTTTTAGAAAAGTGATCTCGTACCAGGGTCGGGTGAAACGGCTAGCAAATTCACTACTCCCAAGCTAGTAGAGATTGCTCGAGCACATATTTCAAATGGAGAGTAAGATCTCTAACTCTCTTGACGCATTAATTTTTTTTAATTATGTAGGTAGAAACATAATGCTTGTTCACAATGCAGGAAATGTAGGCTCTTTGACACATTGGCTGGTGGCAAGTTCGCTATGAGGGACGCCTAGATTCCGCCATCCGATATAGCGTTCTTTGTGTGGATCCATCGTCACATGTACAAATTATGTCAATGGCATTGTTTTTAGCTTCTTTTGTGACCGTTTAGGAAATTGAATTGACAATTGAGAGAGATGGAGAAATTGCAAAGAGATCTCAACAACACGAGAGAGAGAGAGAGAGAAAGAAAGAAAGAAAGATATATTAACGTCTACGAGAGGCCAAAGTCGGCCTATGAGACAAAAAATAATACAACTATGTTCTTTCCGTCATCGGAAGAAAAGGAAAAGAAAGAAAAGAGAGAGAGAGAGAGAGTTTAAGCGAGACCTTAAAATAAATACATTTGAGCTTAAAATAGTTATTTTTATGCCTAAAATAGTAATCTTATGCTTTAAATAGCAATTTTTATTTCTGAGAAGTTATAAATACAATGCAGATTGCCATGTTCCAATACTCTTCTTCTAGGCACACATCCCACCTCACCCCACCCTCCCCTTATATCTTTATATTGCAATAAGCTCTTTGTAAACTCTTTTATCATGGCTTCATCCAGCAATCTCTCTAATACTACTACGTTTGCAAGCATCTTAAGAAAAGCTCTTCAAACTTTCATGCACCTCAAAGAAAAGGAACTTAGATTGGATGCTCTTATGGAAGCATGGACAATAACATCTGAAGTGTAGGAGCTCTACAAGAAGCTCACAACAGAGAACGTGGTAGACCTTGCTAGTAAGAACATGCTAGAGGTGAAAGCAACAACATCCACTGGGATATGGAGAGCTTTTGGCATCATTGAAGAGGCAAAGGAGGCTCCTCTTCAAGCTGAAGTTGCCACCTTCATTGCAAATTTAGGGTAGACGAAGAAGGCGAAGATGATAGTTGAGGCCCAAAATGCTTTTATATAGTGTTGCATGTGTTCAACATAGTTGCAGGTGTTTGTCATAATATGCTACAGTATTGCTATTTTTATTTGAAATATAACGGAAGTTGCATCTCTCTAAGGTGTCTTTGTAAAGAAGTAGCAATGATAGTCGTGTATTCAACATCTTGGCCAGAGTTTGCTATGTAATGCTGTGATCTGTAGATAAGCTTTGGAATACAATGTAAGTTTTAGACTATAATATGGTGTTGTCTAAATGAGTTGCAATGATAGTAGCCCATGGAAGTAAAGAACATTGTGTACACACATGTTTTCATGTATTGTTGCGTGTGTTCAAGTACCCGTAAGTGTTTCTCATGCTGTGATCTTGTAAAATTTGATTTGGAATGTAATGGAAGTGTTAGATCATCATATGGTGTCTTTGTAAATGAGTTGCAACAATGATAGTGGCCCATGGTGTGTAGTGCTAACACATCTCATAGGTGTCATAGTAGAGGGAGAGGAGTAGACAAGAAGTGTAGAGAGAGAAACCGCTCGCCTGAATACGAAAAAGCACTCGCTAAAAAATCTCGCCAAAAAAAAAATCCTATTCTTTGTATCTCTCATCATCTTGTGTGTACCTGCTTCTCTCTGTGAGTGTGCTTGCTGTGCCAAACCCTAATTCAGTTCCTGGAGCTCCTCTCCTCGGCCAAGAATGAAGATCCGGTGATGATGACACCTCCGACACACGCTTTGATTGAAGCAAGGTACCTAGACATTGATGATTTTGATGCGGCCGGTCTTTCCCTGTGATGGAACTCTTGACCTTCGGAACATTTCCGTCTTCTGCACGTGGCAGCTCTAGGTAGGGAGACTAACTCACATTAGTATTGTTGGCCTTGTCGACTCTGGAACGTCGACCAACATGGGCCATCTCATTAACATGCTTGGTGGTATTGACAAGCGTTTGATTGAGAGGATTGCGAAGGCAGCCAGCTGAGAATGCATGGGTGTGGTGTTGGATGAACTCAAGGCCAAACGTGAGCGTGGGCTCACTGCTGCTGACAATGCTCTTTGAAAGTTCGTTCTACTGCACTGTCATTGATGCTCCTGGTCACGTGTCTTTATCAAAAGCATGATCACTGGACCCTCACAGGCTGATGGTACTGTGTTGATTATTGATTCTACTCCAGGCGACTTTGAGGCTGGCATCTCAAAGGATGGGCAGACTTGTGAGCGTGCTCTGTTGGCATTCACTCTTGAAGTGAAGCAAATGCTTTGTTGCTATAAGAAGATCGATCCACCAAACCCTACTCGAAAGCCCGACTGCATACTTCAAAAAGGCTGGATATAGTCTTGCCAAAATTCCAATCTCTGGATTCGAGGGTGATAACATGACAGGTCCACCAACCTGGGGACCTACTCTTCTGGAAGGCTTGAACATGATTCAAGAGCTAGGAGGCCATCTAACAAGCCTCTCCGCCCACCTCTTCATGATGCGTACAAGATTGGTGGTATTGGAACTGTCCCAATAGGTGTGTAGAGACTGGTATTATCATGCCCGGAATGGTAGTCACATTTGCCCAACAAGACTCACCACCGATGCTGGGAGTGCAAAAAGAGGTAAGTGAAGGTAAAACACTTCTCACCCGTTTTACTACTTAATTTGGCTCTCCACTGAGTGGGAGGAGTGTTCCCTACGGAGGGTAGAGTTAGTACAACTGAGTGGTTTGCTTGTAGGTACATACCTGTATAGTCTAATTGCCAAACCACCCACAAGTCTAACAACAAATCCCACTCAAACCAAACCCGAATCCGCTACCACTTACAGACTCTTGGAAGTTTATGGTGTCCATTCAATGCCTTCCACTCATATCCTTTCGCCACCAGCACTTAGGCACATAGATTCGGATAGTCCTTCCTACCTTGTGGTCCATGTATCCATGCCTTTCGCCACTCGCACCCAATGGTCTCAACCACACCTTATCAAGGCACTCTGACACTAGTTTCCATTCTTACACATGCAGTATTCATGTCCCATGTCTACACTTTGCACGCTTGCTTCCGATCCAATTGTCTTGTTTCGTCTTCTCCATTGAGTCTCGTTTTGCTTGGTCCAATCCTCTTTCCATCCATGAATCACAATTTTGGTGTCTGCACACTCACAAGAGCTACTAGCCTTCCATCCGTGCACGGCATGCCTCAATCTTGCCTACCCAAATGGGTATCCCAATCGTAGTCCATGGAGCCGACGGATCCATGCACCCAATTTGCGATCTTTACACAAGGTAGTGATTCAATCTACCACACTTTACATCTTCCTCCAAGGAATAAAACTTGCCTACATCCATGCTAGCTAGGCGAGGTAGAGACACCCAAAAGGTTAAAGCAACGTCACATGCCCAAGGTCAGCATGGTCTGGCATTCCCAAATTTCACACCAATGCCATGGTAGCTCTGTAATGCTTCCTTTCTTTTCGTCGACATCACCATGCTTCAGCCAAGTGAGTGGAATAACCACCAACATTTCAAACAGAGGCTCAGAAAGCATCCACATCAATTCAGCCATGTCCAGTATGCAACCCATCATGCGTGGTCTACCAATGTATGAACCCAACTGGTGGTTCTAAATTCTTCCATTCTCATGGGGACAACCCAATCTCATTCAAACCCACCTTATCAGCCAGCTTCGTTACACACCAACCACCAATTAGTTCCCTTTCTTAAACCATGTGGAAGAATCGAAGAAAGCACATAAATAACTATCGAAGAAAGTAGAGTGTTGGAGTTTTCATCGGAAGAATTTTTGACATGGACCCACGTTTTGCCCAATGCCCATGCACATCACCTGCAGATGTCCAGGCGCATTTCTGGATGGAGGGACCATAGCAGGTGTAAGTCTGGACCATGGTACGACTTATTGCCTGGACCTTCCTTAAATCAGCAAGAACCTTCTGTGGCCTCATCTTCGAGACCACACCACCAAATCGATCCACACTACCTCTATCCCAAGTGCTCAACGCCGCCGCCAAACCCCTTGAGCCACCGAGGCCGCCTAGCTCCATTGCAGCTACGGGCAAAGCCATGCACATGTCTGTTGCCATGCCTCCAACAATCTAATTATCTGGACTCCCCACAAAATGGGTTGTCAAGAAAATGTCGAAGTAAGCAACAAGATAGACGAAGAAAGCCCTTCAGTTGGAGAAGTGCACACACAAGGGCACACCTTTCGCTCATTGTTGTTGTCCATGCACGTCACCTGCATATTTCACTATAGGCATCACAAATTTTTCATTTCTCACATCTCAAGGCACACACACTTCTCCTGCAACTAACCTTGTCAACACCAACCCTCTAGGTATATTTTTGGATGGGGGGACCATGGTGGACGCAAGTGTGGAGAAGCTTTGACCTTGCAGGTAGTAGGGATATCTTCATGTGCCTTCTATTATCTCATTATGAGCCTCAACTTATAAGTACCTTCTCATTAAGAAAACAGATAGCAACATGCTTGTTAGATAATCAACCTCTGGTCGTGACACTCAGCAAAATAAGTTTCTCCAGGTTGAGGATTGTCCCTAGAGCAATCACATGTCAGACCAGATCTTAGCTATCTATCTTTAGCTTGTAGTGGGTGGACACAACAGCTTTGGCATTCCCCACTTAGGTAGCATTGTCTATCCTTACTCCTTTAGGTGGCCTCAGGGCTACTTTGAAAAAGGTTTCTTAAGGGGCATACACGAAAGATATATGGGGATTGCCAAGGTGATGTCCTCCCAACATTGGACTTTGCTATCCTCTTCATTGTTGTGTGTGCATGCGCGCGCGCGCGTGTGTGTGAGAGAGAGAGAGAGAAAGAAAGAAAGAAAGCTGTATTAACGTCTACTAGAGGCCGAACTCGACCTATGAGACAAAAACTGAGAGTACATCTGAAGTTGGTGTCTCATCAAAGAGAACAACTAAATGAGACTAAAAGTACAATAAACTGATTGTCCTACAGTTATAAGAACAGAACTGTAAGACTCCGAGATGATACTGAGTAGAAAATACTGGAAAATACTGAAAAATGTATATCAGGTAGATCCATGATGCTGATCAGTTGAAGTGTTGTCCTCTCCTTAGATCAAGTATCTCCGCCATGGGGCTGTCTAGAATGGAGAGGTCGTAGAAGCGAGGTAGGCGCCTCCGATGCCAAGCAATAATGGCTCTGATCTGGCAATGGTGAGGATGCCGTGGTCGGGATCCCAGTGGGCGTGGCCGACGAGCACGACATAAGATAACTGCTCTATCAGTGGTGACTCCTTGGGAGCGTGGTCGGTGCCCTGATGGCCCAATGGAGGAGGTATCAGGAGGTGTGTGGGTTGGGTTGCTGGTGCTGGTGCCGGAGAAATCTGTAAGGGTCCTCTGTCTAGGTACATCATGGCTCGGCCTCCTGTCTGCCAAGAGGGTCTCTCTGTGTCTCCTGAGCTCAAGTAGAAACAATCCCAGGCATCTCTGATCCTCAAACTCCATGACCTTGCGTAACGGCCCAAAACCCTCTCGGAAGAGGCAGTGATATCTCCCTCGGATCTCATAATAGACTGTACATCAGCAAATGTAGTGTTCCTCTGTCTCTACCTCCTAGTAGCATAGCTGACAAATGCGATCATCCAAGATCTGATGCACATATCGCCCTGTCTCAATCCGCAGCTGGTGTGATGAGGTCCGGATCTGTCCAATGGCACAACGTATCCCATGTGATAGGTGTACATCCATGTACGCCGGGCGGGTTATAAAATCATCCGGTGAGAGTGTAGAAAATGGCTCTTGTAATGAGCCATTTTCGTGCCCAAGGGGGCTAGTCCATGTCCTCTCTGTGTCCACTCTGATGATATCCATCCTGATCACGCGGTTTTGCTATGAGCGGGTGAGATCCAAAAATGGACAATCCAGATTGTACTGAAAGGATAGTAGTGCCTCTATCCGAAAACCATGTAGGTCAAACCATGATCTCATCTGAGCGTACCAACAATGAGTATCTCCATCCTCTGCCAACTGTATGGATGAGGTCAATGCCAATCGGGAGTACCTTTGCTGAGGGAGCTCCCATAGCCCCTGTAAAAAGGTAACTGCCTGGAATAGGGCCTCGGTTACTACTGGTGGGGCACCCACCTCACCCCGAACAATCTCATGTGGTACCGATGATTTGCTTTGAATCATGCGGGCAATCATCATAATTAGTGGTCTCTCCATTTGCCTCCATCCCTCATCTGTCCCTCTCTGAGATCTGTGATGTATACTGGGCCTGCAAATTGGAGCTCCGTACAGGAGGGTCGGTGTGACAAGCGTATCAAATAGCCACAATTTGGTGCGTGGCTCCTGAAACTGTATGTGTGCACACTGCCTCTCAAGTGCCCCCAAGGCTGCATGCCCTCGAGCTAATCTAGTTGCTGCTGCCTCCTTCAGGGGGAGAAACGCGGTCCTGTGAAAGTAACTCCCAAGTAGACATATGACCTGACGTACTCTACTGGCTCCCCTCGGAAAGTGAACTGAGGCTCTGATCTCGTCACCCATGCCTGTGTGGTGTTAAACACCATAACCTTGGTTTTCCCAAGGTTCACTATATCAGATCTCTATCCGCACAGAAAGCCTGTAATGCATCCAGGTGTCTCTGTAATCCCTCCGGAGAGTCTGAGATTAGAACAATATCATCAGCATATAACAAGATGGGTATCAACACCCCTGCCAGGCATGCCCCTGGGCCTCCCAATCTGTCTACATAATCAGAGACCGCATCAATGTACAGTCCAAAGAGGGTGGGCGATAGCGGGCATCCCTCCTTCACCCCTATCGTGCTGGTCACCCTATCAGATAGTCCGCCTAGAGCTCGGACTCTGCCTGTCATAGACTCATACAAAGCATATATCCCCCACTGCATATCCTCGGGTACCTCAATGTCATGCAATCTGTGCATAAGCCTGGCACGTGGTACGGTATCGAAGGCTTTGCGGAAGTCCACAAAGCAGCAGTATATCTTTCTCTTCTGTGCCCTGCCCTCTTCAATAAGTGCCCGAAGTGTCAGTATGTGATCCAAGGTAGTAAATCCTCTCCTGAAGCCAGCCTGTCCATGTGCTCGATGACCATGCCTCTCTACCCATCGGCTCAGCTCCGACTCCAATATAGAGCCATATAATTTGGCCAAGTAATGACCAATCATGATTGTCCTGTAGTTGCCTGGTACCATGGGGTCCCCACTCTTAAAGAGTGGTACAATGATATGCTCTGTCCAGCTTGTCGGGAAACCCTCACAAATGGCACGATTAAACACATGTACGATGAGCGGAGCCAAAGTGTCTCGTGCATATGAGAAGTGCTCTCCAACTAGCCCATCATGATCCTGTGCCTTTCCATTCTGTAACCTGTCTATCGCATCTAGCACCATCCGCATAGTAAAAAAGGTGCTGCTAGCCGGTCTAGCTCCCAGTGGAGGGGGGGTGGGGGGCTGTTCTGGTGCATCATATAGCTCTCTAGCATAAGTATGACATGCCTCAGGTGCAGTAATCGGAGTACCAGGCTCTCTCTCCTGAAACATCTTCCATGCCCTCTTGCTATCCTTCCCTAGGAAGAGTTGGTAGATCTCCTCCTCTAGCTTAGCCAGATAGGCTCGTTTCTTCCTCCGCACAAGGCGCCGAAAGATCATCTTGGCGTGTCTATGCGTGTGAGACCCAATGGCAATCTCACGTTGTAGCTGTGCTCGTGTCTCACGACACTCATCATCATACCAACTGTTCTGTTGGGCAGTGCTGCGGGGGTGGGTGGAAGGGATCATAGTGCAGGGAAACGCATATGAGGCGGATGCATGTGGTACACCTTCCAATCCTCTCGTGATCTCGTCCAGAGGGCTATGCAGGTCTAAAGCGAACAAGCCATCAGATACTGCATCTCGATAAACCCCAACTGTCTCACGTGTGAACTGATATCTCGGGTACCTAGGTAGATGAGTGGCTGGCCCATCTCTCGGGGATCTACCTACTAGTGTGAAACTCAGGTATGCATGATCTGCTATGCCAATGGGCCTATTGGGAATCGTGAAACCCTGCACATTAGGTATCAATGAAGGAGATCCCATCAGGTAGTCCACTGTGCTCGCTCCCCCTTTAGAGTTCCAGTGTGTGAGAGCATCTGATCCTTGCCATCTCGATAAGCCATTGTATATGACCAACCCATGTGCACTCCCGAGTGTGAGAAAATGCCTACCATAATCTGTAATCTCCCCCTCATTCTGTGCTGATCTCTACAACCCTACATCCTCTGCCGTGATCTCCCGGTACATAACCTCTTGAGTATCCTACAACTCTGTCTGCTCTGTGCCTGTACATGCTTTAAAGTCTCCCAATAGTAATATGTCTCCCATGCTGGCAAACCTCATGATATCATCATATAGTGGTATATAGGGCGACTCTCCTGATGGTGCAACCTGGAGTCGGCTGGGGGAAAGTAGCATACCGCCACATATAGCTCGCGGAGCCCCCCTCTGCATATTCGGACCCACATGTACCTCGCATCTGTATCTCTATGTACCACATGTATTTTGTCACGAAGCTCCTCCCTGTAAAGTATTGCCACTCCTCCAGATCCTCTGGTACCTCCCACTGTGCGTGGCTTAGGGCAGAAAACTGATTCCCATCTATAACCCCGGACGTCAAGAAGCCTCTTGTTTGTGCACTGATGGGTCTCCGTATACATAGCAATATCACTGTGTCTAAAAGTATCCTCAAAGTATCCTGCATCTGTTCTAAGGGCTCTGTTGCAATTCCACACCGTGAATCGCAAGGTCTCATAGGCCGCGCACCGTCAAGCGGGCCTCCTCTCCGTAATGATGACTCGGCCATCTCTGTATACCGCCCATTTCCCCTCTTTCCTTGCCTCAAGCACACGCGGCATGTGTTCCTTCCGGTGTGCTATCTGTGCCAGTGTAAGGTCCTCATCCAAATAAATCTTTTCCCCCTTAAGGGCCATCCTTTTGGAGAGGAAGGCCTTCTTCTTCTCCAAGTCACCAAACCTGATGATCAATATCTTCGCCCTGGTTTCATCTCTGCCTACTCGCCATGCTCCGGTAATGGGTACATCAGTGGCTCCAATTTTTGTTGCAAGAGCTTTTGCATCCTCTTGGGGATTTCCCTTATCTTCCCACCCAACTACATGTACATGTAAGGCACGTGCCCGTCTCTTGGCTTCCTCTTCCAATGTAGCATTCATCACCTCTACTTTATTGACTGGTGTATCCTTCTGTTTTTTTACTACTTCAATCCATGGGTTGACTTCCTCAATTTGTTTCTTTGTGGCACTGGCAATTTCAGCCCATGAATGCATTTCCTTCTCACCTGCAGCCACTTTTGCCTTACATGATTCCAAAGTGTTTTGCATTTCTGTGATGTCTTTTTCACGGTCAGCCATACATGTCTTCAAAGTGCCTTTGTACGATGCAATTGTTGTGCCAATCTCTCGGAGCATGTCATCCTTCCATTTCTGTATCTCTGTTTTCATTTCCGTGTCATCAAGGCTTGGGCTAATTCCATCTCAACCCGTACTTGGGCTTGCATTTCTCCCTTCAATTGGACATATATCTCTTCCTTCAGCGTTTCGTATATCACTTTCCTTTGGGCATGCATCTGCTCGGTCCATTCCTTTTCAAGCTCCTGTCGCATGGTGTTCATCTCTATCCTTATGTGAAGCTGTAGCTCCTCATAAAGGGCCTCATCTCGTCGGGCCATCTTCGTAATCCTTCGTGAGCCAGGGGACATGATTCCTTCCCTCAGTCTTCTGCGCGGTAGGCATTTGGTGCCTTCGTGGGGGTGTGAAAGGTTGTCTCACCATCCTGTTCCCCCTCCAGGTTGAGACATGTTTTCCCCTACTAGTTGCTGCCTTGGGGGCCTGAGCAAGGGTGGGTGGGAAAACGGAGCAGAATTGAGAACTAGCCGCGCACAGAGTACAACAGAGAGGCGTGCAAGAGGGTGCGCATAGAGCAGGCGCACAGGTCAAGCCCGCTAGCCTTCTCACACCAAAAAGTCTTACCACGTGCAGTCTAGACCTGTCGCCAAAGAGAGAGAGAAGATCGTTTCTGTCCTGTGTGCCCAGCTGACCAGCTTTTTCAAAGAAAAACCACCCACGTATGCTGCAACCCGACTGTGTGCCCAAGGAGAGGATCAGCCAGTCGCCTGTGTGCCTCTGTCTCCTGCCAACCCTTCACAAGAGCGTGAGAGAGAATTCAATGTGGGGAGAGAGAGAAAGTTCTGCCCGACTGCACCTCCTGCGCTTGACTGTTTGCAAGGGGAGAGAGAGAGAGGGAAGACGTCTACGATCTGTGAACATGTCACCTGCGCCCTGTGACTTTTCAATCTGCTGGCAAGTGACTCAGTGACTCTGCATGCCTTCGACCCTGCTCGCGTGTGTCTTAGCTCGCTTGCTCGTTTGCGATTCTGCTCGCCTGATCGCCTGCGACCTACTCGCCTTCATCTTTGTTCGCTTGCGACTTGCTCGCCTGAGTCTTTGTGATGTGTTCGCTTGTTCGATGTGCAACCTGCTTGCCTCCTCATCTGCTCTTTGCCTCCTCATGTGCGACCTGCTTGCCTACTCAGAGAGGGTTCCATTAAAGAGTTCTGCAAGAATGGGGGCTTATAGAGAGAAATGAAATGAAATGATGTATTAACGTCTCTAAGAGGCCATAGTGGCCTATGGGACCAAAACTGAGAGTACATCTGAAGTTGGTGTCTCATCAAAGAGAACAACTAAATGAGACTAAAAAGTACAATAAACTGATTGTCCTACAGTTATAAGAATAGAACTGTAAGACTGAGAGAGAGAGAGAGAGAGAGAGAGAGAGAGAGAGAGAGAGTGGGGGAGGGATGGTGTGTGTGTGTGTCACATGCACTCTGCACTCAATGCATGGTGACAAACTGGATCATCATCATCAGTGCAACATTTGTATATTATTAGAACCCAGTAGGATGATATTTGTCGTACGCCGTGACCCCATTGTACATCCTCAGTCCAGGATAAGTCAGGCACGAGCTACGTAGGTCATTCCTCAGCCTTAGCGGGTCAGTCAGTCAGTCAAGTCCCTTAACCCACTTGGAGAAAATCATTCATGCATATAGAGTCAGTAGAAGTCTTAGGGTTCGCATCAGAAAGCACTCTGCATTTTGCATAACATGCATTCATATGCCTGTGCATCATTTAGAACATCTCAGAAGCCTTAGGGAATTTACTAGGATTTATCTGGTATTTTTCCCATATTTTATGGTATTTATTTAGCATTTAATGTCATTTATAAATATAAACTTTATTAAATAAATGACCAGCCAACTTGACCAGCCCCTAGTTAGTATAAATAGGCTTGCATAGGGCTTAGTTCTCCCATTTAGTCTACAATGAGCTAATGAGCTAGGCGCCTTCACCCTCAGCACCAGGAGCATTCCCCGCCTTCAGCCTAGACTGGTCCCTGCCTTTGGAGCTTGTGTTTGTGCTTTCAGTCTTCCTTGCAGCTTAACGCAGCCCCTTCATGCAGTCCATTCAGTAGCCAGCAGTTACACAGTCTCTAACGCTGCAGTTCAGTCCATCTGTACCCTAAACGCAGCAATTCAGACCATCAGCCCTTAGGCACCTGCATACAGTACCCTGCCAGGCCCCAGGACAGCAGTTTACCCTCTGCGTTTGAGCACATATCACCACCAGCAGCCATTCAGTCCACTCCAGTCTTGCGTTTGCAGATCTACAGCACTTTCCAGAATTGCGTTTCAGTCTACAGTCTGCGTTTCAGTCCAGCATCAGTTCTACAACAGTATTCTGCCTTCTGTGCATCATCCATACATGCAACAATCATCTCGTGAAGGTAACATATCATTCATAAGCATTTACAGCATAGTTACATAGCTTAGAACAGTCCACTGCAGTCCTTTCTTAGCCTCAGGTGTGCAGCCCTTCCTCATGCCTTTGGGAAGAGTGCATAGGCTCGAGATCAGTTCATTGAGGTGTTTCTACAGCCGTGTACAGTTCAGCCAGGCCTTCGATCCTCCGAGATCTTGCGTTTGGCTTATCTATAGTCCACAATCATTCTCTCTAAAGTAATAAAGCAAATACTATCTCGTTATCGGGATAGGGGGCCCTTCACTGGGTAATTTGGGACCCAATCTGGTGTATAGTTCTCATATCTCTTTCAAGTTTGAAGTATTAAAGTGGATTGCTAAACTCACGAAACTCAGGATGCAGAGGCCGGTGTGAGCATTTGTGTGACACGATCCTCCAATACGAAGACTTCCGCTGCATATTACATTGGTATCAGATTCAGATTGTCCACACACACCGTATCCTAGCGTGGGGGCATCCTTGGATGGTTAGATTGTGTTCCGGCACGACCACCGACTTCAGCATCATGTCTACAGAAGAGAGTACTCGTCAGTCGGAAGACGTCTCCCTCGAAGGAGACCATGTTCTTCTGCCTACAGCAGACACCATAGCTCTTCTTAGAGCTCAGAACCAACTGCTCATGGAGCGTCTCCAACTCTTGGAGGCAGCAGCAGCACCTCCTCCTCTGCCTCCAGCAGCACCCGACGACATCTCCCTCTTCTTTCATATGGAACAACAAAGGAGAGAGGATGAGGTCCGAAGGAAAGAAGAAAAAGCAGAAAGATGGGACTATGAGGAGGCCCAACGCAGGATCGACGAAGACCGGCGTCAGGCTGAACTCGCCGCTCGGGAACATCAACATGAGCTTGATCGAGAACGAATGTTTCTCGAGCACCAACAGGAAAAGGAGGCCATACACTTGAGGTATTAGCAGCTCTCCTCAGTATCCCCAGCCATAGGTGTCACCAGCCCGCAGTCCACAGCACCATCAACCACCGTCATTCGCAGTCAACCAAACTTCAGTAAGTATGATGGTAAGTGTGATCATTCATCAGTTAATCAATTTATTCATCAGTTTAATGCTCATTTTCCATTAGCTAGGATCACAGACCCACAAGATAAAGTCCACTTAGCGGCTCCCCATCTCACTGGTGAGGCACTCACTTGGTGGCAGCATTGGTCTAGTATTCATATAGACCAGACCACAGGTGTCACAGCCTTTGACTGGGACATCTTTGTTCATGACCTGAAGACCAGATTTCTCCCGCCCCAGTACATGACCGGTCTGGCAGATGAGTTCTATTGACTCAGACAGAACGGATCCCCAGTGCTTCAGTTTTCCGGAAAGGTTATTACTTTAGCACAGCAGTTAGGGCTATTTGCGCAGGCCAAGATGGAGCAATTCATTCGTGGATCCAAAACATTCGGTTCACAGTTCGTAACTTTGAACCTAGTACATATGACCGGGCTTTGACACTCGCTCAGAATCAAGAAATGAAGATGAACGGAGGCAAGCCCAAGCAATCATCACAGTCCAATACCAAACCCCAATAGGGGAAGGGTAATTTGTCTTCTAAAGACACTAAGATAAACACCAGTCCTAGCTCTAGTTCAGGAGGTAAGGAATCCAAGCCTAAGAAGACCCCTGAGGAAAAGGCTCAAGCAGGCATCACTGGAGGTTATCTTCCTCCAGAGGAGCAAAGACAGTATTAGTCAGAAAACCGATGTTTTTTCTGTCATACCATTGGGCATGGTAAGAAGGATTGTCCAAAAAGGCAAGTGGAGCAAGCCTCCAAAGAGTCTTCTGCCACAATTGCCACAGTATCCCCCGCTCCTCCAAACCTGCCTGCTACCACCAATGCGGTTCAAATCTTACCTTCTATACATTCCATGGCATCCGTGGTACTTGATGCTAAGCATAGGTTGAGGCAACAACCACACAGAAAAGCCTAATCCGAGCTTATAGCTCTGCCAAGGGCCGACAGTTCATCATCCTTTTTGACATGGGTAGTTCTGAGGACGCCATCTCTCCCCAGTTGGCTACCAACATGAGCTGTACCTTAGTGCCCTATCATTTGGAGGTAGACGGGTTCACACCTGGTCTCTGCACCCACATTTCCCAGAAGGCACAACAATTTTCCTCTGAAGTTCAAAAGGCCTCATTTCATCGAGATTTCATTGTCGCTCCTCTTTTGGGATGTGACATGATCTTAGGAATCCAGTGGTTTCATTAGTATGAACCTATTTCCAATTGGGGGCAGGACACCTTTATTATCTCTAAAGGTTTTCCTGAGCCTATCATGATTCGGGGCGATAGGAGCATTCTTGGCATCCATATGATTTCTCATCTCCAGGCCAGTCAGGTTATCCACAAGGGAGCAGAAGGAGCATTGATTTATGCTCAGACAGCTTCTATCTCATCGATAACCGCCGCTGTCTCATCATCTTCAGTCCCTCAGGTGGCAGATCTCATTTCTCATTTAGACATTTTTAAGGATGATCTCCCACCCAGTATCCCACACTTAGCAGAATCTCCTAGCAAGTTTCCCTCTTGTCTTTCCAAGACTTTCATGGGCAAGCTAGAACAGCAGTTAGTTCGCAAACATTTAAAACCTGTTCCTTATGGACGCATTTTCACAGTCGCCCAAAGAGGAGGTACTGCTCCTTTTGCGAAAAAGGAGACATGAAGACAAAGATTGCTACTATCTCAAGGGGTTCCATCAACTTCATTAGCAACAAACCCCTCACCTCGCCTCTACAGCCCCCAACCTAGCCCATTATACCATAGCCGCCCTTCTTGTTCCACAAACCTTCCCCTTGCCAACCTACTCCTCAGATGACCTACCTCCCACCACTCATTCCTAATCCTCCTGCACTAGCCACCATGGCAGTAGTCCCCATGAACCGTCCTACTTGCCCTCCCCAACCCCGCAATTGCCCCATCCTTTGCTATAGATGTGGAGAATATGGCCATTACCAAAGCTGATGCCCTCTTCCTGAATGTGCTCCGCCCTGCAGGCACTGTCCAGAATCTGAGGATCATTATGCCTGGCATTTCTCCAAGCAAAGGGCATCCACTTCCTCTGACTTCACATTCCCACCCCCTGCCACCCACTTAGTCTTAGTAGGACATCCACCGTCCACTTCCTTCCCTTCCTCTTCCACCCTTGGTGTGTCCATCACACCCACACCACCAACTCACGAGGATCCACCATTCCCCATAGTGGTCACCCGATCACAAAGGAAGGCCATGCCTAAAGAGCAAATGGGGGATAAGCCCTATGATAACACTCTTCTACTCCCCCGCACAGTCATAGATCAATCCTTCTTGCAAGCCTTCAAGGACCTCCACAACCAACCCTCCGTGTCGGAAAAACCACCTACACCCTCTCTCCCACATTCCAAACCACAGCTTACATCTTTCTCTGTGGAGGATCTACTCAAGGAAAATACAATGACAGTGAACCTCTTTGATCTTCTCCAGATTAGCCCCCGTGTCTGACAATGTCTCAATGCACTACTGGAGCAACTCAATGGTATGCCCACCAATTCTAGTGGTGGGCGGCATGGTGGGCCGTATAGTGGGTTTCCACACCCTTCAGGCATTGTCAGTTGCATGTGGACCAGTCCCTCCCTTATTGACTACCGGAGCCCCGCCTCTCTGTGGAGATTCATGGTACCCCACTTTCCGGGGTAATTGTTGATGGTGGCTCTGGGTTAAACCTCATGCTATAATTCACACTCCATGCAGTAGGTCTCAAGGTAACGTGACCAGCTAACTTTTGTGTTCGGATGGCCGACCAATGGGAGGTGACCCCCATCGCGGTCTGGTATAAGGTGTCACTGTAGTTATCCACGGGATTCCATTCCTGCTGGACTTTGTGGTGATCCGGCTTTCTTGAAGTTAGAGGGGCCTACTCATTACCCATTGGTCGACCATGGCTTCGAAGTACAGGTGTCCTGCATGATTGGGGTTCAGACCGATTGTGGATTCCTCAAGAGCATGGCCCACAGGAGCTAAAATTGGAGGAAGGTCTGGACCCAGGGATCTGTGCCATAGTAGCCCCCACTTCATCTGCCAACTCTCAGAAGCCCACCTCTTGGCCTATGCCAGAAGAAGGCCTTGTTCCCCATGGTGATGAGTCGGAACTACTTGACTGGCTCCAAGCGGCAGCGGAAGGCCCGACATCCTACATGGTGGACATCACACGGAGGTACCAAGCGACTCCAACCCTTTCTCCGAGCACTATGGGGCTGTAGGCCTAGGAGAACCCGTCACGGGTCGCCATTGAGAGCACAAGATGGTCAAATCTCTCTCCCACAAGGCCGACAAGCACCCAACTACTGTGCCATCAACATCCCAGTCACTGGTCAAAGGCCCTCCTCGGCTCTTTGTGGGCTTACAGAACCACCTTCAAAGCCATGACACACCACAGTCCCTTTCAGCTCGTCCACGGCCTGGAGGCCGTCTTGCCCTTCGAATTCAACCAGGGGCCATATCGAGTAGGGACCACCCGCAAGGATGACACTACCCACAGTGCTTCGGTGCTCTGTCTAACCATCCTGGACGAAACCCATGCATTGGCAAACCAGGCTTTGGAGGTGGAACAACACAGAAGGAAGGCATGGCATGATTAACATCTCAGGAAGCCCCGGTTCTAGGAAGGCCAATTGGTACTGGTGCACCAAGCTTGTTCAAGCTTGGGAAGGACCATTTCTCCTCCACCAAATTCTTCCTCACGGCGCTGTGCAACTCCGCACTTTGGACGGCCTGCTTCTTCCACTCATAAACGGCTCAAGGATCAAGGCTTATCGCCTAGAAGCCTCCTTTGCAGCCTGCCCTTAACCATCGTCCACCCACCTTACCACCCAAAAAAAAGAGAGAAAAAAAAGAAGGAAAGAAGAAAAAAAGGCCTCCCATCCGAGTTTCCCCTTTCCTTTGACTCGGTCCCTGTTTTTGGGGTTTCATGTCATTCATGGTTCCATCCATCAACTCACCATGCTGGAACAAGGCTCAGTAGCACTGTGGCGGAGCAAGGGTGCAGGGGCGGTTGCAAGCAGAGTCGATGAAAGCGTGAGCAGACGTCTCCAGGTGGGGTGATGGATTCGAAGCCAAGTGCAGGGGTAGGGTCACTGGGCGGCGAACTCGGCAAAGGCTGCCGAGCATGGGAGATGAGGGTGGCGAGGACATCATCGCCTTCGTCACTGGCTCAGCACCCTTCAGGCTCGGTGTTATTCGTGCTCGGCCCTGTCACAAAATGCGCGCCATTGTTGCCGTGCCGACCCTTCGTGGCCTGCTAACTTGGAGCTAGGGCACCACCACACCGCCTTCCACCATGCCCACCAATTGGTTCCTGCCCCCGACTCACCTTTTCCTCACCGTCGATTCCCCTACCCCCTTTCAACTCAACCCCCTCACGACTCGCCCCTCAACCCCCCTCACTCACCCTTTTTCTCTCTCCTCCCACAACTCAACCTGTTTTCTCTGGCAATGATCTTGCGCATGATATGGAGTAAGCCATCAATGCCACATGAGATTATGCGGGCAAAGATGGGGGCTGCACCGGTAGTGACAGAGGCTCTATTCTAGACAGTGACATATTGGCACAGGCTATGGGAGCTTCCACTAGATAGATACCCCCGGCTAGCCCTGGAGTCCTCGAGACAGCTAACACTCGAGGGAGAGACAAAGTGTTGGTATGCACAGGTAGGCACTTGGTTTGGCATGCATGGCATGGAGATGGAGGCACCCCTCCCGTTCTAGTACAACATAGAGGCCCCGTCATTTGCTTAGAGCGGAACAAGGCTATCAGGAAGGACATTGTGAGATTGGATACATAGAGCACATGGAGTTCACCTAGTCGTCCACTAGGGACGAAGATGGCCTTCTACAGAGATCACCTCCTATGCCTGATAGAGGATCGTTTCATCATCCGTCCACGCTACATGGACACACATCTATCTTTTGGGGTGAGATGTGCGATCGGCCAGATCCACACCTCGTCCCACTAGCTGAGAGTGGAGACTACCAGATATGGGCCGAGGGCGGCTGCACTAGAGGATAGGATATGCCAGCTTTGTCACATAGAGCCCAAACAGAGGATCATTACATATTCCAATGCCCTGTATACTATGAGATTCGGGGGAGGTTCCACTGCCTCTTACGACTAGGTTTGGACCACTTTCCAGGATCATGGACCTCCCGGATTAGAGATGCCTTGGACTTTTTCTTCTAGAGCTCCGCAAACATAGGGAGTCCTTAGTGAGATCCAGATCAGCTGTACTTGCTTGAGGACAAGCACAGAGAGCTCTCACCGACTTCTTCCATACCAACACACTGAGGGCTGATCCACCCACCATACCCAGACCACAGGCTAGTGCAAGAGCTCGGCCAAGAGGTGTGACACTCGACAGAGCCACTGAGTTATGCAGAGCTCGACGCCCCAGACCCCATGGTCCTCGCCCACGGCCACGCCACCATAGGAGGATCCGGGCCATCATCTCCCATCATCGCAGGACCTTCTCGTGCTGCCGGCTGAGTTTTACCACCTTGAGCACCATGTCATAGCGGCCCATGAGAGATGTATTAGGGTGATATGAGAGCTCTCTGCTCATGTACCTAGATCAGATTTTATAGTTCTAGATTTTTGTTATCTTTCTTAATTACTATTTTGTACCCAGGATGATGTACCTTATGGATATGATGTAACCTTTTGGTCTCATAGGTCATTTTGGCCTTTTGAGGACATTAATACAACTTTCTTTCTTTCTTTCTTTCTTTCTACCCCCCACGACTCAACCCCACTCTCTCTCTTCACGACTCACCCACCTCCCTCAGCCCGCCCTCACGACTCATTGAACCTCCCCTCACGACTCGTCTCAACCCCCAGCCCCCGAGTTGTCTCGACAGACCCAACCCCTCCCTTACAACTCCACTCAAACCCAACCCCTACCTCCTCACGACTCGGCTGCTTACCTCTCTCCACCCCCCTCACGACTCAACCCATCCCACCCCTTCCTCATGACTCACCTGACCCCACGCCCCCTTGTTGACTCACCTCAACCCCCCTTGTGACTCCACCAACCCCCCCTCTCGCCTCACCTCAAACCCCCAACTCCACTCCCTTGTCGACTCGCCTCCACTTTCAAGCCTCCCTCACAAATCGTCCCTCAACCAAGGTCACCGCGAAACGTTTCACTATCGAAACGAAACGAAATGATGCGGAAACGATTTATTTTGGAACAAAACATTTCAACACCAGGTAGATGGACGATGAAACGTTGGACCAAAACGATCATATACATAAAATGTGAAGGTACTTGCCAATAGTTACAAGATGATATTAGCATATTTATCACCAGTAAATAAAGAAGACATACAAAAGAGAAGAGAAAGAACAAACAGGATGAAAGAAAGAAAGAGAAAGAATTATAAAAGCTAAAAAGCACACAAAATCACAACCTTTTTCCCCACATGAAACGATATAATTTCAATGTGCACATGAAACGTTTCAATACTGAAACGTGAAACGAGTTTCAAAGCCACCGAAACGAGTTTCATGGTGACCATGCCCTCAACCCCCTCTCACCCATCCCTCACGACTCGTGTGACAGCCCCCCCCCCCCCCCCCCCCCCCCCCCCCCCCCACTCATGACTCATCCCTGAAACCCAACCCCTCGCGACTTGTCTGACACCCAACCCCTCTCGACTCACCCAAACCCAGCCCCTCGCGACTTGCCCTAACCCCACCGCTTCCTACGACTCACCCACCCCCGCCCCCACCACCTCTCAACGATTCGTCTCTTCCCTCTCTCACCAACCAGCCCCCCTCTTCATCGACTCATCTCCTCCCTCTCCAACGATTCGCCCCCGTCACTTTAGCGACTCGCACCCCTCTTTTCGTGAGCTGAGCTCCCCCTTGAGTGTATGGGCTTGGCGAGGCCACCTTCTCATGCCTGCGGCTGCACGGGGTTGACACTCCACTATTGGCTCAACTTGACCATGGGGTTCTCTGATTCCACACAGGCAAAGCTTAAAAACACTCAAATTATTTGCCCAATTCTCTTTCTATGATTGGGGGAAAGTTGTTCTGTCGGAGTGGGAGTAGAGGCAAGCCACGGTTCTGTCATCCAGGCACTCCCACATGGAGAGGTCATGATTGGCGATCTCTTTGCCATTGAGAGGGACCTCTCAACGATTCGTCTCTTCCCTCTCTCACCAACCAGCCCCCCTCTTCATCGACTCATCTCCTCCCTCTCCAACGATTCGCCCCCGTCACTTTAGCGACTCGCACCCCTCTTTTCGTGAGCTGAGCTCCCCCTTGAGTGTATGGGCTTGGTGAGGCCACCTTCTCATGCCTAACGCGGCTGCACGGGGTTGACACTCCACTATTGGCTCAACTTGACCATGGGGTTCTCTGATTCCACACAGGCAAAGCTTAAAAACACTCAAATTATTTGCCCAATTCTCTTTCTATGATTGGGGGAAAGTTGTTCTGTCGGAGTGGGAGTAGAGGCAAGCCACGGTTCTGTCATCCAGGCACTCCCACATGGAGAGGTCATGATTGGCGATCTCTTTGCCATTGAGAGGCCTGAATCAGACCGTGACGAAGATCTTCAAAGCCGTCGCCCTGCCTTTCCTGTCCAGCCAGCTTCCGTCCGACTCAGCATCGCCAGTAACCTCCATTTCCAGGGGAGAGCCGCCAGCAACGCTATACGACAATATGGCTGGATCGTAATTATGAGGTGTTTGCACAACCTCAGATTGACAAGTACGTATACTTCCGTTGATCATTACGTTAGTCATTGCATGACAGTTTTAAGGTCCAACATATTGATCAACAAAACTATGAAGTATTTTTCCACTGTTTTTAGATGTACTTTAATGAGAGCCTCTCACTTTGGGGGTTCTCGAATATAAGATAAAAGAATGGTTTCACAAAGAAAAAAAAAAGAGAGAGTGGGGGAGGGAGGCAGGGAGGGAGGAGATGCTCACAAGTCTTCGAGGGTATTCATGTTTATGACAATTGCACATACAGAACACAACACATTAACACAACACATTTATGAAGTGGAACCATGGTATTTTCTTCTCCTCCATTCCTACAGGGCTTTTATGGCAGCATAGTGCCCCTGATTGGTTGAGATCTCCGTACCTTTTGGTTTGAGACCTCCCTTCGTATGATTTTATTTTACTTAATAGAAGTCTCGAAAAGGAAACAAAACAGGTAGCTGGGAGAAAAAATGGGCAGCAAGAGTAGTGTGCAGCAGGGTAGGCTAGGGTGGCATGAGCAAGTCGGGTTGAGGGTAAATGTGTGTAGGGCCTGCACAAACATGTATGAGAAGATGAGTCTCCCTAGACGCTAACGTTCATTCATTTAAAATATTACCAATTTTTTGTGTGAAACTTCGCATCCCACACAAAAGTCTCCCTTATAGCTGATCCATGTGCTTGACAAGAAAGTAACTGTAAATATTAGTAAGTCCTCCTGTTAGATTACATTCCCAACAATAGCATTGGGAGAAGAACATCCAAAAAATGGTCTCTTTTCTTTATATTTTTAAAAACAGTACAATTAGTGGAAAAAACTCACAAAACCACGTAACATCGATGACAAAATGGCCAGTTTATTGTACAAATTTACAAAGGAAACATCAAACAGAATGCACTTAGATTGCGGCTTGCGTTACGCATAGGGATTAGCTGTTGCAAAGTCGGATGGGGCTTCAATAGTGCTAAAGGGTTCCATAAGCATCCAATCCTCTACAACTCCCTGCAAAATTGAAAAAAGATCTATATTTTATGCCACAAAGTCATACTACCACAGAAATTTAGATCCAAGACCTCTGCCTGTACACTCTCATTCTACCAGGTTATGTTCCTCTTATCTCTACCCTTGCATGTCGTTTCTCTCTATTTAATCCTTGTTTGGCACAAACATTACCAGGGATTTACAGGAGAATTGGTTTACAGGTATGATGCCTAAATCAGATTGTCTCATTCACCTCAACCCTAAAGGAGATGTTGTTAAGGCTCTAATGTAAGACCCTTACTTCCCAAACGAAGTCTAATCACTGACTGAGCACTGCTTAATAATGTTGGCCAAGATTACCAGCCTGACATTGTAGCTGACATGGTCGGATTTGACTCATGACACTTGGAGTGGATTCATGTATATACATGCAGGAATCTCTATCCTTCACCTGCTGATCAAGATGGTGCTTGAGCTTATGGGCAGTTAATTTGCAGTTGACACAACTGCTGTTCATGATGCTTTGCCTAGGTTTTCAATTAATGGACCCCATCAATCGTGCCATTGCTTCTGGCAGAACCTGTCTTTGACTCTCCCTCTAGCTCTAGTTCTGGAGTCACCCTTCTGATCTTGCGGGCACACATCAGGAATATCATAAAGAACCCGTCTACATGACAAGTTTGGTGAGCTTGTTGCAGTGAGGATACTGAGGACACAAAGGCCTTTCATAAGTTATACAACCGAATCCTCAAGGCTGCAGAGACTGGACACAAAGCACCCTAACTTTGCTCCATCGATTCAATATTAGCACAGATTTGAAAAACAGACTCAAAAGAAGACTGGGCCCTACATCCAAACTCCTACATAAATAGCCAGAAGTATACCTTGCCGCGTCTTAAGAGTCTGGGCTTTGTTCCCGTCATGTCCACCACAGTAGATGGATCCGCAATTCGCACACCTCCATCAACTACAAAGTCCACACCCTGAACTCCACAACCACATAAACATTACAATCTAGATTTACACTTGATGCAAATACAGGCCATGCAAAACCGTGACCTTATCTTACCTCTTTACCTTCTGAAGCACCATAGGTATCGGATATAATAACTGGATCTAGCAGCCAATTATCATCAGCTGGCCTTCGCACACTGCATGTATATGCAGAACTATTAGGGCCTACAGCACAGCATTATGGTGAACATCATGCTATACCTGTCCCTAAGCATAAACAGGTAATAAGAGAATTCAGAACTCTTTTACCTTGTACAGATCAAAGGGCCATCCAGTTCCCTCAGAATAGCTTGACAAATGACATCATTTGGCATGCGAACACCCACGCTTTTCCTTGGTGCACAGCTCTCGGCACTTCCACCAAAGTTTGTACATTGCTTAGGCATTTCCTTGCTAGCAGGGAGTATAAATGTATACTGTAGGTCAAAAGGGTGTCATCAATTAAAAAGAACTGAATTTCTGATTCAGATTATGTTTAACATCCTCTTATGTCCTAGGATATTGATAGTGGATCAAGAAAAAGCATACATACTGGTCCCGGGAGGCACTGGCGAGCAACACGGAAGATATTGGTATGACCTTGACTGTTCCCGCGTGGAAAGCCAGTTGTGTATGTGTCGATGTCTTGGAAAGATCGACATAATATACTCAAAGGCTGATAACAAACCACATCATCCATTTTTAAGACAAGGAAATACATGACGAATTTTCTGAAGAAAAGCTTTTAAGACTGTTAACCAATTAACAATGTTACCTTTTTGGGATCCATGTTCTTTATCCTACAGAACAAAAAAACCGTCTCATCAGTGTACCCTTAAGCATAAAATCTTGTATAAACATCCTAAAATATGTTATGTTGGTGGGTCCTTGCCCACATGACTAAATTACCCCGCTGTCCAGCAGGGGGCATGCACACAGTGCACACACACAAATACATTCATACATTCATTCACACATTTATATGTGTACATATATGCATATGTGTGTGTATATATATATATTTATCTATATATGTATGTGTGTGCAGGGCTTCACTCTGTACATTAATATAGACAGTGTTTTTACAAAAAAAGAAGAAGAGGTATGTATATATGTGTGCATATATACATATATAGATACATACACACACACACTCGCACACACACATATGTGTATATAAAAGGGCTCCCTTTGGGCCTCATAGAGGGCTGGACCCATGAATTTGCAAGGCATGTGGGATTCTCCACTCTCTTGTCTACGTGGTGGCCGCTGCCTTAGCTTTTTTTAAAATAAATATGTTAGGGGCTAGAAAACTGTGAGAGAGTGTGTGTGTGTGCACATGCATGTTTTGGGGGATTGTTTTGGAAGGGTTGTGCTACTCATCTCATGTTGGAGTCTTCTAAGCAAACCTAATGGGGGTACTTAGTAGTGTTTAAATGGGTGCATTAAGGACTGTAAAACCTCTGCAGAATTCAAGGTTTGGATGAGCTAAAGTGGATGATAAGGGAGGCTTACATGTGTGTGTGCATGGTTAACGAGTGAAGTGCTTGCACGTGTATGTGAATGGGTGTGTACTACCATCTTAGGAACCCTTATTCATAGTATTTTGGAGAGTGTTGAAGGTGCTGAGTATGATTTGTGCAAAACATGTGCATTTGAGTGCAAGGTGTTGCACACTCTTAAGCCAACCAAGGGAAATAGAACAAGACTTTGCATGCCATCATCAAGGCCTCTAGAATCAGGAAGTGGAAGCTAGAGGGCCACCTTGTGGAGCATATATTGATGCCAGAATGAAGAATATCTTACACTATCATGCAAAACATGTTTGGTGCCCTTGTCAGCGCTATGCTACTTCAAACCAAGGATGAATGAACTTGAATAAAATATTTTCTTGTAATATGCACACCAAGCCTAGTAGTCCATTGGCAGCTTCTTTGCCTAAGGGATTTGTAATAAGGAAGTTGAATACATAATGAGCAGAGTTTGGTCTTTTGTTTATTCCTGTAAGTTCTTGAATGTGTTACTAGTTGTGAGTGGAAGAGAGCACGAAGGACCCTTGTTCCCACCAGCTACTCCTAAGTGAATGCTTTTTAAGGGCACAAATCAGATACACTCCGGACCCTCACATTTTTGATGCAGTGAGCCTGGATTGGCTCCAATCTGATGGAAGGGGTTAACATATTTCTAATGCTTTACAGACCAAAGGCAGGTACTGATGGCCAATGAGGTGGTAGCTCAAGTGGTGAGATGTTTGTCTTGGGACCGGGAGGTCCTGGGTTCAAACCCCCACTAGGTGCTCCCTCGGCGGCATCACCTACAGGCAGAAAAAGCGCTTTCGGGCGGTGAAATGCGCCTACAAGCGGTGAAAAACGGAAACTACGGGAGGATCTTGGGCCTAAGGCCAGTCGGGAAAAAAAAGGGCAGGTATTGATACTGAAGATTTCTTAAATGGGTATTTACGTACATGGCCATGCGCCAATTTAATCAGGTTGCCCGGCTTGGCAACTCTCTGCACTTTTTGGAAGGTGAGGCAACCACATGCTATATGGAGTTGGTGTGTGCGCGCGCATGCGCACACTTTTTTTTTAAATTTTAGTAAGGATATATTACTAGTGGGAAGTGCGCACGCGCACACACACACACACACACACATACAAATGTACGTACTATGTGTGTATTGTAGCAGAGCTGGCTGCCCAGCACACTATATGGTGGCTCTTCTTTGGACAGTATGTCCGGTGTCCTCGATGCTCACGGCGCAACACAGAAGACACTATGAAGCGGAACACAACATGAGGAGACACGAGACTCTGGAAGGAATGAAAACACTTGCACTACTCAGAGAACACTGATACATGTCCTTCACTGTACCGTGCACACTTAACAGAGGTCACAATGAAGAGGATGACACAGCTCCAGCTGATGATAGAACAAGGGGTACTAAACAGGTACAAAGTGGTATCAAGGATGAGCATGAGGATGTCCTCCAAGTGAGATAGGGCTGCCGAATAAGGATGTCCTCCAAGATGGGACGAGGGGCCATATATGCCTGAGGTCGAGTCGGTGGCATCTCCTATCTTTGGTGGATGCCTTGGGTGGCATCGTAGCCTTTGGTGGAATCTCCTATCTCTAGAGATGCCGGTGGAGTGTCAGTTGGTGCCGTTAGTGCCGTTGGAGCCTTCAATGCACCTCCTTGTGTTGGTTGTGGTGGTGCATCTCCACTTGATGATCCCAATACTTGGTGCCTCTGTTGACTCACTGTGACTGCCACACAGTGACGCTATTGCGGTGGACAGTCCACCATGTGGACATCTAGGTGGAAAGTCCATGTGGGCACCCTTGGTGGCTCCAGGTCGCTCACCACTAGAGTGCTCACCGGCCTTGGTGAGGAAGATAAAAGTAAGTTGCCTTGAGGTTGACATATGGAAAGTATGCATGATGTGGTTATTACATTATGCAAAGATGCAGGTATGTAGGTATGCACTGATTACGTTTTGGGACATACAATGATGAAAAGAGTGTAGAGAACTGATTACATTATGCAAAGATGCAGGTATGCACTGATCACATTATGCGGAATACAATGATGAAAAGAGTGCAGAGCACTGATTACATTATGCCGAGTACAATGATGAAAAGAGTGCAAAGCACTGATTACATTATGCTGAATACACTGATGAAAAGAGTGCAGCTGATATTAGGGCACCATCTTCCCCTCTTATTGCAGCCATTGTCAGAGCATGGAGAAGCATGAGATATTTTTTGCGACAAAGGCTTCCTAGGTCTTTGGACGAGACTGATCGACAACCTATTATGTGGAACAAGTTCATTAGGGATGAGGCTGGTCGGCCACTTGGTGCATCTCAGTATATGAAATGGTCAGGATGGGAGAGATGCGCATACACAGTTCTTGCTTGGAAGACCTTTAAGAGTCTTCCGGAGGATCGGAGAGTTGCATCCACTCAGCATCTTAGGGGCTCTTGCATTCGTATTGATTAGATTGATGCAGCTATTCCGCATGAATGGCTTTCTGGGACCTTTCACGGCGGAGACTATCATCCGAAGTTTTTTCAAGGATAGGCATACCTCTGCAGGTCATTGCTCTGCCAGGCCAGGATGATACAGATTTCCTCATGTATTCTATCATGCCTGGTGGGAGATTGAGGAGATGTAGTATGGAGGAGATCATACCAAACACTAGGCTTAGTCCAGTGAGGATTGTTGGTCGCTCGGGGAAGCACTGGTTCATTGACCCTTCTCCTCAGATAGTGACTCATGGCTCTTGGTGTTTGTGGCTATATGGTGGCAGTCCTATCAGATATCTTCAGTGGGATCCAGGAGAGTGGGAGTGGATTGATGCCTTCGATCCTTTGAAAAGCCTTCCTTTTTTCAGTTTCACTGTTTGGAATGCCACGCTTCTCCTCACTTGACAGATGCATAGGATCCCTACTCTCAGGCCTCATTGGGAGACCTATGATATTTCTCCAGTGATACAGCGCAGATATTGGCATAGACTTTGGCACTCATACAAAAGGAGCCAGATCTCTCATTTCTTTTGGTTATTCTTACATGGTGGTCTCCCCACCAATCAGTGGAGATTAGTTTTCGGTGTAGCACCTTCCTGTCCTAGATGTGCGACAGATTCTGAGTCTGTACAACATTGTCTATGGGGGTGTAGCATTGCACAGCAGATTTGGGGTCCTGTAGCCCAACTTATGGGCAAATTGAGTGGCTGAGCCATGCATGTGACTTGGGGGGCAGTTGCTTGGCTCTCCTAGTCCGGTCCACAACTTTTTTATGAGGGCAGTGGTACAGATTCTGTTTTTTTCATTCGTAGAGGTATTGCCCAGCATGGTTTATTGCAGGATGTTCCTCACTCTAATTATACACCCCCTAGACAGAGGATTGACACCAGTTGGGAGATTATTGCCAGTATTACAGCATGGTAGATCTGGAGAGCTAGATGCCAGAGGCTATTGAGGGTGTCCAGATTTTTGGGTCTCAGTGCATTAGTACTATATGGGGTGATATCATCCACACTCTTATGGCTACTTGGGCTCGCATTCAGGGGCCCTCTCGTTCTGCGCAGGCGAAGCGTGTGATATTTATGCGGGAATGGGACCATGGCATCTTCTTTTCCTCTAGTACCACAGGTCTTACATGGCATCATGATGCTCCTCAGTGGTTGAAATCACCTTACACATTCTCTTCCGGCTTATAGCTGTGATTGTTGTATGTTTTTCTCATACTTAATAGAAGTCTCTTTCTGGGAAAAAAAAAAGAGTGCAGACAAAAATAACATCATAAAAAGATGGTATATACAACTGAAAATGTCCATCATGAAATAGTGTATCTAAATACTGCCAGAAGTAGTGCTAGGTGCGCCAGAAGAAGTGCTAGCGCCAGCTGATGAAGAAGTGGGAAGACCGGTGAGAAGGAACTGGAGAGGGCGAAGAGATGCTCGGAGGGTATCCAACTCTGTAGCTTGGGCTCGTAAAGAGACCAGCTCCCGATTCTGCTGCTCCATGAGATCACGCAATCTGACCACCTCGTCAGTGCTGTGGAAAGATGGAGAGCGGAGGTGGGTGAGCTCGGACTCTGTATCCAACAAGTGCTGCTCTAATGTGGAGACGTGAGCCTGGAGACTACGGATGGTATCCGCAACGTGGCGGGTGCGATCCCGTTGACGGCGGCGATCAATGGATAGCTCAAAAATATAGTCGGTGAGATACGCCGAGTAGATGCGAAGATCTGTGGAGAGGTTATCGAGATCCCAAACGATACAACGAGCTCGACGAGGGTGTGGCACTGAGAGTTGCTCTTGGGGGTCAGGAAATCGGAGGCATGGAATATCTCCCACATAAATGTATGGAGCACCGTAGGAGAATGGGGAATCAGGAAGTTCGATACGCTCCGTGTCCTCCTCCCGATCGACACGGAGTATCACCTCATGCGGGGCTCCGAGAGTGGGAGCACGCAGTGATGGCCCTCCAGAGCCGATTGTAGAGGTGACAGCAGGGATGGTGGTAGTCACCATTGAGGGTGTCGCTTGAGCAGCTGAAGGAGCAGGAGATTTTCGAGAAGATGGTGTGGTGGAGAGGGCGGAAGCAACTGCTCATGAAGATGGGATGGTGGAGAGGGCAGAAACAGCTACTAGTGAAGATGGGATGGTGGAGAGGGCAGAAACAGCTACTAGTGAAGATGGGATGGTGGAGAGGGCAGAAACAGCTACTAGTGAGGGTGGTGTGCAGTGGGATGATGTAGGGCTGCTTATAGTGGGTTTAGGTGGAATGGGTGGCGGAGCGGGGGAAGCAGTGCGGCAGCGAGAGGATGGAGGGAGATCACGTAGCACTCTAGGCCGGATGCAAGATACAGAAGGGGTGGATTGACGAGGTTGGTAAGGCGGGGGAGAGGGAAGAGGCATGGGTGGCTGCTGTAGAAGATATGTGAGAAAACGAGCAGAAGGCCAAGTGAAGGAGGTGGCGTCGGGCCTACTAAGTTGGGTACGAAAATGGTGGCAATGAAGGCGGAGGGACTCATAATACAACAGATGACAGAGTGGAAAAGTGTGACTCGTGCACAAACAGTAGAAGGCCTCAGTGTGATGGATGGAGAGGAAGGGCAGTGGAGCAGTGGGGATTTCACGGGCTAGAAAAAAATAGTGAAATAAAACATAGAGGTGGACAGTGCCCGCGGGAGCTGGGAAGTGAAGGGGTGGGAGCTTGCAGGGCAATGGTGGCGGCAGAAAGCTCAACCAGGGAAATATCCAGGATGCGAGCGTTGGAGCGGCGGTGAAAAACCAAATGTTCGGGAGGCCAAAGGAGTTGTGCAATGTAAGCGGAGGCAAGGCGTTGCCCATTAGGCAGTAGTGGGAAGGTGCTGAGGAATGAGGCGTAGAGGGACGCATCAAGGGTAGGCAAGGGTGGAAGAGAAGGTAGACCCTGCAAAACCAAAGTGGCTAGCTGGGTGGGTGTAAATAAGTGGGTAAACTCTGGGAGTTGGAATGGATGGGGATCAATGAAGTATGGTGAATGGGTTGGTACGGGATGGAGTGGCAGGAAGGTGGAAAGGTTGGGTGAAAATGGGAGAAGAAGAGGGAAGGCGGACAGATTGTGGAGAAGAAGAGGGAGGACGGAGATGGTGGTGGCGTATAGGTGGTGGATGGGGTCGGCTGGAAGGGGGGCAGTACAACCTTCTCATCCGAAGAACTCGAGGAAGAGGAGGAATCATATGAAATTAAAGAAGGGGTGGAAAAAGGTACCTTGGAGACCACGGTGGAGGTGGGAGGTGGAGATTGTGGTGCAGTAAAGTCGGTACCTGGTAGAGACGACCGCAGAATGGAACCAGGATTCTCCACCGCTGTAGAGTTTCCATCGATGGCCATTAAAGATGCCGACATAGAAGCTTGGGTGTCGTAGAAGGGAATGCAGCGGCCGGGGGAAGCGGGCGATGAAGTATTGGTAAGGCCATCATGGTAGAAGAGAAAACATTGGCAAACAAGGTAGAGGAAGGAAAGGAGGAAGGACGCCTGAAGTTTTTTTTTGGCCTTAAAAAAAAAAGATTGGTAATGGGGAGGAGGAGTCTACTGACTCGGGCAGGGAGGAGCAAGTTGAATACGGAAGGTGAGTTGGGACAGGACGAGGGTCGTCTGCGAGGGAAGGTTGAAGGGATTAGTGGGTGGCCGCCAAAGGGGGTGAGTGGGTGAGGGGATGCCCAAAGGGGTTGGGCGAGGGGAAGAGGATGCTGCTAGGGTCCGGGTTAAGGGGATGCAGCTAAAGGGTTGAGGTGTGGGATGTCTGAAACCAGACGGGGACCTGGAGCAATAAACAGAGACGTCAGATGCCAAACAAAGATATGAAAACACAGTGGAAATAACCAGAAACAATCTCAAAACACTGCATTGAGCCGCAACGGCCAGCCCCTTGTAGGAACTGCTTTATTCCGATGAATAAAAGGGTTACAAACAAACCAAGGTGGGTGCAAAACTGCACCGGATTTTCCACAAAGATTCCTCAGCAAACACTTGCACAGGAATCAAAGCACAAACCGCTCCAAGAACCAATATGAATCAACAGCCCGGTGCGTTGTCGAACCCAACGCCGAACTCTGTGCCAAAACAGCCTTGAAAAAAGGCTCTCAAAACAGTCCTTGATACCTCCAAAAACAGCCCCTGAATCAATGCCCAAGAGGGAGTGGTGAAGAGAGAGGAGAAGAAATGGCCCAGCTGCTGTACCTCTGTACAACCTGAGCAAAACAGAGAGAAGAGCCCGCCCGACTGCTGTACCACTGTACGGCCTGCACATCAGGAACAAGAGAGAGAAGAGAGCTGTGGTACTGTTCGGCCTGATGTCCGGCAAAGGAAAACAACTGTTTCTGTACAGCCAACACACTGCTGTTGTTGTACAGACAGCGAAGAGAGAGAGAAAGTGTGCTGTCCACCTGTATGGCCAGCAAAGAGAATCTGCTGCACTTGCTGTGCGATCAGCACTCAGCCACCTACTACAGAGTATGGCCAGCGAAGAGGAGAAGAAAGCTGCCCACATGTACGGCCAGTGAACAGAGAGGAAAATCTGCTGCCTGCTGTACGACCAGCAAACTGGGAAGAGAGGAAAAACTGCTGTAGGCCGGCGCTCGAAGAAATGAGAGAACGTGATGTTGCCACCCAACAATGATCATGCCTCAAAGCTATTATAGAGACGACCCACCCAAAAATAGATGTGCTTTTTCCCCTTTTTGTGCCAAAAGTGGCAGCCTCTCCAAAAATATCAAAAATACCCTTGTTTTTGGGAGTTATAAACAGCCGCCACATATATATATATATATATATATATATATATATATATATATAAGCTTGCAAGATCCATGCAAAGTTAGGCACCCACTTGAAGTATTCACACATGGCTTAAAATTTTAGGTCCACCTCATGTATATGCTCCTTGTCCAAATCCCCATATGTCCACCCACTTAGAAGTAAGTGTGAACAAGTATCTTTATAAACCATAAGTGAGTAAAAATCCTGTAAACTCATGTCTTGTAATCCGTCTTCAGATAGAGACATGCCAGATAAGCCTTCACACAAGTTCTGCAACAAGCCTTGGCTTTACACAGGCGTCTTCCATCCTGTGACTTCCCTGCTTCTGTGTGGAAAATCCCTGTTCACACCTTGGCTCCGATTGGTGTATGATACACTGGTCAAGACTGAAAGGGACCAAATGGTGGCATCCCCGTCGTCTTATAAGATAGTTGTCAACAATTGTATAAACCTGGTATGAGTGGGAAAATACCCTTCAAGTATTGCAGATGGATTGCCATAATCTGATTATTAAGACCATAATTCCAAATCCACTGTAACCATAGAATACTCGGCAAAGTTGCCGCTTTTCTGAATGTTCAAGAATCTTGAATCCTTCCGGAAAAAAACATGAATACAAGGTAAGCACCAGGGTTGCTAGTCCTGAGAAAAAAAAATCACACCATGTCAGGCTACATTTGCCATACATGTACTGTAAGAAAAACACACCATGTTAGGCTGTATCTGTCATACATGTACTGTCATGTCAAGCCTCAAGCCACACATGTCCTGTCATGTCAAGCCTCAAAAGCCATACATGTTCTGTCATGTCAAGCCTCAGAAGCCACACATGTCCTGTCATGTCAAGCCTTCACAAGCCATACATGTTCTGTCATGTCAAGCTTCACAAGCCACACATGTCCTATCATGTCAAGCCTCAGAAGCCATATAATGTCCAGTCATGTCAAGCCTTCACAAGCCATACATGTTTTGTCATATTAAGCTTCACAAGCCACACATGTCCTATCATGTCAAGCCTCATAAGCCACATAATGTCCTGTCATGTCAAGCCTTCACAAGCCATACATGTTCTGTCATGTCAAGCCTCATAAGCCACATAATGTCCAGTCATGTCAAGCCTCAGAAGCCATACGTGTTCTGTCATGTCAAGCCTCAGAAGCCATACATGTTCTGTCATATGAAGCTTCACAAGCCACACATGTCCTATCATGTCAAGCCTCATAAGCCACATAATGTCCTCTCATGTCAAGCCTACATGTTCTCTCATGTCAAGCTTCTCAAGCCATACATGTTTTGTCATGTCAAGCCTCAGAAGCCACACATGTCCTGCAATATGAATCAACAGCCCAGTGCGTTGTCAAACCCAATGCCGAACTCTGTGCCAAAACAGCCCCGAAAAAGGCTCTCAAAAGAGTCCTTGATACCTCCGAACACAGCCCCTAAACCAATGCCCAGGAGGGAGTGGTGAAGAGAGAGGAGAAGAAATGGCCCAACTGTTGTACCTCTGTACAACTTGAGCAAAACAAAGAGAGGAGCCCGCCCGACTGCGGTACCACTGTGCGGCCTGCACTTCAGGAACAAGAGAGAGAAGAGAGCTGTGGTACTGTTCGGCTTGATGTCCGGCAAAGGAAAACAACATATTGCCATTTGATATGGTACAGCTATTTAAAATTGTATTGAAACTCACGAAGATTGGCACGAAAGAAAGCATAAGCATCTAGAGAAGGCTATCAAAACATAATATGGTTCCTAGCCTTCCAAATAGTCCAGATTCCAGAGTGCCCAATATCTCATCTAGATCATGAAAGTGTCAAATCTAGCCATGCAAAATAGCAAAACACTAAAAATCCATAGGAGTTTTCCTCCTTTGAAGGATGGAAAATGTCCTTGGAGATTGTGAGTTAGTGCTTGCAAGAAAGTCCTTGACTCTGTGCAATGCCAAAGAAGATGTGGTACAGACTCTACATGTCGTCCACACCTACAACATCTATCATGGAGATATGTTGTTTTGCCAGAAAAGTGGAAACTGGAAGTATTCCCACAAGGCATCTGCATAAGAATAAATGTTGTTTGAGAGGCAACTTACAAACCCAGATTAGTCGAAGCCTTTGTTTTCACCATTTCGCATTCTTATGCATTTCCCACATAAAGTATTAGCATAAGGCTGGATCCATGGGGAAGGAAGCAACAATTTGTACACATTACTGAAAGCGCATCCAATCGAAGAGGACTGGTATGACCAACAAGTTGCCAATCATGAAGTCTATCCTTATCTTCCAGGGGTGGGATGGGTTCAAAAGGCCACAACAGTGTAGTAATAGTTTTCCATACTCGCATGTGATGCAGACCCAAGTTATGTTTACCACAATCTTGTGGAAAGGTCAACAATAATCCCTTATTTATTATGACAGCTGTCACAATGTTGAATCCAATGGAGGCCAAAAAGTAGGCCTTTGTCTCTCTATACACACACTTTTTTTTTTTGTAAAGGCTATGTTCACGTGTGTGTGTCTACACACACACACACACACACACACACACACACACACACACACGTTTTGGTCTGTCTATTTTGAAATACACATCAAACATGTACTTCGCATGGATAATAGATAATGATTGCACTCTGTGCAAACATAAGAAGATATTTAGTGATCTGAATGACTACCATTTTCATTAAAAGATTGTTTTTATATGCATATCCACACACATACGCATATGTATATATATCTATATCCATGTGTGTGTGTGCACACACGCGTGCGTGTGTGTCTACATGCACACTCTCCTACATACACATAGATAGACAGATATATATGAGTGTGTGTGGGTGTGCGTGTGCATATGTACACACATGCACGCAACACACATAGGTATGTATGTATGTATGTATGTATGTATGTATATAGATAGATAGATAGACACACACACACACGAGTGTGTGCACGTGTGCGTGTGCATATGTGTGTAACTCGAACAAAATATCAAGCAGCTTTTTGACTTTTAGAAGCTTTATTTGGATCCAGGTCTACTACAGAATTTGTCACGTCATTTCAAATTTGATGGTGAAGGGAGTAAAACCTATAGATGCGATCTATTGATGTTGGAGCCTTGAGATCGCACACAATTGCGTACCTGTCCATAACAAGTTCAAAATTAGTAGAGAGACTTGTTAAAAGAAGACGCATCAAGGCCACAACAAGCTGAAGACTAACAACCAGAATATATTCCCACAAACTCATCGTATATCTGAAAATTTTCACTGGCAAACCATGTTCTTTTTCTGTCCACGTCTTGCTATCAGATCACATGCAGTAGCAAAAACAGCCTTGCATTGCAAGCATAGTCACAGGAAGCTTTCTTTCCGAGGTTTTTGAGGTTTTGTAAGGAAAAATTGTGCTCCTTGAGGAAAACCAGCAATGTTTCAAAGTAAGAATGTTTTAAAAATAACAAGATATTTCCAGAAACAACCAGAAAACAAAATTATACACTGCAGTAGTGCTTTGGCAAGAACTTAGAAGAGAGGAGGAAGAGAAACCAAGGAAGCGGAGAAGAAAGTAGGTGAGGATGATAAAGAGAAGATGAAAAACACGTTGCTCAGATTCCCTATCTATTTATGCACGAAGAGCGGGGTGGGGGTGTTGCATTCTGGTTGTTGGACCCAACACTGGTGTCAAAGTGTGGATGTAGGTTCAGTTTTGCATGCTGTCTATTGGTCTCAGGTGCTTATTTTTGTACGTTAAGATTCCTGTCAGTGGTATCAGAGTGAGATTTAGACAGTGCCATCCAGGGCTAAAAATGCAAGCAGTGTCTTTGGTGTTGTGTTTCAAGCAATTGATGGCCATTTCGCATTCGTACAAAACATATTGATGAACAATTGAGGAGGAATAGTCACCGAGTTAGCTGCCCTGATTTTATCTATTTCTCTAGCATCATCAGCCATTATGAATCTAATTATGCTCTTACTTCTTTAAATGGCAGATGATGAATCAGCGATGTTAGTTTAGGTGATCTACATCCATATCTTATGGAGGTCACCTTTATCCTTAGTGGATTATTAGATAAAGGCCTTGGTCTAAGGTTCTAGCATTAGGCTAGAATGGTGGCTGGGTGGTTCTTGTAGAATCTCCACTAATCAAGGCACCTCCCTATTGTGTAAGAGAGGTGGAGTAGATTTAGGAAAGGTGGAGAGAAAAGTAGACCTAAGCACCTAGCTCATGGAGGCCTATAATTTCAGCTAGCTCTCACTCATTAAATAGTGTAGAGGGTACTTTGTGATGTACCCTCTTTTGGTTAATATAATCTTGTGTGATCCTTCATGGAAACTATGCTCTCGTCTTTATGAGTTAATCATTGTGTTTAGTCTCATTCATTATGATGAATCTCATTATGCTTAGTGCTAATCAACACTTTGTGTATGTGGGTGTTAATCCAAGCTTAATGCTTAATCCATTTGCCCACTCTTAATCAACTCACTCTTTCCTATCAATTGGTATCAGAACAATAGGTTTGCATTGGGGTTTTTTTAACCTTAGTGATTAGGAGCCTTGATGAAGAGAGGGCTATTATCTTGAGAGAATAGCATCTCTATTAGAGCTTTTGTGAGATAGTTTGAGTGGGTAATTGGGCCTGTATTAGATTCAGTTAGAGAAGCTTTGTGTATCTCAACCCCTTGAGAGGTGAGAAACTCCCTTGCACTGTGGCAAGCCAAGTGAGAAAGAGAGAGAGAGAGAGAGGGAGCTTCATCTCATTTGCGGATTTGAGCTAACACCATCAACTTAATTCTCTGAGTGAGAGAGGTAGGATTGGACCCATTTTGCAAACTTGAAACAGAGCTTACCTTCATCAAGGAACCAGCTCATATACTTGGTGAGTGAGCGCCTTCTTTTGTGAGTAAAGGAAACCATTGGTTCAAGTAACAAAACTTGTGATTTGCAGCTCATTGTGGAGCTTCTATCTGCTGAATATTTACGCACCTGTCTGCTGCAAGTTTGAAACAGAGCTTACCTTCATCAAGGAACCAGCTCACATGATGTAAGCGCTGATGAATGCTGATGTAAAACGCTGAATGTAGCAAAGAGGGCTGCTGTCCCACTGTGTGGCCTATTGCAAAGAGTGGGCTGGTGTCTCGTGATGAGGCCAGATGAGAAAACGCTAAGGTGCTGTCATGTGAGGGTGAGGATGATGAAGCTATGTGGTGTAGAGCCCGGCAGAAGCAGCAGTAGCAGCATATGAAGTGGTACCGGATATGATCAATGATGGTACATTGAGGTGAATGATGAGGCAAAGCTATATATACTCAGGGGGAGTGCTGGTCGGCCAGCCTAAAGGCTGTCGGCCAGCAGCCAAGACAAAAATCCCCAAATAAAACCAAAAATACCTAGAAAAATCCCCTTTTTAGGACTGGGGAAAATACTAGTTTCACACACCCCCTCACAGGCCAAAAAGGGGACCATGAGAGAAGAGAGAAGATGATGGATGCCAAGGTCCCACAAAGCCACATTGGCAGAAGGAATGTATCCCCCTCTGGAAACAAAATCTAATAAAGTCAGAAAGGGCGATTGTGATGGCAAAGCTGGTGAAGATGAGTGGATGTACATGGGTTGATTGTCTCCCAAAGTAAGATCTTGAACGGGGCTCTCCATTGAGTAAGAAGTCCCATTCCCTATGTGGTATAGATCAAAGTTTGGAGAAACAACTTCTAGTGAGAAGAATGGGTCCTCCGGGAGTGCGGGTAGATGATCCATGTTGTGTGCTCTCGAGGTCTTCAATCCCTTTTCTCACCATAGCTTTGATACCATGTGAGGGCAAAAGGATGAAAGGACCAGATGTACGAGAGATCAGAGCAAAACCACACAGCATGAAATATGTGAGTGAGTCTATATATAATGGTGAGTGAACATAACCCACCTTGATAACATTAGATGCCTTATAGACCAGCTTAGTGGAGCTGGTGTTATAATTGATGAGGAGGAAGCACTGTTTATACTCCTCTCTGGCATGCCCTCTTCATATGAGCAATGTGTTTCTGCCATAACCGATCATCCAAATCTCACTCTTAACTCAGTCTCGTCATCACTCATCATGGAGGAGACTAGAATAGAGGCTAGCAAATCCTCTCTCTCTCCAGGTGTGGACAAGTAAACTTATGCAACAGGAGAGAAGAAGAAGAAGGCTCCAAGGATGTGCTTTTACCTAATAAAGAAAGGGCATGTGATCAAAGATTGTTACAAAAGGAAGAAGGACGAGGGCGAAGGCAAAGAAAAGACCAAAGATAAGGATGGAGAGAAGGCTAAAGACCAAGGGAAAGCAGTGGCAACGGACTAGGCTAGCACTATCATTGAAGCTACTTATGTGTTTTAAAGCATGTGTTGCTACACTTCATAGCATGTATTGCTACCTTGTTATCCTTGTGGATACCTTAATTTTGTAATCCTTAGTGGATATCTTTTTCGCTAGTGGGCATTTTCATTTTACACTGTGTGTGTGTGTTCACTGATCTACACATCCTGCACGATATGTATGTAGATCAAGAGAGGGTGTTAGTTTAGGTTATCTACATCCATACCTTATGGTATAAGGTCACATTAATCCTTACTGGATTATTAGATAAAGGTCTTGGTCTAAAGTTCTAGTGCTAGGTTAGAATGGTGACACGTCAGGGGCTGATGGCTCTCCTAGGTGTCATGAATCTCCACTAATCAAGGCACCTCCCTATTGTGAAGGAGAGGTGGAGTAGATTTAGGAAAGGTGGAGAGGAAAGTGGTTCTCGGCACCTAGCTCATGGAGGCCTATAATTTCAACTAGCTCTCACTCATTAAATAGTGTGTAGAGAGTACTTTGTGATGTAACCTTTAAATAGTGTGTAGAGAGTACTTTGTGTTGTAACCTCTTTTGGTTAGTATAATCCCGAGTTATCCTTAGTGGAAACTATGCTCTCTTGTCTTTATGCATTTGTCTCATTCATTATGATAAATCTCATTATGCTTAGTGCTAATCAATACTTTGTGTGTTTGTGAGTGTTAATCAATACTTTGTGTGTATGTAAGTGTTAATCTAAGCTTAAGGCTTAATCCATTTTCCCACTTTTAATCAGCTCACTCTTTCCTATCAAATGAAAGGAAGGGGCAGCAATACAGAGAAACCGAGCTGCAGAATAGGCACTCCAACTTGCCTGATTGGTTATAATTGGAAAAACAAAACATCTTGAAATGTCAGCTGTAGTTTGAGAAGGACATGGAAGGTAGACTTTGACAGGGAGCTGAAGAAGCAGGCACAAAGCAGAGGCAAGAGCTCAGCAAGAAGCTGAAGCAGATCATCGACATCGATAGGAAGAATCAGAATTACTTTCGCGAGAAGCGAAAGAAGATCGTACAGGAAGAAGCTGAGGGACTTTGGCTTGAGGCTGAAAAAGACAAGCAGCATGGATGGGAGGAAAGAAGAAAGACATTCATTTGCCTTCTTCGTAGTGATGGAAGCAGAAACCAAATGAATGCATCACTACGAAGAAGAAAGAAATTCAAACCTCATCAACAATCGCTGATTGACAGCTTGGCCTTATTAGGAGCCGGTTCCTTAGAAAAACCAGCCAGATCACATGCACTCAGCAAAGTAGCCTTACAAGGAAAAGCTTCACCAATGGAGGTGACAGCATAAATCAGCCAATTTGAGTCATAAATCAAACCATGTAAAAGGAAGGTTTTCCTTGCCCTCGAGACTGAGAGTGCTCCCCCTCATCTCATGGGCCACCTAGTCGACTACTACTCTATTGGAAATCAATGCTCCACCCTCATCATGTTGGCTGCACCGGCTAGCTCTACATTGTAAGGAGTCCTTTACGCCCAGCTAAACTCGGTTTGGACACTGGGGTGAGGCCACATGTAGCCGGATGGTTAAGAGACAGCTTAGGTAGGTTTGGCATTATGCCAATTCCGATAGTGGGATGATATACACATATCATACTGCATTAAGGGTAGAGGGACATCTTACCCGGACACACTATCCTCGGGTTGGGGAGCCCAAATGAGCACCCAGATGACCTCAGATGGGTCTCGAAGCTACCCTACGACCGTATGTGTCGTGTTTGGTCTATTACTACCTTAGTCGGGTGCTGTGGTTGGTTGGGTCAATGTAGAGTAGTCGACATGGGCCAACCTAGCATACGATTGCCCTTGGGTACTACGTAGGGATGGGTTCAACAACTTCCATATTCACATTATTAGCTGAAATGGAGGTAGCCTGTCCATACTAAAGCCATGCAGTTGGAACCAAGCTGTCATCTGTGCATACCAACATGATCCGTCTCCCTGTGATGCCAACTGTCGTGAAGACTCCAGGGCTAAGCGAGCATATCTGTCTCTAGGGAGAGCCCAAGTGCTATGTATAAAGGAGACTGATCCGAGTGAGTGCCTCTACTACCAATGGGGGGGGCAGCCATCTCTGCACGGATAATATCATGTGGTACGGAGGCCTTGGCCCTAATCATCCGGCAAATCATAGAAACCAAGGGCCTCTCCATACATCTCCATCCATCAGTGCTAACAGCTCGGCTGTGGTGATCCACTGAGGGTCCCCATATCTCCACTCCATACAGCATGGCTGAAGTGACCAAAGTGTCAAAGAGCCAGAGCTTTGTTCGAGGTTCTTGAAACTGAACCTACGAACACATCCTCTCTAGTCTCCCCAATGCTGCATAAGCTCTGGTCAATCTGGTCTCCATTGCTCTCCTCAAGGAAAATAGTGGGCCACTAAAAACCTCTCCTGAACCCTGCCTGCCCTGATGCACGTATGGCCTATCTCTTTGCCCATCTACTCAACTCCTGCTCAAGAATAGATGCATATAATCTAGCCAATGTGTGACCAATCATGATGGTACGACAATTCCCAGAAAGCATGGGATCCCCTGACTTGAAGATAGGAACAATCATGGACATATTCCAAGTCTCAGGAAAACCCTCACACATGGCTCGGTTAAACATCATAAGAGAGAGAGAGAAAGAAAGAAGGAAAGAAAGATTTTATTAACGTCTTCCAAAAGACCGAACTCGGCCTATGAGACAAATCGGAGTACCTGTATGGGGTATCCTCTGTCATCCCAACAAAATGAAAAAGTACTGAACAAAAAAGCTGAATCTGGGTGTGCAGGGGATGGAGCTCTACTACTACGAGAATGCAAAGCTATATGCATGGAGTATACAATCATGATATGCAACGTAGCTAGCTCCATCCTGTACCATACTGGGGGTATAAAATGGTATACATCAGTGAAGGGGGTGTCCACAGCTCCCTGAAGAACATGCCTGGGTGTGCTCTGAAGCGAGCCAGTCGCTCCGCACCCTCTCTGTGAAACTGACCTCTGATCTCTGTCATCTCTCTCTGGTATAGGTGTGGTGTTCGAAAGCCAGGTGTCCTCTGTCTCCTGCGGGCTCTAAGTGTCTCTGCTCTCCGGAGAGTAATTCCCTGCCGTGTAGGGGCTGGGAGGGGGATGGATCTCTGAAAAAATGTAGTAATCTGTGTCTGTCGCCCCCCCTCCGGAGCTGTCTGAGCCTGTAATAATGTCTCTCTGTGGCGCTGTATGTCTAGAATGTATCTCCCCAGTATGCGCTAGTCTATTGCCTCAAAGATCTGGCGTAGGGAATGTGGCTCTCTGAATAAAATGGGATATCTCTCTCTGATGGCTGTATATGCTCTGCATTTACATACATAATGCTCCTCACTCTCCACCTCCTCTCTGCACAATCTGCATACCCTCTCCTCTCGGGGGATCCGTGCTGCTCTGCCAGTCTCAATCTCCAATCGGTGTGATGAAACTCTGAGCTGACCAATAGCCACTCGGGAGCCGTGTGGTAAAAAGCCCTCCATGTATCTAGGCCTCTCTATAAATCCATCATCAGTGATACTCATGAAGTGATCTCTGTAGTATAGCATCTTCAGTGGAAGAGGCTGTGTAGGCGATATCCATGTCTCTCGTGTATAGAGCTGCCATAGATCCTGTCTCAATACTCTGTTCCTCTCACTATGAGAGAGACGGATATGTGGTGCATCCCTGTCATACTGGAATGGTGGTAGATGATCCATGTCTAGGCCATGCTGTGAGAACCAATGTGTGACCTGTGCATGCCATGATCCTCTGTCTCCTGCCTCAGCCAGCTGTCTAGATGTCTCAAAAGCTCTGTATGACAATCTGTCCTGTGGCATCTCTCTGAATCTGTCTAGCAGGCATATAGTCTGAAATATGGCCTCTACCATCATAGGAGGCGAGAGAAAGAAAGAAAGAAAGAAAGAAATGAAATGATATATTAACGTCCTCAAAAGGCCAAAATGACCTATGAGACGAAAAAGGTTACAACAATTGGTGGATCTGATACAATGTCTGTGTAAGAAAAGCTAAAACAACTAAACAACTAACTGAAACTGAAACAACAACTATGAGGAAAAGTAAGGTACTAGGAGCTCCTAGAGAGAGAGAGAGAAAGAAAGAAAGAAAGATATATTAACGTCTGCAAAAGGCCAAAATTGGCCTATGAGACAAACAAGTAGTACAATGATGTTCCTCCAGTCATCAAGAGGAAAATGGAGTGAGAATAAAATGTACATGACAACACGACCATAGGGGACTCAATGGTGGTGTACAAACGAGAGGGTGTGGATGGAGTACTAGGGCTACTAATGCATCTCTATATGCTGAAGGGGTGATACAAGTATGATATGTTATCTACTCCTAACTCCATCCAGTCCCATAGTCTGGGTACAATATGTCATACATCCGATCTGAGGATGCCGTAAATGTCTCGAACATGCGTCCTGGATCAGAGCGAAAATGTGCCAGCTGCTCCTGGACCTCCTGCTGGTGTCGAGACCGGATGGCTGTGATCTCTCTGTGGTGTAGCCGTGGTGTCTGGTAGCCGGCTAGTCTGGGTCGTCGCCTAGCTCGAATCTCCTCCGCTCGCTGAGATGTCACTCCCAATCCCAATGTGTGTGGCAGGGCTACTGGTGCCAATCTCTGGAAGAAGTCAGTCAACTGGGATTGTCTTCCTCTGCTATGATGTGCGGGTGTCTGAAGTAAGATCTCCCTGTGTCACTGTAGTGCTAGTAGTAGTCTGCCTAGCTGTCTCTGGTCCAATCTCTCCCAAATTTGTCTAAGTGATGTGGTCCCTCTAAAAACCTCAGGATAGCATGCCCTGATCTCCTGCAAAGCACCACACTGGCAAACAAAATGCTCCTTTGTCTCTACCCCCGTCTGGCATAATCTGCAAATGCGCTCTGCTCGAGGGATGCGTGCTGCTCTCCCACTCTCGATCTCTAGTTGGTGTGATGAGACCCTTAGTCGCCCAATGGCTACTCTGGCTCCATGTGATAAGTGGACCTCCAAGTATCGTGGTCGCTGGATGAAGCCGTCTGTGGAGGTGCTCAAGAAGTGGTCTCTGTAGTAGAGCATCTTCGTCGAGAGTGGTTGACTGGGAGATAGCCAAGTCTCCTGTATGTGGGCCTGCCAAATGTCATGTCTCATGACTCTGTTCCTCTCTGTCTGAGAGAGGCGTCTGTGGGTGCAGCTAGGTCATACTGTAAGGGTGGTAATCTGTCAATATCAATCCTGTGTGATGATATCCACTGAACCACCTGGGAGTACCATGACCAGGTATGTCCCTCCTCAGCAAGCTGTCTGGATGCCTCAAAAGCAGCCCGAGATACCCGATTTAGTGGGAGCTCCCGCATCCTGCGCATAAAAGATATAGTCTGGAACATGGCCTCTACTAACATAGGTGGTACAGCAAACTCCGCTCGAAGGATATCATGTGGTACTGAAGGTTTGCTGCAGATCATCCGTGAGAGCATCAAAATCTGAGGGCGCTCTATCTGTGTCCATGAGGATGTAGCCAAACCTGGTGCCCATATTGCTACTACATACATCAATGCTGGAGTAACTAGTGTATCAAATAGCCACCCCTTAGTACGGGGCTCCTCGAAGTGTGCCTGGTGACACTGGCGTTCCAAAATTGCTAGTGCTGCGTACCCTCGTGTCACTCTGCCTCTGGCTGCCTGTGCCATAGAGAATCTCCCTGATGAGCTGGTAAATGTGAACCCAAGGTATACATATGAGCCCACCACCTCTACCTGTCCCCGGGCTAGTGTAAGGATAGTCTGGCATCTGACTGCTGCTGATGTATGAAAGACCATAACCTTGGTTTTCCCAAGGTTCACTGTGAGTCCTCGCTCCGCACAGAAAGTATCCAGGGCCTGTAGATGCCTTTGTATCCCTGTCCGAGTATCCGACACAAGAATGATATCATCAGCATATAATAGAATGACAGTCGTACTTGAGATGTCAATCCCAGAGCCTCCTTCGTGTACGATGTAGTCTGCTACCTCGTCGATGTATAAGCCAAAGAGTGTCGGGGAGAGAGGGCAGCCCTGCTTCACACCAATGGTGCTGGCAATCATATCTGATAGTCCCCCTGGGCATCTAACTCGTCCAAACACTTGCTCATATAATCTGTAAATCCCCCACACCATGTCGGGGGGTATGCCCAGTGTCTATAAGCGGTGGAAGAGGCGCTCTCTCGGGACTGTGTCGAAGGCTTTGCGGAAGTCCACAAAACAGCAATAGAGTCTCTGTCTCCGTGCCCGAGTTTGGTCAATCAGGCGTCTCAAGGTAAAAATGTGATCAATAGTAGAGAAGGCTCGCCGAAAACCTGCCTGACCAGGGGCACGAAGCCCCTCCCTCTCAGCGTGTGTGCTCAATTCTGCCTCCAGGATAGCCCCATAGAGTTTGGCCAAGGTATGACCAATCATGATAGTCCTGTAATTACCGGGGTCCAACATGTCCCCAGCTTTGTGGATCGGTACAATAGTGTGCATCGTCCACTCAGCCGGGAAACCTTCTACCAGAGCCCTAAGCAATAAAAGGAGAGAGTGTGTCAGCTGCATAAATGAAATGCTCACCCTGTAAGCTGGTGTGATCCTGAGCTCTCCCATGTTGGAATCTATGTTTAGCTCGAGATACCATATCGGTAGTAAAGAAAACCGATGAGGTCGGTGGAGTCTCGGTGGGGCGAGGGATGAGTGGCTGGTGCGGAACATCATAAAAAGCCCTTCTGCATAACTCTGCCAGCGTTGAGGAGGGCTCTGAGAGAGATGCAACAGGAGGGCTCTGAGAGAGAGATGCAACAGGAGGGCTCTAAGAGAGACGATGGTAGCTTCAGGATGACATGAACGACAGCGGGGATTCAAAATAAAAAATGTGTGTGAGAGAGAGAGAGAGAGAGAGAGAGAGAGAGAGAGAGAGTGTGTGTGTGTGTATCGTACAGTGTGCATGATGCATAGATTTCATACCAAATCCATACCAAATCTTAAAATGCACTAAACGTCTCTAATATTTTTCTTATGCAAAAGGTAGTATATTACATATGCTTAGTACTAAAGCATTTTGCCAATAATATGTACACCGTAGGTACATTGACAATGTCATTGGGAAAGGAGCGAGATGCAACAACCTTTACAAATTGCCAATTTTTTCTGCCCGGGCCGATGTGGACATACCAATAAGCTGCGGCATGAGAGGTTTGGGCATCTGAGGTATGTAGTCTTGAAAGAGATGCAGAAAAGTGGGATTGCGGCACATCTACCAGATTTTTCAAAGATGCCACATGCATGTGAAGCTTGCATGATAAGCAAGCATCATAGGCGACCATTTCCACAAGAGGCCAGCTTAAAATGCCAACAAATGCTCTCAATGGTTCTTCCTACTTCATGTTGCTAATTGACGACTACATTAGGAAGATGAGGGTATTTTTTCTAAGGGATAAGGCCGAGGCTTTTGAAAAATTCAAGATTTGGCAAGCAACAATAAAAAATGAGGCAAGAAAGAAATTGAAGATGTTTCGGACACTGGGGTGAAAATTTCAATTCAACGGAATTTACAGCCTACTGCAAGAAGCAAGGAGTCAAGCATCAACTCAATACTCCTCAAAGTCCAGTGCAAAATGGCGTTGTAGAAAAGAAGAATCAAACAGTGGTCAAGGTAGCTTGGAGTATGCTCAAGGGAAAAGGATACCTTCTGGGCCAAGGTAGTTAACAATGTGGCAATATTCTTGGCAGGAGTTGCACTAAATTAGTCATGGGGATGACTCCCCATCAGGCCTGCTCTGGTGAGAAACCTTCACTTGCCTAGTTCAAGACTTCTCGAAGTGAATATTTTACGCATGTTCCAAAACATGACCAAGTGGGATTCAAAATGCCGCAAGTGCATATTTCTAGGGTACAGTAAGGAGGAGGCTCCTTCTACTTTATCCAACAATGAGAAGATCACTTCCCAGCAAACACAAGCACAAGATGCAGGTGAAGGGCTGAAACAACTCCATGTAGATAGATTGCTAAGCAGTGTTGGTCCAAAAAGTCAATGACCCATGACAATGGACCGAACCCATCTTTATAGAGCCACTGAAACCTCCCTCATATCTCATAGTACACAGGACATCTAAAAAGGTAGCCATCCTCCATCTCAACTTCTAGAGAGATCTTGTCCTCCCTTTAAAATGTCCTCAACTCTCCCAATCTCTACTCTTAGGGGATATGATTAGACTTGGGTCTGTCTGGCCCGCTATCCACATGGCATGTGACATATGTCTCCAGATGTAGCCGGGCTTCTAAATGAAGGCATCATCTGTAATCTGCAGAAAATGGTCCTGACAGAACTGAGCGTGCATTGTTCTGGTCATTGTGATCAAGCCCTTATGTCAAAGTGTGATGTATGTTCAGCTTTCCAGGCTGCCTATTAGATTCATGCATGTTAAGATAATGTTTCCACAAGACTCTCTGACACAATTTTCACAAAATTAAGAGCCTTAATCTATTTAATTGAAGAGAGAGATAGAGAACTATTAGTGAAAAATAGATTATGCTTTAATTTGAACTCTGAGATGGCGCAAAAAGTCACCATGTTATACTTCAAACGTCAACAAGAAACCACAATGGACTCTTTATTGATTAACAAAACACATAGCTTCTTCGAAACAAAAGAGGGAACGATGGGAGACCAACACTGTGTCAGTTGGAATGACTCCAACAGCTCCATCCTTCAGCAATTGTATAACTGGGTCAAGTTTCCAAACATTAGAACCAAGGCTATCTACAGACACATATACAGATTCTGATACCTGTTAACACCAAAAAAATTTGCATTAACTCTTCAGTGATTTATTCTACTTGAGCAGACAGCAAGACAAAAGACCAAAACACACTATACATTAAGTTTGAAGATATATTAACACACATACAACATGGAATCCAAGAAAACAGGTACCCAAGCCCAAGCCACGTCCTCTGCCCAAGCCACTAGGCAAGGGGAGACCACCGCCCGAGCCCAAAGCAAGGGGAGTGTCCAGCTTCTGAGCAGGCCTGTATGGATCTCGCAGGCCAAGCCCAGTCTCACACAAGACAAGGATGCACCCAGGGACAACGCTCCCCAGTCTTCATCTTCATAGTCACCAGGCACACAGGAATCCACCAATGCAGACACCTGTAGCAGCAGGGACACTAGATACATAGCATACTGCTGTACAGCAGCTGGGTATGGATGTTGGGCAGCATTTGGAACACGCTGGCAGCAAGTCGTACACTTGTCGTACAATAGGTGCCACATGCAGTTCGTACAGCACCGTACGGAAGGTGGGCAACATCTCTGGCCGTACAACTGCGTGGAGATGGTGCAGGTCAGCTCAATGAGGGAGGTGTATAGTCCAACCGAGGATTGGAGAGGGTGGTGAGTGAGGTAGATGGCTGTTGAAGGCAAATGAACACACGCACACAGAATACACAGAGCAAGAGAGAGACTGCCATTGAACACACTTCATTCTTGAGCGTTCGAATAGAAAGAAAGATGGTGGTTATGCTTCTATGCACACGTATGTGGGGATATGAAAAGTCATGGAGTATGAAAGGTCCTAAATGCTAAGGTACTAAGAGTACACTCACATGAAAATAGATAAATGGGTTCCCATGAGCTAAATGTAGAGTGAATCCACACGGCCAACACCTGGCACACCAACTGGACGGATCTGGCAAGGGAAGTTTTTCCGGGTTCGGTTTTGGAAGAACCGAGGAATTAGTCTCCTGTCCGGATATCCGTGGGCGAGGCCCCGAGTGAGAGGACCCTGCACCGCGCAAGGAGTGCTACTTCCGCTGCTAGCACCCCCGAATCCGTTGCGCGGAGGGGACAGGGATCTTTCAGTTGGTATCAGAACAAATCCGAGATTCCAACCCACAAACATCAGTGTCATGCCAAGGTTGTGCACATAACATGTATATATGATACCATGCTATATCAAACAATATGAATATGTGAAACCATGCATCAATGAGAAGATCCATACTCCAAAGACGTGGAGTGAAACATAAAAATCTGCATGAAGCACTAGCATCTACATCATAGGCCAAGAATAGCCTATCACCAAAAAGATATGTTGCTGAAGATCCTCCAGCAACTGGTACATATATCAATGTTGAATCTCCAGCTGGAACATGTGCCCAAGATGGCACAACACCAAGAAAATATGTCGATGAAGCATAAGGTGAAAAATCATCACCATAAAACCATGCCAAATAGGATCTCAGCAACAACTGCATTAAGCAAGCAAGGATGGTCGGATCATCCACCAAAGAAAACACCATGGAATCACCATGATCCGCCATAGGTACTAGAGCAAGAATATAGTCCTCCACAAGGATATCATCTAGAGCATCACAATACTCTAACTCGGACACAGTGTCATAAAAGATATCATTATCAAAAGAACAAGCATCATGATCATGATCCACATAAACATCCTCATGAAGAACATGTGTCATCAATTGAGGTGATAAAATAAATCTTCTCCTTCCTCTCTATGTGCTGCCTAGCACAAGGAGGGCCTCCAAGAAATATATCCCCCATATCAGCATCAAAGAATATAAACACATGGAACCATAAATGTATAATATCCACATGCCAATAGCATAGAAAATCCATAATTTCCTGCTGCAACATATAATCCATAAGCATATGCTTGAACATCCATCATATGCAAGAGTATAGGAAAATTTCCATAAAGATCCGCATGTCCTGTTATGAAAAGATGCAGGGGGGAAGAGAGCTTGAGCTCTTGCAAGCACACACACACACTCACAAAACCCTAATAGAGAACACACAAGGTGAGAGGCTGAAAATCTTCTTCTCTACACAACACTCAACACACCATATACAAGAATAAGAGTACACACAATATGAAAGGTACTCAACCAAATACATACACGGGTTCTCTATAATGTGAACCCGACTAAATGAGCTGGCGCTATAACTATGCCAGTCTCTAGAATGGCTGTCACACAGCCTGTCATCCCACTGACCGCATATCTCCCATGATCTCACCAACCATGCCAGTGGTGTAAGTGTGGGGCCTATCCCCCAGGCGGGTCATCAGTGGCCACCGCCTCACTAGAGCTCGATATCTCAACACTCCCCCTCGAGCTCAACTCCATCTCATGTACACCAAGCGAAGCCCTGAATCTGCGGAGCTTCTCTGTACCCAATGCTTTGGTGAAGATGTCAGCGACCTGATCCTCTGTGCTGACATAAACAAGGTCAAGGTCTCTTGCCAAGACCTTCTCTCTAACGAAGTGGTAGTGGACCTCTATGTGCTTCGTACGAGCATGAAAGACTGGGTTCCTGGCCAACTGTATACTGCTAATGTTGTCACAGAAAATGACAACTTGTCTATCCACTGATAGACCCAAATCTGCAAGTAGCTTTCTCAACCAAGCTACCTCACATGCTGCCATAGCAGCTCCTCTGTACTCGGCCTCTGTACTCGATAGAGAAACCGTAGGCTGCTTCTTGCTGCTCCAAGTCACAGCAGCACTCCCCAAAGAAAACATGAATCCACTGGTAGATCTTCTATCTGAGATACTACCAGCCCAATCAGCATCTGTGTACCCATGTACACATATCTCTGTCCCAGTCTCATAGAATAGTCCACAATGCAAAGTAGACTTCACATACCTCAGTATGCGTCTCACTGCATCCAAATGCGGTTTCCGTGGAACCTGCATAAACTGACTCACCAACCCAACAGCATAGCTCAAATCTGATCTGGTGATCGTCATGTAGATCAAACTTCCTACTATGCTCCTGTACATAGTAGGATCCTCCAAGATCTCTCCTGAATCTGCACTCAACTTGCCATTCTGATCCAATGGCACAGAAATAGGCTTACAGCCTGTCATACCATACTTGGACAACATGTCCAAGCCATACTGTCTCTGCAGTAATCCAATACCATGTGGTGACCTAATCACCTCAATGCCCAAGAAATATCTGGGCTTCCCCAGATCCTTCATCTCGAACTTCTGTCTAAGCAAGATCTTTACATCAAAGATCTCTGCATCATGGTCCCCCGTAATGATCAAGTCATCTACATAGATGACAACAAGCACAACCCCTCTTATCACCATGTCTCACATACAATGAGAAATCTGCATTGGCTACACGAAAGCCAATAGTGACAAGATATTCAGAAATCTTGTCAGACCATGCTCTTGGTGCTTGCTTTTAGCCATACTAGGCTTTCTTCAACCTGCAAACATGCTCGGGGTGACCCACATCCTCATATCCAGGTGGCTGCAACATATACACCTCTTCTTGCAAATCCCCATGCAAGAATGCATTCTTTACATCCATCTGATGTAAAGACCATTGCTTTGACGCAGCCACTGCTATCACAACTCTCACCGTTGCCATCTTGGCAACTGGGCTGAAAGTTTCCTCATAATCAATCCCATATGTCTGCGCATATCCTTTGGCTACCAATCTAGCCTTGTACCTGTTTATGCTTCCATCACTGTTATGTTTAACTTTGTACACCCACTTGCATCCAATGGCTTTCTTGCCTTCAGGCAATTGCACTAAATCCCAAGTTTCATTTCCATATAGTGCATCCATCTCCTCATCCATAGCTTTCTCCCAACACACATTTCCAACAGCCTCATCAATGCATGTGGGCTCTACAACCTGCACAACCTTTGCCATATATGCATAGTGATGTGCCACAACCATCATATGTAAATCTCTGCACAGGGTTCTTCACTCTCCCTGATCTTCGCAGCTTTTCATTCATGGCTTCCATTGCCTTCTTTACACCAGGTGTTCTCATAGCTGGGATCCCAAGCTCCTCATCAAGGCTCATATCTGAGCCACTAGACTCTCCATCAACATGAGAATGCCCTGCAGAAATGTCACGCATACCAAGGGGCTCAACCACTTTCTCTTTTCCTTTACGTGATGTACTAATCACATTTGCACGGCTGGTACTATGACGCAGCCTGCCACTCCACGGTCTATCAACAGACCCACTAGATGAGGACTCTCCTAGTCCACTCAAAGACTGTGATTGCTGACCTGCATTCTGTGCAACCACACTTCCACTCACATCAGCCCCAATAGCTTCTTTTTCAGCAGCATACCAGCTGCTCATCTCATCAAAGACAACATCCCTGCTTACCCTCAACTCACGTGTAGTAGGGTTATAACACCTGTATCCCTTTTGCTCAAGGGAATATCCAATAAACACACATTTTTCAGCTTTCGGATCCAGCTTAGTTCTCAGCTCATCTGGCACATGCACATATGCAATGCATCCAAAGACTTTCAGATGAGACAAATCTGGTTTTCTGCCAGTAAACCTCTCCTCTGGAGTTACATCATGTATGGCTGCAGTTGGAGTCCTGTTCATAATGTATACTGCTGTAGAAACAGCCTCAGCCCAATAGCAATGTGGCATATTCTTCTCTTCCATCAATGCTCGCGCAATCTCTACAATGTGCCTGTTTTTCCGCTCAGCAACTCCATTTTGCTGCGGAGTGTATCTGCATGTAAACTGTCTCTGAATACCATTCTTCTTCAAAAATTCAGAGAACTCATTGGAGAAGTACTCTCCCCCTCCATCTGACCTTAGGCACTTTACATATTTCCCTGTTTGCTTTTCAACCAAAACTCTGAAATTCTGAAAGTGAGTGAACACCTCACTCTTCTCCTTCATGAAATATACCCACACTTTCCTTGTGTGGTCATCAATGAAAGTCACATAATACCGGCAGCCTCCCATAGATATGGTCTTCGTAGGACCCCATACATCTGAATGCACAACATCTAGTGCATTTCTGCTCACATATCTGTTACGTGGAAACACATGCTTTGTTTGCTTCCCAAATTGACATGCTTCACAGATTTTATGCATACCTTCCACTTTAAATTTTGGCAGCCCTGTCACAATTCCTTTTGTCTGCATAGACTTCAATCTCTCCACATTTACATGTCCAATTCTTTTATGCCATATGTCTATGTCTGCAACAATTCCTGAACCATTTGCAAACATCGCAGCACTCATTTCAGGCATGTCTACATTCAACGTAAACATTCTGCCCACTCTGTTGCCTTTTGCAACCAACCTGCACTTGTCTTTGAAATCTTCAACATAACACCCATCAGGGTTAAACCGAACCTGCAAACCCTACTCAATCATCTGGCCAACTGAAACCAGATTCTTTGTTATGTTCGGTACATGAAGTACATCTGCAAGGTACTTCACTTTGCCATCCTGCATAGACAATGGCACATCTCCAACGTGGGCAATTGGATGAGCTGTGTCATCCCCTGTTTCCACAAAACCTGGTCTTTCCGGATTTTTCATCTCCTTGAACCACTCCCCATGACTCGTCATGTGGTTCGAAGCGCCTGAATCCACATACCATACATTATCTTTTTGTGCTGCATCAACATTTTCAGACATGGCATTCACGACATGCTGCATAACAAACAACCTTTCATTATCCTCATTATTTCTGCTTGAGGATGCATAGTTGTTTTGCTGCACTTTCCCATTTTGCATGTCAGCCTGCTTCTTATAACATTCTGACTGCACATGTCCAGGCTTACCACAATAATAGCATTCACGTGCATCATTATATTGCCTTTGCCAATTTCCACGGCCTCTTTGACTCCCCCTGCCTCTGAATTTGCCTCTTCCACCTGCGTGTTGTTGTTGTTGTTGATTCTGGGACTGTTGTTGTTGCTGCTGCTGATGGCCATAATTCTGATTACCTGTTCGGCCACCTCCTTGACCGCGTCCACGGCCTCCTCTACCTCGTCCTCTTCCTGAACTCGTGTAGAAGGCCTGTTGCTCTGAACTGTTTTTGCTTTGTGAAGACTGTTGGTCTTCACCCAAGTTCTTCTCTTCAATAATCAGCATCGACACCAAATCTGTAAAGTTGGGAATGTTTTCCCGAGTCTGAATAGACGTCTTAAACGCCTTGTATTGTGGCCCGAGACCACGTAGACAGACTTCCACCTTGTCATCATCATCTACTGACACACCAATAGATGCAAGGGATTCCACAATACCCTTTATCTTCAGCGCATAGTCATTCACAGACATGCTCTTTTTCTCCACAGTATGAAGTTCATTCTTCAACTGTATCTTACGTGCCTTGGTATTTGTTTCATAAAGCTTTACCAAGGTGTCCCACGCCTCCTTGGGAGACTTGGCATCCTGAATGTGCCCAATCATGGTGTCCTGTATACTAATGGAAAGCCAATACATTACTTTCCTGGCTCCTTGGTTCCAGTCTTTAAACTCTTTCACATCTGTAGCAGTCGGATTTATATCCGGTATCTCCGGTGCCTCTTCATGCTCACCTTCTATGTAGTCCCAATAACCTTTTCCCATCAGGAAATTCGTCAACCTGAACCTCCAAGCATGGAAGTTATTCTTGTCAAGCTTCTCAGCCACAATCTGAGTTATCCCATCATTTGACATCTTGCCAAACACACAATTTTACCAGAAACTGCACTTTGGTTTTTCTGCACAAACTGCTGTATTTTCTGCACAGCGGTACTGTAGTACTCTCAAATGTCACCAACAGTGACTTCAATGTGCATACATACACCCAATGGCAACTGTAGACCTCTTTGCAGCACCCACAGTGTCTGCACAGTCAATCTGTCTTCCTGCAGTTCTTAAAACAGAGTTCTGCAGAGAATCGATGACTTACCCGCAGTGCTCGAAATCGCCTGCTTTCTGAAAAACGGAGGTCCAGACACGCCCGAAACGCGTTTTCGGCCCGGAAATTTTAGTCCGAAGGACTGTATAGTTGCCCTATAGCTTTACTCCCGCGAAGAAAGCTCCTCAATCAGAGACCGTTTGCCGGTGCCTCCCGTACAGCTCCCGACAAGGGTGTAGTCACCAACACAATAGGGAAGAGTAGTTGAAGCTCTTACCCTCGTACCGCTTCCTGTGGTTCTCTTGCTTGCAGCTCAGCCCTTAGCATGAACCAGGCTCTGATACCATGAAAAGATGCAGGGGGGTAGAGAGCTTGAGCTCTTGCAAGCACACACACACACTCACAAAACCCTAATAGAGAACACACAAGGTGAGAGGCTGAAAATCTTCTTCTCTACACAACACTCAACACACCATATACAAGAATAAGAGTACACACAATATGAAAGGTACTCAACCAAATACATACACGGGTTCTCTATAATGTGAACCCGACTAAATGAGCTGGCGCTATAACTATGCCAGTCTCTAGAATGGCTGTCACACAGCCTGTCATCCCACTGACCGCATATCTCCCATGATCTCACCAACCATGCCAGTGGTGTAAGTGTGGGGCCTATCCCCCAGGCGGGTCATCAGTGGCCACCGCCTCACTAGAGCTCGATATCTCAACATGTTACCCATCATAGGCAACAAGCTGAATATATCTCCTGTGAATAGCTGTAAACCCACTTCTGCATGGATAGGCAAATCAGCCCCATCAAGCCTCACAAAATAATGGGATAAACCCTCCATCACATGGAAAAATCCATCAACATGGATCCCATCATGCATAAAAACATCATCAATATCATCATGGATCACCATAGCATCTTCAAAAATAATATCACGAGAAACAACATCCACATGGGCAACATCATCATGATGATCAAGAGAAAGTAAAAACTGCATAATCACTTCATCATTGTCATGATGAAGAGAATCATCAAAAAGCACATCATCCATGCACAATGCATGATCCATAAAAACACCATCAACATGATCAGCATGAAGATCAATATCATGAGAACCTAGAGAACCATCAAATAAGATCACATCAATGTGATCACCACCACCATGCATAGTAGGCTCAATAGATGGAACCTCCAAATCTGGATCACAAACATCATGTGCAATAGACTCAATGCGAGTCTCCACACCCACATGAAGAACTGTATGTCACCTACACACCTGTGCCATGGCTAAAATTCAGCATGAACATCATTAATCCCTAATTTAGTCAGCATTTAGGGCATCATCAGCAGTAGCATTAGTAGCACTATCATCATTAGCATCATTAGCATCAGCATCAACAATACCATCATCATCAGCAGCAACATCAACATCATCATCATCATCATTATCAGCAGCATAATCATCATCATCATTATTATCAACAACATAATCATCATCATCATCACTAGGAGAGCACGGGACTCTGTCGACTGCTTGTAGACAACCTATCGGCAGCCAGCAGAAGCCCTAGCAACTGGTGGGACACCATCCAGACAAAGGCCAGCAAGGTGGGACAGCAGAAGAATTAAAGCACAGCATTTATGGCATTTTATTGTCTATTTTCTTGTCCAAGTTCTGGCCGACAGCTGCTGGAGCTGGCCGACCAGCCCCTCTCAACATATATATAAGCATCGTTCATTATTCAGCATACCAAGTCACTGATTCATCATTCCATCATTCATCAAAGTCAGTAGAAGATGTAGGGCCACGGGCCACACATCAACCCCTTTGGGGCTAACCAAGGGCCTAAGCCATGTACATTCATTAAGCAACCTTTTGTACCATATAATACAAAGAAAAATCCTGACACCAACTATTTCTCTCCTTTGTCTTAATTATGTTTAAATCCGCATCTTGTTCTTAATTAGGCTTAGGGTTGTGGATCAATACGGCAAGGCTTTTGCGCATGCAACACTGGATCACCATCAATAGAGTCAAAGAGACTCATCATATCGGCATCAATACTGCCAAAGATAGCTCGAGATCATCAAGAATCTAGATGAGATCATCATCCACCATATCATCATGTATCACCGCATCATGTGTAAAAGCATTATCATAAACATGGCTAGAATCTGTATCATGTGGTGAAGTAGACTCAATCACATATAAATCACATAACCTGTGTCTCTTTGCAAGAATGTCATGGAGAGCTCTCCCACAAAATCCATGTGAGGTTGCCTCATCACGAGACACAACATCAGGAACATCAAGAATCACGTTGGCAACTCTATGCCCAAACTGCATAGCATCATTGTAATCCTGACCATCTCCCAAACCCTGGGATCCATCTCATATGAAGCTAGGTACGTTCGAGAGCTCCTCTTGGCTCTTCTGGCCTTCATGGTTCTCCCATGCACTCTCCACTCCCACCATATCCACCCCATAATGGCAATCAAGGTCAATATCAAACTCAAGCGCTCTTGGATTGGCTCCATTTGACGTCCGACTTCGTCCCAGTTCTGCTCGGCTTGGCCGGAACTCCCGGACTCTAGATTCGGACCTTTGATGCTGATCCGGAACTGCTCGGATTCAGACGTCGGACCCCCCTCAGCGTGGAACAATGGTAGACCTTGTCGATGGGTGGACACAATGCTGCAAAGCTCCTCTTACATCTCCACGAACTCCGACATGGTCACCTTGTGCATTCCTACTATGAGTCAGGCTCAAGTCCACCCTATGCACACCGAACTACGAATTGATTCAAAAGAATGAATGTTAAGCAATAGGCATGATCAGATCAGAAGCGCCATCAGTAGTGGTAGCTAGAGCACCACATCAAGACAGGCAATGGATAGAGTCAGAACATCAGCATCCAGAGGAACGGCAACTTCAAGATATGAGAGTGGAGATGATGGACTCTCTGATTCGGCAGCGGAATTCGGATTTGGAGGCTGGCGGACAGGCTATGATGCAGACAATGGGTGATGATGTAGGACTTGGGAGCTGTCGGGGTCAACCTCTGGATTTGGATAACTACTGCCACCTTGTTAGAAGCGCCAACCTCCCAGATCAATGCTGGCCATCTTCGATGACGTCAGCATGAGCGGATCGCCACCTATTTCCTCAGGCTTCCTTTTGCGCCGCGCGTGGTGCAAAGACGTTAGCCTCAATCATGCACAGCAGCAACACTACTTGAGCACCTTGATCACTCCGGCAACCAACCAAATTTAACGTTGTTAATGTCTTTAGCACGCCTAACGGTGGGTGCCGGTTGTTGGAAGCTCACGGTAGACCCTCCATAAAAATAAACATGAGAAGAATAATCAAGACTCAAAATAGATGAAAGCTTATGCACGCGACACAAGAATGGGTTAAATCTCCCCCACCATGAGAGTGGATCTCCACTTTGGGCTTGCATAAGCCTAAATACAAAAGTGTGAACACTCTTAAGGTTCACTCATGAAATAGAACTAATGTATATCAAAATGTTGCACATAAAATATCACTGCCATTGCCGATCATAAATAATCGCCACGCGCCATGCGTCAATAAATTTCCGTCGGTGCAAGCCCAGTGGATCCATGCACATTCCACACACTAACCCTGCCACCACTGATCTGCACTGACATTCACAATTTAAGCTCAAAATATGTGACAAGATTGATCACTTGCATATAAAATAAATATCCATCAAATAAATCCATAAATGCCAAATAATTCTAATAATTCCAACACCGGTAGAGATGATTATCCGACCTCGGATGACGTCACCGTCCCCTTGCAAATGTCGGACCGTCTGCCATCGCCAAAGGAACTGCCACCTTCAAAACCACTTAGCCCCCTTCTCCATGAGGAGTATCGCCATTAGGTCTTGTAACACATGAAGCTAGCAGATCCAGCCTGTTAGATTTAGGGCGGGAGAGTGAATGAGCCATTCATGATGAAAGAGAGTTAATAACATTCATATTATTGATCCTATACAAATGAACAACTACATGAGGTATAAATATAAATAGCCTTGAGAGAAACATCCCATATGACTGGATACACGAGTGGATTGACATCATTGCTTATGTCATTGGGAGTTACACACAATCTTAGGCTTGTACATATCCTATGCCCCTTTTGATATATGGCTAAGGGACAATGTTGGGCTTATATTTTAACACCCTCCTTAAGCCAAACATGGACAACTGACACTCAACAATAGGTTTTGCCTAACAACATCCCTCCTTGAAACAATGAGATAGAGGCCCCCCTTTATAGCGTAAGGGTGTGTGCTCTCTTCTCTACAACATCAAGGTGTGAAAAAATGGGTGTACACAACAATGATTGGGCCACATTTGTGACAAAATCCCTAAGGCAATGGCTTCAAATACAGGGCTTCAAAAGCCCTAAGGCAATGGCAACAGAGGGAGCCGCTATACAACGCATTTGCGGTACGACCAGCAAGCTAGGGAAAACAATGCGCTAGCCTGCTAGCCTGCTAATGCCGCAGCTGCTGTTCTCGAACGCCAAGCATTGACTGTACGAAACGGTGCGCCTAGACCTAATGAGCAACTCTCTAGTTGAAATCACACCCTAAAGCGGCCTGGATTCGCTGCTGGGAGTCCTCCACTGGCAGGGGGTTGGTGAAAAAAAGGTGAGATCCACTATTCCAGGGGGAGAATATCACCCTATTTTTCCTAGGATTTTGCTCTTGATACCATGTTAGATTTAGGACGGGAGAGTGAATGAGCCATTCATGATGAAAGAGAGTTGATAACATTCATATCATTGATCCTATACAAATGAACAACTACATGAGGCATAAATAGCCTTGAGAGATACATCCCATATGATTGGATACATGAGTGGATTGACATCATTGCTTATGTCATTGGGAGCTACACACAACCTTAGGCTTGTACATATCCTATGCCCCTTTTGATATATGGCTAAGGGACAATGTTGGGCTTATATTTTAACACCGCCATCACAAAGCCCGCCATATTCATGCAGCCCACAACCTTAGAGCAATAAGGTTACCAGGATAGCGGCGAATCTTGAAGTTCCCAAGCACCCGAATTCACCAAAGAGGGGGATTCGAATAATCGTGGTCACCAAAGTGTAACAATGAACACACACACACACACACACAAAGAATACATAGAGAAAGAGAGAGACTGCCATTGAACACACTTCATTCATGAGCGTTCAAACACAACGGAAGATGATGGTTATGCTTCTATGCACTCATATGTGGGGATATGAAAAGTCATGGAATATGAAAGGTCCTAAATACTAAGGTACTAAGAGTACATTCACATGAAATAGATAAATGGGTTCCCATGAGCTAAATGTAGAGTGAGTGCACACGGCCAACAATGGCCATGAGGTTATTCTGCCAAGTGTAATGCCAGCCCACAAAGATACCCACCCTGCTTAACATGGTCTTGAGCACCCCCTGTCGGCCATAGAGAGTGTGTCTGGCACTTATGGGTGTAGAGGGTGCCCAGCCTTCCAATTGCATGAGTGCAAACACTTTAGCTTGAAATTTGTCAAAGTCCATACATGAAATTTGGAAATCCATCTTGTTACCAATCCATAGGGCAGTTGCCAGCCAAAATGGCCTCATCTAGTCACACTAGGTGGAGAGAAGAAACAACTAGTCACACTAGCTAATTCTAGTCACACTGGAGATGGAAAGTACTAGCGGAGCCCCTAGACTCTAGTCCTACTAGTGACTAGAGTGAAGCAACCTACACTAGTCATGGGCTTCAACTCATGAAACCACTCTCCATGTCCTCCTATCATATGATTAGAAGCCCTCGAGTCCACATGTAATACATAATCCAATGTTGAATCCACTATGACTGAGCATCCCTCTTTTTTTTTTTTTTTTTTTTTTTTTTTTCCGAGAAAAGATCCTTTCATTAGTTATGTAAAAAACGCCCGTAGGGCTACAAAAGAGATCTCTCCTGCTCCTAACAGAGAGAAGAGCAGTGAATACATCATGGCAGCCCGGGAGACTCTCCCTAGGTGCTGCAAAATACAAACATCAGTCTAAAGGACTGAACGGCTAAATCATACAATGGGGGGGGGGGAAGAGCCAAACAGGAGGCCTGTAGTGCCAACGGGGGGATCCCGTGTGTAGGGTGTAGAACGGGCCGCAGCGCCAAGTGGTATGAAAGGCCTGGCGCCGTAAGATCGCCTCATCCGAGTCTCCCCGGATGCGGTCGTACTGTCCTCGCAGGGTGTGGATCAACTCCTGCCAAATCCCTCGAACAGTCTCTGCTGGTGGCTCCAATCTCCCCTCAAAGGCCGTGAAGCACCGGGCCCTCCAGGTGAACCAGATGGTGAGGCTGCTGAGGAGCTCCCATCGTAAATCCCTCTCCTGTGTCCAGCTGGCGGACGAGTAATCCGGTGCCGGAACCAGGCGAGGCTGGCCCCTAATAAAGCTGATGGCCTGACTGCCCTGCTCCATCTCATAGCCCATAGCAGGCCCTGACGAAGTCGACCAAGCAGCGGCACCCCACGTAAACATACCCTCTGGAGAGAGGGGGGCCAGAATACGCAGCATCCGCAGCCAAATCTGCTGAGCCTGAGGGCAGTCCCAAAGGCAATGTCGCTGTGTCTCCATAGGGTGGCCGCATCGGACGCAGGCCGCCGGGAGACCGCTGTAAACAAGCCAAGTGCCAACTGCTGAGCCCCTGTGGGCGACCAGCCACTGAAAAGCCGAGATCCTGCGGGCCTGTCGACTAGCCCAGAGCCGAGCCCAGAAATCCTCCAGGAACTCCTGTGATAGTCCCTGCAATCGCCAATGCCCCGATGCCGCTGGAGAAACCGTCCTCCTCGCCGTCAAGATATGCCGTCCCAGCCGAACAGTATACTGGAAAAATGTGATCTCTGTGGCCTCAAGGGATGCATAAGGATCATGCCACTCGTACTCTCCGGGGTCCCACTGCAGCCGGGCCAAGGGGCGCGCTGCATATGCCCATATGCGCCAATCCGGGAGCACGTCAGCAGGGTCGGGGTCAATATGCCACTTCCGAGAAGCGGCAGCCACTACCCGAATCCTCTGAAAGGTGCACTCTGCAACCAAAGGCGACTCCACCTCCACTCTCTGGAGTCGGCCCTCATCCTGAATCTCATAATAGAGGCATCTGCCATCCTCAGTGCTAGCTCTGACAGCAATCAGGATCTCCAACTGTGTGAAGGCACCCATCCACCGTGGGGCCACTGGCTCGAGAGGTGTGAACCACTCCTCTGTAAGTGCCTCCCGAATATCATCCCTCATAATCAACCCCCCTCTGAAGTGACTCAGCCTCTCCACCTGGGTCTCCTCTGGTAGACTGCAGAAAGCCTGCCAGTCTCCAAAACTACGAGCTGGGCCTGCCGCTAAAGGTCCCCAGGCTAGACGGGGCCGAGAACCCAGCATATGACCCTGCTCTGTACGAACCGCTGGGCTCCAGATGAGCGGCTGCCTGGCCCGCTCCTCAACACAAGACGGAGGCCGCTGAGAGAGCCCCGGTCTCAGTAGCTCCCAAGCTCGCAGGATACTCAAAGCAAATCTGTCCTCCCATCCTCTACTGAGGCCTGTCCTCCTCATCTCTATGAATATCCAGCGAATCTCTGGTGCCCAAGTACCCCCTGCAGGAGGCGCCCGGGCCTGCAGTCGCTGCAAGAGGAGCTCTTTCCAAGGCTCAGCGCCTGGAAGCAACCCCCGAACAATAAGCTTCCCCAATAAGGCTCTACTCTGATCGACTGGATCTATAATGCCCAAACCGCCCTGAGCCAACGGAAGTGTAATAACTGCCCATGCAACCTTTGCCCGGGCTGGCTGACCGTCCCGCCCAGACCACAGAAAGTTCCTGATCAGCCTCTGTACCTGGCTGATGCAAGAGCTCGAGAAAATCCAGCAAGACGTAATGTACCACATAGTCGCTAACAGCACCTGATTTGCCACCACCACCCTCCCAGCCAAGGATAGTCGAGCTGTACTCCAATACAATAGCTTCTTCCGAATGCTCAGAAGAAGCGGGGCAATCTGCTGCTCGGGTGACAAATCGAGGCCAATCTGACTGAGCATCCCTCTTGATCTGGTACTAGTTATACTAGCCATGTAGCATTACCAATCACACTGGCTTAAAAAATAGACACAATCGCCAGTCACACTAGTAATTATTATGTCCCAAAGAAGAGATTTTGGAATTAATGATGCACTTACATCATAGCTTATCATGCTTAAGGAGCCAAATGGTGACATCTCCCACTACTCGATGGCTTTTATCACCGCTTCTTGCAAAGCTTGGCATGAATATGTTCTTAAGTTGTGTGTGTGTATATGTATATGTATGTATGTATGTATATATCTATGTGAAAAGCCTCCAAATATATTTCCAACAGATGTGGATACTCTCTCAGAGTTTGTTGATCAACCATTTCGCATCCATGGCGGATAGTTGCAGAATTTCCCCAATGTCCCTTCTAGGCGACCTCTAGGCAAAATCGTTTCTTTGTGGAAGACATGTCATGTGCATGATCAATGCCATGTACCTTCTCAAGGCTAATTCCAGAAGCGGGCAACCAGATAAAGACTATGAACCGGAAAAAGACCAGATTTTGGAGCATCAAGTGCTGAATTGGCTGTACAAGGCAGGCTCCAAGAGGGGACTGTCGGCTGCTAAAAATGGCTGTCGGCTGACCAGACTGAGGCAGCTGCAGAGGCGCATCACCTTTAAGGATATTAATGCCAGTCGGCTGGCCGACGGCCGGCTCATTTATTGGTTCAAGAGCCTATAAATAGGCCAAGATGCTCATAGTTCTAACCATTCAACCCTCTAGGGGTTTGGGTCAATAGGAGTCCCATAGGGGGACAGTTTTGGGTGTTATTCACCTTTTATTCAAGGCAGCCTAGGGCTGTGTGTAAGAGTAACTTTTTGTACTATATGAATATACCTGAATTTCGAGCTCTCTCTCTCTCTCTCTCTCTCTCTCTCTCTCTCTCTATCTGCGTTTTGCATCAGCATGTTGCCAGGAGTGTTTAGGGCTGAAAGAAGACTCTCAGAGCATCAGGCTCAGCAAAGCTAAACACTGATTCAGTCCCATATGATGGTGTACAGGTCCAAGGTACAGGAAAGTACACGGATTCAAAGCCCAAGGCAAGGAGCACACAATCGGGAAGAACTCTCAGGAGGTTTGTTGGTGTGTTCCACAAAGCCAAAGGGGATGGCAGTCGTGTGAGCCAGACAGGTTCCCGGGCAACGGTCCCAAGGGAGGTTTATCCTCCAAGGGCGATGTGAGAGTGCTAGACTCATTTCTCAAGAATGAAGACCAAGACAGTGTTCAAAGTCGGGGCAGGAATGGATTGTGGACTAGATGGAACAGATGCATAGATCTTCATATGAGACAGTGTTTTGGAGATCAGGTCGGGCTTTCAGAAAAAAGGGTTGCCAGGGATGGATGGATGACAGAGGGATTTCGGGAAAAGATTGGGATGATGACAGTCATCCAAGAGCAGGTTGGATTCCCGTCATCAAGTTTAGCAGAGGGGATGTCATGTGCATGATCAATGCCATGTACCTTCTCAAGGCTAATTCTAGAAGGGGGCAACCAGATAAAGACTATGAACCGGAAAAAGACGAGATTTTGGAGCATCAAGTGCTGAATTGGCTGTAGGGGACCAGGATGACAAGGCAGGCTGCAAGAGGGGACTGTCGGCTGCTAAAAACGGCTGTCGGCTGACCAGACTGAGGCGGCTGCAGAGGCACATCACCTTTAAGGATATTAATGCCAGTCGGCTGCTAAAAATGGCTGTCGGCTGACCAGACTGAGGCGGCTGCAGAGGCGCATCACCTTTAAGGATATTAATGCCAGTCGGCTGGCCGACCAGCAGTCGGCCAGCTCATTTATTGGTTCAAGAGCCTATAAATAGGCCAAGATGCTCAAAGTTCTAACCATTCAACCCTCTAGGGGTTTGGGTGAGTAGGAGTCCCATAGGGGGACAGTTTTGGGTGTTATTCACCTTTTATTTAAGGCAGCCTAGGGTTGTGTGTAAGAGTACCTTTTTGTACTATATGAATATACCTAAATTTCGAGCTCTCTCTCTCTCTCTCTCTCTCTCTCTCTCTCTCTCTCTCTCTCTCTCTCTCTCTCTCTCTATCTCTGTGTTTTGCATCAGCATGTTGCCAAGAGTGTTTAGGGCTGAAAGAAGACTCTCAGAGCTTCCGCGTGTTACATTGGTATCAGAGCATCAGGCTCAGCAAAGCTAAACACTAATTCAGTCCCATATGATGGTGTATAGGTCCAAGGTAAAGGAAAGTACACGGATTCAAAGCCCAAGGCAAGGAGCACAGAATCGGGAAGAACTCCCAGGAGGTTTGTTGGTGGTGTTCCACAAAGCCAAAGGGGATGGCAGTCCTGTGAGCCAGATAGGTTCCCGGGCAACGGTCCCAGGGAGGTTTATCCTCCAAGGGCGATGTGAGAGTGCCAGACTCATTTCTCAGGAATGAAGACCAAGACAGTGTTCAGAGTCGGGGCAGGAATGGATTGTGGACTAGATGGAATAGATGCATAGATCTTCGTCTGAGACAGAGTGTTTTGGAGAACAGGCCGGGCTTTCAGAGAAAAGGGTTGCCAGGGATGGATGGATGACAGAGGGATTTTGAGAAAAGATTGGGATGATGACAGTCATCCAAGAGCAGGTTGGATTCCCGTCATCAAGTTTAGCAGAGGGGGATGTCATGTGCATGATCAATGCCATGTACCTTCTCAAGGCGAATTCCAGAAGGGGGCAACCAGATAAAGACTATGAACCGGAAAAAGACTAGATTTTGGAGCATCAAGTGCTGAATTGGCTGTAGGGGACCAGGATGACAAGGCAGGCTGCAAGAGGGGACTGTTGGCTGCTAAAAATGGCTGTCGGCGGCTGACCAGACTGAGGCGGTTGCAGAGGCGTGTCACCTTTAAGGATATTAATGCCAGTCGGCTGCTAAAAATGGCTGTCGGCTGACCAGACTGAGGCGGCTGCAGAGGCGCATCACCTTTAAGGATATTAATGCCAGTCGGCTGCTAAAAATGGCTGTCGGCTGACCAGACTAAGGCGGCTGCAGAGGCGCATCACCTTTAAGGATATTAATGCCAGTTGGCTGGCCGACCAGCAGTCGGCCAGCTCATTTATTGGTTCAAGAGCCTATAAATAGGCCAAGATGCTCATAGTTCTAACCATTCAACCCTCTAGGGGTTTGGGTCAGTAGGAGTCCCATAGGGGGACAGTTTTGGGTGTTATTCACCTTTTATTCAAGGCAACCTAGGGCTGTGTGTAAGAGTATCTTTTTGTACTATATGAATATACCTGAATTTCCAACTCTCTCTCTCTCTACTCTCTCTCTATATCTGCGTTTTGCATCAGAATGTTGCCAGGAGTGTTTAGGGCTGAAAGAAGACTCTCAGAGCTTCTGCGTGTTACAAGACAACCTGCTCTCGCTATAAAATCTCTTCCACCTCTGGTGGATCCTCCATCACTGGCTCAGTGGACTCAAGCCCACATACTTGCGTAGGAGGCTAACATGAAAGGCATTATGGATCTTCCAATAATTCAGCAATGCAAGACTGTATGCCACTTCATTGATCTTCTTGATCACTTTGAATGGCCCATAGTATCTATTGGTGGAAATCTTGGCAGTGCTTCCCTCCTTACTAGACCTATTCTTGAGCCTAGCTTTATCAAATTTTAGCAGGACCCAATCGCCAACCACGAAGTCCATCTCCCTTCATTGATGCTTGTCGACTATCCTTTTGTGCCTTTCTTGAGATTTCTGAATGGCTGTCCACACAAAGGCATCCTGCAAATGTCTTACACTACTTAACCGCTACAAAAATCTCATCTTTTGTGCAGAGTATTGGTTGTAGCACCATCTTACCATGAAGAATCTCAAAAGGAGCTTTGCATGTGCAGGAGCGCAACATGTTATTGTATGCAAACTCCACTAAATGAAAATACTTTACCCACATGGTTTTCTCATAAAAAATTTGCAGCTTCACTCTATACATGATAGGCTAAGGAGAAGCTAAGCGTGGTGCCCATATTGTCAAACAAGATGCTCCAGAACAAATTGGTAACTCTTGGGTCCTTGTCACCCACTATGGATTTGGGCATTCCATGATGTGTAAACACCTATGCCATAATTTCCTCCTGCTGACTCGTACTAACCCGATGGGCCGGCCGGTTATGTGGCGAACTACCAAGGATCAAGTCAACTGTATGAACTTCTGGCCTTGCCAGTGGCATACTAGCAAGCAATGACTCGGCAAAGTTTGGTGGAATGCACCAACACTACATGCGTCCAGGTTCTTGCATTTGCACAGGCTGTTTGGGCAGCAGGCAGAGTGGCTTCACAAGAGTGAGATCACCAGCCTCATTGCCTCATTTTCCATCACATCACCCCATTTGATGAGATAAGCTAGAGCAAGCTCACGGGGCTTTACAGTCATTCCCTTAGCCAAATCTGAAAATGTGGTAAAATCTTGATCAACTTGAGTTTGGGAAGTAACTTGTTTACCTTTGAGTGCCCGTTGTAAATCCGGATCGTCCTTGGTCCTGTTGCTTCTCTTGTCGGGCCACTATAGTTGGTGGCTGTGACCCAAAGAAATCTGTCATGGAGGTCAGGGAGGCGGAGAGAGAGAGAGAGAGAGAGAAAGAAAGAAAGAAAGAAATATATATTAACGTCTATGAGAGGCCAAAGTCGGCCTATGAGACAAAAAATAATACAACTGTGTTCTTCCGGTCATCGGAAGAAAAGAAAGAAAAGAAAAAGTGTGCATGTGTCTGGATACAACTGTGAATCATGAGAGAGAGAGAGAGAGAGAGAGAGAGAGAGAGAGAGAGAGAGAGAAGCACTCAACTCTTATGCCCCAAATGATAACCTTAACTAGAGGTTATATCTCAGCGATAAAGAGGGACAGTCATTGGGGGGGGGAATCGTCGTCAAAGTCAATATGAAAAAAGATGGACAAATATCCATGAAGTGCAATGAGGTTTCCTTATTAGAAAAACTGGAGAGTAGCCAACCATTGACATGGCTGGGTGATGGGTACTGGCACTTTTTTTTTAAAAAAAAGAAAGAGACTTCTATTAAGTATGAAAAAGACATACAAAAATCACAGCTATAGCTGGAAAAGAATAGAATCACCCCAATATGTAAGGTGATTTCAACCATTGAGGAGCATCATGATGCCATGAAAGTCGTGTGGGACTAGAGGAAAAGAAAATGCCATGGTCCCACTCCCGCATAACGCGCTTTGCGTGCGCAGAACGAGAGGACCCCTGAATACGAGCCCAAGTAGCCATAAGAATATGGATGATATCACCCCATATAGTACTAATGCACGACCCAAAAATCTAGACACGAGTGAGGGACATCCTGCAGTAAACCATGCTGGGCAATACCTCTACGAATGAAAATAGCAGAATCTGTATCACTGCCCTCATAAAAGAGCTGCGAACCAGACTGGGAGAGCCAAGCAACTGTCCCTCAAGTCACATGCATGGCTCGGCCACTCAATTTGCCCATAAGTTGGGCTACAAAACCCCAAATATGTTGTGCAGTGCTGCATCCCCATAAACAATGTTGTACTGTCTCAGAATCTGCCGCACATCTCGGGCAAGAAGGTGCTACACCGAAAACTGATCTCCACTAATTGGTGGGGAGACCACCATGTAAGAATAACCAAAAGAAATGAGAGATCTGGCTCCTTCTGTATGAGTGCCAAAGTCTACGCTAATATCTGCGTTGTATCACTAGAGAAATATCATAGCTCTCCCAATAAGGCCTGAGAGTAGGGATCCTATGCATCTGTCGAGTGAGGAGAAGCCTGTCATTTTTTTTTTCTTCAGAAAGAGACTTCTATTAAGTATGAGAAAAACATACAACAATCACAGCTATAAGCCGGAAGAGAATAGAATCACCCCAATATGTAAGGTGATTTCAACCACTGAGGAGCATCATGATGCCATGTAAGACCTGTGGTACTAGAGGAAAAGAAGATGCCATGGTCCCATTCCCGCATAAATATCACACGCTTCGCCTACGCAGAACGAGAGGGCCCTTGAATGCGAGCCCAAGTAGCCATAAGAGTGTGGATGATATCACCCCATATAGTACTAATGCACTGAGACCCAAAAATCTGGACACCCTCAACAGCCTCCGTGCATCTAGCTCTCTAGATCTGCCATGCTGTAATACTGGCAATAGCTCTGGAGGCTAAATCTAATCTCCTGGAGCTCCAATGGAGGAGCTTCTTCCGGATATTCATAAGTACCGGAGCAAACTGCTGTGCAGGAGAAATATCTATCCCAACTTGGCATCCCAAATATCTAGCAGTACATCCTCTGTTGATCCAAGTAAAACCAAGCTCTGCACCCCAATCAACTCTCGGTGAATCACTAATCCAAAAACCAATAGATTTGTGCCAATTAATGAGTGCCCCTGCTGCCAAACAGAACTCCTCTAGTGCTACCTGGAAGGAACATAAGCATATATGTGAAGCCTCCAAAAACAGGGCTGTGTCATCAGCTAACTCAGAGTCAACCAACTCCTCATCACTACGAAGAGGCAACCTCAATCCTGAAATACCAACAGTGGAGCGGAGAATGATGCTCATGGCCTCTGCAACTATGATATATAATAAAGGGGCTAATGGGCAGCCCTGTCGTACTGAGCGAGAAATCTAAAACCGCTCTCCTTTATCACCGCAAGCAAGAACTCTACTGTGGGCATCACGATACATGCATGAAACTCCCTTGATCCATCTCTGAGAAAAGCCCATATGGCTAAGGGGACCCTCAAGGAAGTCCCAATCCACTCTATCATAGGCCTTCTCAAAATCCAAGAGCAGAATGGCTAAGGGCTGATTGCTCGCTTTAGCCCATTTGACGGCCTCCCAAAACGAGAAAATGTTATCAAAGATGCTCCTAACATATAAGAATCCATTCTGAGTATCCGAGATGACATCCTGCAAAATTGGTTGCAATCTGATGCTCACTGCCTTAGCAAGAATCTTATATGCAGTCCCAAGTAAGGTGATAGGTCTCCATTGGCCAATCAATGTCTTATCCCCACTCTTAGGAATAAGATAAGTAAGCCCCTCAGTGAGAGAAGAAGGCATAGAACCTGTGTCCCACATCTCCTGGAGAGCCGATGTGATCTCAGTCCCAATCTCATCCCAAAAAGTAATGAAAAAACAGGGGAGAGGCTATCCTCCCCTGGACACTTACCATGAGGTAAGGAATGAAGAGCATGACTGAACTCCTGCATAGAAAAAGGGGCATCCAGAGCGGCACACATCTCCTCAGTGATCAAATGTGGCAATGGATTCTAACCATAAGAGGATCTGAGTAAAGGGTGCCAAGTGAATCCTGCAACTGCCTGACACTCTCTCTGGCATGAGATGGGCCGTGAGTAGCACAGAAATGTTTGTTGCATTTGCCACCCATCTGTGTCCAAAAGGATTCCTGGGCATGGAAACGGTACTTTGCACGTTGCTCAAGAGAGAGATGAAGTTTTGCCCTAACAATACATAAAGAATCTGCAACCCATTAAAAATGAGGATGTTTCTCGTGCTCTTTCTGTAAGGCAGCCAGTCTATGTCTAATAGCCCTTTCTAAATCCAAGGCTCCTTGCCTCTTAGATAGGGCACATGTGTGATAAAAGTCACTAATATCACAGAGTAGAGAGCAGAGGCCAGGCTTTGAGAGGCCTGTGAGAAATCATGAGATCTCCAAATATCAAGCATACGACGTGATAGCTCTGCATCTAAAAACAGATGATCAGGGATGCGCACATGGGGTGCTGATCCATGGCAATTCGGATCTCTAATACATAAAACCATTGGGCAATGATCCGATTTAGAGGTGCCTGTAGCAATAAAAGTATGCCTCCCTTTGTCAAGCATCCAATCATCCACATAAAATTTGTCTAACAGTGCATAAATACATCGTGCATCCCTTCTTGTTAGACCATGAATAAAGAAGAGTGGATGGTCTTCTCGAAATGTCCTCCTCATGCCAACAATCTCTGCCATGAATGGAGAGTATAAACCTCTCCCAGGACGCTCTTTCAAGAGGATGCACCAAGCCCTCATGTCCACCTCTTTTATCCGTTGGCATCTCAACCATGTTAAAATCCCCACCAATAATCCAATGGTTGGCAAGAGGCATCAGTGTAGTGAGAGATTTTCAGAAGACAATCCTCTCACCTCTATGGTTAGGAGCATAGAGGTTGAGAATACCAATGCGTGTAGTACCCTGCATAAGAAGGATCCGTTGCACTCTCGTAGGCAAAATGACACCATGTCCAATGATGCAAGGCAAGATCAAAGCTGAGACAGGGATATAGACAGCACCCTTGATACCAACAGTTGGTGACCAAAAGCTGTGTCCCGAGAGAAGCTTGCTTGATCTCCCACACTGGCTAGCATCTAGTTTATGCTCTTGCAAGAGCAATACATCCATAGGTCTACCTGTAACTGCACAATGAAGCTGTGTTTTTACAATTTATTTCCGCCAACGCGGAAAAAACCCCCCAAGACCTTGAATGTTCCAAGAGACAATCCTCATAAGGACTCAGAGTAGGAACGACCAGATCTCGTGGTCGACGAAGGACCCCCTTTAGAGACGGAAGTACGTCTCACATACGGAAGGGAGCGAAAATCTAACGATGTAAACCTTACCTCTCTCTCCCACTCCGAGGAAAAGCCAAGGCTAGTCCTCAAAACTGGAGAGGTATCATGACAATGTGAATGCGCAACATCATCCTCAAGGGTACAATCATCCTGTAACTGTAATGCTGTCACAATTGTGACGTATGTATGTATCAGATTCTCTCTTCATTGCTGATTCCTGTTTGCAGATGCAAAGAGTAACCAGCCAAGGGAACCCCTACCCTCGACTGGTTGCGACTCTTCTCCAAAGGATGTACCTCTTCATCGAATAGCCACATCCCTTCGACGAATGATTGTATCCCTTGATGAATGGTTGTGCCTCTACATCGAACAGACACATACCTTAGCCTAAAGTTGTATCCTTTCGTCTATGGTCATGTCCTTTCGTCAAAGGACATGCCTCTTCAAATGTGTCTCTTCATCTCCTATATAAGAGACCTATTGTACTCAGTTTAATGAATTCAATTCAATCTTCTCTCAAGTGTTCTCCTGAAGTCTCTTGTTAAGTACTTAAGTAGTAATTAGTACACACTATGACGGACATTGTCTTGTCGCCCTGTGGATCACCCGATTGATCTTGTCCCAGGTCAACCTCCTCCAACCCGAGCTCCATACCGTGTTTCTTACTCTGAATCTCAAGAGATACAAAGGCAATTACAGGAGTTGCTGGAAAAAGGTCACATCCGTCCCAGCAAAAGTCCCTTCGGAGCCCCGGTTTTGCTTGTCAAAAAGAAGGATGGATCAATGCGGCTTTGCATTGATTACCGTGCTCTCAACAAGCTGACAATCAAGAACAAATTTCCTTTGCCTCGCATCGATGAGTTGTTCGACCAGCTGCTTGGTGCAAAGATGTTTGCCAAGATTGATTTGAAGTCCGGTTATCATCAAATTCGTATCCGTAATGGTGATGAATGCAAGACAGCCTTTTGGACAAAAAAAGGCCATTATGAATTCTTGGTCATACCTTTTGGGTTAACCAATGCCCCGGTCACTTTCATGACCCTGATGAATGAAATTTTTAGGCCGTACCAAGACAAGTTTGTGATCGTTTATCTCGATGATATTCTGGTTTTTAGACGATCTTTGGTCGATCACAAAGAGCATTTACAGATTGTCTTTGAAGTACTACGCACCAATGTGCTGTACATCAACAAGAAGAAGAGCGAATTTTTCAAGAACCATGTGGAATATCTTGGTCACATCATTTCTGCTAATGGGATTGCAGTGGATCCTAAGAAGATTCAAGCGATTGTGGATTGGCCTTTGCCTCTCACCATTTCAGATGTTCGATCTTTCTTGGGACTTGCTAACTTTAATCACAACAAGGTGCATAGGTTTTCAGAGATTGATGCCCCTTTGACAGAATTGACAAAGCTGGATAAACTTAAGTGGTCTTCTGAAGCTAAGCAATCCTTCAATGATCTCAAGCATGCCTTGACGACAACCCCGGTCTTGGCCATTGCAAATCCCACCCAGCCCTTTGATGTAATGACATATGCCTCAGATCGTGCTTCTGGTGGAGAATGATCGTGTCATTGCTTTTGACAACAGGAAGTTTTCAGCCATTCAAAGCAGGTATCCTGTATATGATAAGGAGTTTTTGGCAATCGTGCATGCTTATCGGACTTGGAGACATTATCTTCTTGGAGCAGATTCAGTTGTACGTACATATCATCAATCTCTGACGTACATTTTCACTCAGCCTGTAATGAACTCTCGACAAGGCCGATGGGTTGAATTCTTGGCTAATTTTCACATGACTATCCAGTATGTTCCTGGTCTTTAGAATGTGGTTGCAGATGCCTCGAGCCACTAATTTTGCCATCACAGATGTGCAAATGGAAATCCCTGCTTGTTTCAAGAATGAGTCTTTGAATGATAGAGATTTTGGAGATGCGTTCCGTGCTCTCAAATCTTCTAATCCCAGTCTTGCAGAAATAAACATGTTTGCAGCCAAAGAAGAGTGCTTAAGCCGCTCGCTGAAGCTCCCGCCGTCACCCCCCTGCTCGCGCTGCTCGCCCCTCGCCTCCCCTTCCTCGCGCTCTGTCCCCCGCCTTCCAGCGCTTTTGCGCCCCCCCCTCTTCTCGCCATCACGCCCCCCCCCTTCTTCTCCTCGCTTTCTCTCCCTCTCTCGCGCTGAAGCGCCCCCCTCCCCCCCACTTCAGTTCGCCTTCGCTCCCCCCCCTTCAGTCCGCCTTCGCGCCTCATTTCGCCTTCGCCCCCCCCCCCCCCTTCAGTTCGCCTTCGCCCCCCCCCCCCCCCTTTAGTTCGCCTTCGCGCCCCCACTTCACCTTTCGCGCTGCTCCCGCCCCCCTGTTTCTTCGTCACCTTATCCCCCCCTTCCTCTTTTTTTTTTTTCCTTTTCTTTAAAAAAAAAAAATTTATCCTCCCGCCTTCCCTCTCCGCCCTTCGCGTGCAGCTCGGTTCTTGCAGGTATCGCATTCGCTCCGCCTTCGCCACAGCTTCAGACTCTGATGGAGGCTCCTCCCGCCCCACCTCAGAGGGACTCTTCTGCAGCCCCCTCGATCGCCCCTGAGGATACCCCCATCAGGCTTTCTCTTTCGCCAGAAGAGGAAGCGAGCCTCGCCCAGAGGTGGAATGCCTCCAGGCACATTCCACCATCTGCCGTATAGTCGGCACTCACCCCAGCAGAGGGGAGATCCGGGATCTTCTTCAGGCCCGCCTTCTTGCAGATGTGGGCAAGATCCTGGATGTACAGCTATTGGGCCGTGGACATTACCAGATCGAGTTCGAGGCCGCCCAGAGTGTTGCCAAGGTCCTTGCCATGAGTCCCCTTGACATCCGGGGTGCTCGGGCTTTCTTCAGACCTTGGCAGCATGGATTTGATCCAGCAGCGGCGGAGCAGGGAGAGCGCCTTTTTCATGTTACAGTTTGCTTCCCTGGACTCCGCCGGGAGTATCTTCCGCTCCTCCCACGGCTCAGAGCATTGGTGGGCTCGGTACTAGAGACTGGCCCCTCAGCTGCTTCAGTGGTGGCCAGAGCAGCTGGGCTACCTTCGGTCAGAGTGTTGGTGTCTGACATCTCCTCCCTTCCTAAGGTCATTCAGCTACCTAGGATAGGGGGGGGATGGATAGATCAGAGAGTGAAGTTCTCGGGGCTCCCGAATCAGTGCTTCATTTGCAGACAGGTCGGCCATCTGGCCAAGGCCTGCCCTCACAGGAGACCCCGACCCTCACCACAGCAGGCTACTGATGGCCCGCCCACAGATTCGGCTCGGCAGGCTGCCTCCGGGACACTTGCTCAGGCCACAGAGGCCTCGGAGTGGCAGCCTGGACAGGGGCGCCGCCGAGGGAGACAGCCACAGCAGCACGTCCAGAGACCGCTGCAGCAGCAGCCACAGTCTCAGCCTCACTGGGTTCCCGTGAGGAACAGCTTTTCTCCCCTCCAGGAGGAGACCCCCGCGGCGCCGACTGAGGACCAGGAGATGCCAGCACCCCCTCCCCCACCCCCACCCCCCCCACCCCCGTCCCCCCCCCACCGCCTCGCTTCCACCATCGCCTCCTCCCGCCTCCGCTCCGGTTTCGGCAGCGGCTCCCTCTCCACCCCCCTCGCCTCCCCCTCCTCCCCCTCCGCCCGCCTCACCTTCCCGGGAGGCCCTGGCAGTTCCCTGGCGTTCACCTGCAGTCCGGAGAGCGCTGAGCACTGACCTCGCTCGAGCATCACAGAGGAGACCTATGCCGATTAGGGCTTCACGGATTTCATCTATCCACAGTCGGCTGAGTCGCCTTGGCATTAGACAACGCTCGGAGGCTTTTGATTATACCTTCACACGGCTTTTTGGAGCAGAGGGCCCCCATGAGCCAGCACCCATCCGAGTTCATGTAGTGATACCTCCGGCCCGCGGAGAGGAGGCACTAGACTCAGCGGTGGCCTTCTCGTTCCCTCTATGTGGCCCTTGCGACCGGGAGTGGACTCTAGAGCTCGCTCTCAGCACTTTGAAGACTCAGGCAGTTGAGTTTTCTCATCACATGAGCAATCTGGAGGTGACAGATGTGATAGGCCGACTTTGGGAGTTGGCTCATTTTTTCTTGGATCCCGGGAGTGTGGATACCTCAGGGATTCGGCATTTGGTCGTTCGCATAGTGGCAGACTTAGCACGCGACCCTGGATATGTGTGTATACACGAGGTTGCTTTGTCAGAGCGGGAGGCAGTCGCCATGGGCCACAGCCACTGGCGCCTGATCCGGGATTCTTGCAGCACACCGGGTGGGTAGATTCGCAGCCGCTCGGATGGGGACTACTCTCCATCCAAGCCGCTTGCGAAGGCCCGCCGTATGGCTGAGACAGCATCCACCTCAGCAGGGCATCCATGAGGATCATCTCATGGAATGTACAGGACCTTGGCGGAGCACATTTTATACGCTATCGTGGTTGCTTGAGGCAGGAGCTTCAGAGATGCCTGGTTGGTGGCAGCATTGATATTTTGATGATGCAGGAGCACCACTTGGGTGAGAGCAGGATCCGGAGATATGGTTCCGTGATGCCTGGTAGATGGGACACTTTTTGGTTTGCAGGGTTTGGTCCTTTGGGTGGACAGGGAGGAGTATGCATGGTCATTGCAGATGTATGGCGGCAGGCCATTGTGGATCGAGGGATCATTGTGCCTGGTAGAGCACAGTATGTCATTCTGAGGATGCATGATGAGCTATTGGGCGTGCTCAACGTCTATGCGCCCAATCATGCTAGTGCCAGAGCAGAGTTCTGGACCCAAGTTACGGATGCATTGCCAGAGGCCGCACATTGGTGTGTCGGGGGAGACTTCAACATGCTTGAGGACCCGGCAGATAGGGTGGGAGGCAGTCATGTTACAGTGCACGGCACGGAGCTTGCAGCTTGGGATCGGTTGTGCATGTGACTGAGGATCACTGATGCATGGCAGCATGGGGCTTTCTCCCGGTCTTAGGACAGTCTTAGTTTCTCCCGGTCGGATCGCCGACAGGGAGGGACTAATCTATCACGGATTGATCGCTTTTATGTGGGCGATTGGTTAGGGGAGCGAGGGAGCTCCGTCGGCATTCTCGCTGGCACCTCATTTTCAGATCATGCGCCAGTTATCTTGACATTGGAGGAGAGGACACGGGAGCCCAGCTTGTAGTTGAGGATCCCAGAGAGGGTACTTACAGATCCCAGTCTCGCTGAGGACATTGAGAGGATCTGGCATGATAGTCAGTGCTCTGACCAGGATGCAGCGGGCCAGTGTGCCCAGGGACTCATCGATCTTAGCTCTTTTCTGCATGCTGCAGCTTTGACACGGTTGGGAGAGATTTGCGAGCGGGAGCATCGGCTGAGACGCAGCCTTGCTTCGCTACAGCGCCTTCAGGAGCAGCAGCCTGCATGTGAGTGGGTGGCATCCCAGCTGAGCCAGGCACGCCAGGAGGTTCGAGAGGTAGAGGAGCAGAGACATGAGTTTTACTATCGTCGTCAGGCCTCTCAGTGGACGCAGCTTGGCGATAGAGTGACTGGAGAGTTTTTTGAGATCACTGGGCCCCGTCATTCGCGAGCAGGAGTCCGCCAGCTTGGTAGACCGGATGGATCGGTAGCTACTAAGCTCGGGGAGATCAGAGCCATTGCCACTGCATTCTATAGAGACCTGCTTTCAGCGGAGCCTGCCACTGAGGATCGAGATGTTTGCAGACAGACTGTGTGGGCCCATGTGTAGAGGAGGGTCACAGACCGTATGCGTACAGTTCTAGGTGCGCCTTTGTCAGAGATTGAGCTTGCCGAGGCCTTGAGGGTCCTGCCGCGACATAGTTGCCCAGGGGAGGACGGACTGACGCCGGCCTTTTTTATGCGCTATTGGGACCTTTTGGGGCCAGGCCTCCGCAGGGGCTTTCAGCATGTTTTGGACACTGGGATGATGCCGCAGAGCTTTTCAGAGGGCTTGATCTATCTTATCCCCAAGGGGGAGGGAGTATCAGATGATATTAGGCATTGGAGGCCTATTACGATCCTCAATACTGTCTACAAGGTCTTAGCAAAGGCCTTGAGTTTGAGGATCCAGCCGTTCCTGGGGGAGTTGATTCATGCTACTCAGACAGGATTTGTCAAGGAGCGCAGTATCCTTGACAACATCTTTACTTTCTGGGAGGCGACGGCCCGAGCTAGATTTCTTGGCGAGGACTTGGTCGTGATGCTTCTCGATTTTGAGAAGGCATACGATAGAGTTGATTGGGGTTTCTTAGAGGGCACTATGCTTCGCCTGGGCTTTGAGCCAGGATGGATCAGAGGGGTGGCGGCTCTGTATTCCACAGCTCGCAGCCAGGTGTTGATTGCAGGAGGACGGGGGCCGAGTTTTGAGCTGACCAAATCAGTCCGTCAGGGGTGTCCCCTCGCCCCTTTTCTTTTTCTCTTCTTTGCGGAGGCTATGAGCATGTATTTGACGGCAGAGGAGGTCGGTTTGAGAGGACTTCAGCTCCCAGTCCGGGGGGAGGACCTGCTTGATGCTGAGTTTGCAGACGACACGGGCTTATTTTTGCATGGCCAAGAGGCCAATCTTCTTCGGGCAGAGCAGTCGCTCCAGGTTTTTAGTGCAGCTTCGGGAGCATTGATCAATTGGCGCAAGACAGTGGCCTTTTGGATCAGTAGTGCTCCCACTCCGGCATGGAGCCCGGACCCCGGTTTTAGATGGATTCCTCCAGGCACAGCAGTGCGGTATTTGGGATGCCAAATTGGCCTAGATTTGTCACCTGAGCAGCAGATTGCCCCGCTTCTTCTGAGCATTCGGAAGAAGCTTTTGTATTGGAGTACAGCTCGACTATCCTTGGCTGGGAGGGTGGTGGTGGCAAATCAGGTGCTGTTAGCGACCATGTGGTACATTATGTCTTGCTGGATCTTCTCGAGCTCTTGCATCAGCCAGGTACAGAGGCTGATCAGGAACTTTCTGTGGTCTGGGCGGGACGGTCAGCCAACTCGGGCAAAGGTTGCATGGGCAGTTATTACACTTCCGCTGGCTCAGGGAGGTTTGGGCATTATAGATCCAGTTGATCAGAGTAGAGCTTTATTGGGGAAGCTTATCGTTCGGGGGTTGCTTCCGGGCGCTGAGCCTTGGAAAGAGCTCCTCTTGCAGCGGCTGCAGGCTCGGGCGCCCCCAGCAGGGGGCACTTGGGCACCAGAGATTCGCTGGATCTTTATCGAGATGAGGAGGACAGGCCTCAGTAGAGGATGGGAGGACAGATTTGCTTTGAGTATCCTGAGAGCTTGGGAGCTGCTGAGACCGGGGCTCTCTCAGCGACCTCCTTCTTGTGTTGAGGAGCGGGCCAGACAGCCGCTCATCTGGAGCCCAGCGATTCGCACAGAGCAGGGTCATATGCTGGGTTCTCGGCCTCGGCTAGCCTGGGGGCCTTTAGCGGCAGGCCCAGCTCGTAGTTTTGGAGACTGGCAGGCCTTCTGCAGTCTACCAGAGGAGATCCAGGTGGAGAGGCTGAGTCACTTCAAAGGGGGGTTGATTATGAGGGATGATATTCAGGAGGCACTCACGGAGGAGTGGTTCACGCCTCTCGAGCCAGTGGCCCCACGGTGGATGGGAGCCTTTACACAGTTGGAGATCCTGATTGCTGTCAGAGCTTGCACTGAGGATGGCAGTTGCCTCTACTATGAGATTCAGGATGAGGGCAGACTCCAGAGAGTGGAGGTGGAGTCGCCTTTGGTTGCAGAGTGCACCTTTCAGAGGATTCGGGTAGTGGCTGCCGCTTCTCGGAAGTGGCATATTGACCCGACCCTGCTGATGTGCTCCCGGATTGGCGCATATGGGCATATGCATCGCGCCCCTTGGCCCGGCTACAGTGGGACCCCGGGGAGTACGAGTGGCATGATCCTTACGCATCCCTTGAGGCCACAGAGATCACCTTTTTCCAGTATACTGTTCGGCTGGGGCGACATATTTTGACGGCGAGGAGGACGGTCTCTCCAGCGGCAGCGGGGCATTGGCGACTACAGGGACTCTCACAGGAGTTCCTGGAGGATTTTTGGGCTCGACTCTGGGCTAGTCGACAGGCCCGCAGGATCTCGACTTTTCAGTGGTGGCTGGTCGCCCCACAGGGGCTCAGCAGTTGGTACTTGGCTTGTTTACAGCGGTCTTCCGGCGGCCTGCGTCCGATGCGGCCACCCTATGGAGACACAGAGGCATTGCCTTTGGGATTGCCCTCAGGCGCAGCAGATTTGGCTGCGGATGCTGCGTATTCTGGCCCCCCTCTCTCCAGAGGGTATGTTTACGTGGGGTGCCGCTACTTGGTCGACTTTGTCAGGGCCTGCTATGGGCTATGAGATGGAGCAGGGCAGTCAGGCCATCAGATTTATTAGGGGCCAGCCTCGCCTGGTTCCGGCACCGGATTTCTCGTCCGCCAGCTGGACACAGGAGAGGGATTTACGATGGGAGCTCCTCAGCAGCCTCACCATCTCGTTCACCTGGAGGGCCCGGTGCTTTACGGCCTTTGAGGGGAGATTGGAGTCACCAGCAGAGACTGTACGGGGGATTTGGCAGGAGTTGATCCACACCCTGCGAGGACAGTACGACCGCATCCGGGGAGACTCGGATGAGGCGATCTTACGGCGCCAGGCCTTTCATACCACTTGGCGTTGTGGCCCTTTCTACACCTTACACACGGGATCCCCCGTTGGCACTACAGGCCACCTGTTTGGCTCTTCCCCCCCCTATTGTATGATTTAGCCTCTCAGTTCTTTGTACTGATGCTTGTATTTTGCAGCACCTAGGGAGAGTCTCCCGGGCTGCCATGCTGTATTCACTGCTCTGTCTCTCTTAAGCAGGCGAGATCTTTTGTAGCCCTACGGGCGTTTTTTATATAACTAATGAAAGGATCTTTTCTCGGAAAAAAAAAAAACATGTTTGCAGCCTACACCATCGTAGATGAATTGCTGTTCTTTTTTGATCGCATTTGTGTGCCTCACAATACTTCATTGCGGAAGATTCTCATTCAAGAGCATCATGAAGTTCCTTATGTTGCTCATCCGGGTATCAACAAGACATATCGGCTTTTGTCTGTTACATACTTCAAGCCTCAGATGCAGCAAGATGTTATCAAATTTGTCAAAGCTTGTCATTCGTGTCAGATAATGAAAGCCTCTCGACAACTTCCTCAAGGTTTACTTCAACCTTTGCTAGTCCCCAATGAGAGATGGAAAAGTATCAGTATGGATTTTATCACCACTTTGCCTCGTTCATCCAAAGGCAATGCTTAGATTCTTGTAGTGGTCTTCAGAATGATTCGACAATACATTCAAGCCCGTTTGGCATCGTGGGAAGATTATTTGCCACTCATGGAATTTGCTTATAATAATTCCCATCATTCAGCAATTGGATTGACACCATTTCAAGTAGCATATGGGCATACTCCTCTTGTGCCTACAAACTTTGTTTTACAACACAAAGTGGCGTTGGCAGATCAGTTGGTTCAGGAGATGCAAGATGTGCTTGTGCAAGTTCGAGATAAATTGGTCCATGTGCAACAAAAATATCAAAAACAGGCCAACAAGCATCGTCGACATGCAGCTTTTCAAGAAGGAGATTTGGTCTTGTTGTATGTGGCACCTCACCGCTACAAAACAGTGAAGTCAGTTTTTCCAAAGTTGTGACCTCGCTTCTATGGACCTTTCAAGATTCTTCAGAAAAATTCAGTTGTCAGTTACAAGTTGGAACTTACCTTCATGGGGGAAGGTTCATCCGACTTTTCACATTTCTTGGCTCAAGCAGTATGTTCAAGGAGATTCGCCTGTTCCAGACTTTTCTTCATATGTACCAAAAATTGAAGATGACCATATTATCCTTGTTCCAGAAGTAATTCTTGACGTACGACAGAAGGAAACAAGAAGAAAGTTGATTAGAGAATTTCTTGTGAAGTGGATGGATTTGGATGAGTCTGTTTCCACTTAGCAAACAGATGAAGACATGCAGCAGTACCCTAATCTTCTTCAGGAGTTCTTTGACAAACGGATGTCTATCATTTGACACATGGTTTTTATTTTAATTGGGAGGGAATGTCACGATTGTGACATATGTATGTATCAGATTCTCTCTTCATTGCTGATTCCTGTTGCAGATGCAAAGAGTAACCAGCCAAGGGAACCCCTAGCCTCGACTGGTTGCGACTCTTCGCCAAAGGATGTACCTCTTCATCGAATAGCCACATCCCTTCGACGAATGGTTGTATCCCTTGACGAATGGTTGTATCCCTTGATGAATGGTTGTGCCTCTACATCGAATAGACAAATCCCTTAGCCTAAAGTTGTGTCCTTTCGTCTATGGTCATGTCCTTTCGTCAAAGGACATGCCTCTTCAAATGTGTCTCTTCATCTCCTATATAAGAGACCTATTGTACTCAGTTTAATGAATTCAATTCAATCTTCTCTCAAGTGTTCTCCTGAAGTCTCTTGTTAAGTACTTAAGTAGTAATTAGTACACACTATGAGAGATTAACAATATAATCCTCACAAATGCAACATCCTCCTGTGAAGGATCCAGACCATGTGCTTGCAAAGCCTCATCCTCCAAAGAAGGATCAACATCCTGTGAGGCAAGAGCTGCATAAGGGTTAGGGTGCTCTACAAGGAGTGTGGGTAAAAGGACAGGTACGGGGGTCCGAGGGTGCCTGCCGTCCCTAACCACAACCCAACGTTGTGTGGTTTGTTGTGGCAAAGGAGCAACTGGAGTCTTGGCAACTGCAGAAGGCATCTGATGGGTAGGACCACGCCGCCTCCTAGTATGGCCCCTCGATCTGGGACAATCTCTAGCAATGTGGCCCTGTCGACGACAAATCTGACACTGGTCAAGTTTGCCTGCAATCTCCATGCGGAAATGAGATCCGTCAGGTCTCTGAAGCATAATATGATTGTCAACAATTGATGGATCAGGAACTAGCACAAGGACTCGGGGTACACTGTCAAGAGTGGCGGTAACAGTTGCGGAAGCTGAGCTTGGAAGGACTCGTACCTCTAGAACCTAGCCAAAGGATGCCCTTATGGAAGCTAAAAGCTTCCAATAGGACTGAGGAAGAGCAAGGAACCGCAGTGAGACCGGGGTAAGGCGCTGATCCTCCGCCACTAGATCAAAGCCCACCTGGTACTGAAAGAAGAAAATCTTAGTAGGGCCAAGAGGGAAGGGGCTGCCAGCCAAAGCCTGAGAAGTAGCTTTTGAAGAATGAAAGTCCACTAGGAAGAAGCCTCGACCAAGCAAACGAGTATCCTCAAAGTGCACAATCAGCTCCGAAGGGAGAGCTGCTAGAAGCCATTCACAAGCCTGCGAACGAGAGGGGTGGGAACCATAAACTCTCGCAACAAGGGTGGTCTGGACATGTCGTGCTAAAGAGAGGTGAGCTCATCTTGTGAAAAATTGATGATTCTCTTGGCTAGCGGGGGTGACGAAAGATTGGCTGCAGCAGAAGAAGCCATAAAGCCAATCGAGAAAGTGTGGGCGGCCGACTTGAATCCAAATAAAAATGCTGCTGAAATAAAAAGGGAAACGGGGGAGGACAAGGCGGGGGCAGCAAGGCAGAAGCAGAATGCGGGAGCAACAGAGGCGGGTGCAGAAGAAGGGGGGCAGAGGCGGGAGAAGATGGGTGGGGGCAGCAAGGGTAAAGCGGGAGAGGTGGGGGCAGCAGTTGAACTTAGTGAATAAACCTCACAGGCATCAATCACCTTAGAACTGGGGGCCTAGGTAATGAAATTATACCTACTGCATTCTCTTAAAACGTAATGGCTAGCCAAAAGATTCCAGAAGATTTGAGCATTTGGATACGGTGACTAGAAAACAAAAAAAAACATAAAATGAAGCACTTGTTTTACCTCTGAACTTAGTAACTAGAAAATAAATGCAAGTAACTTTACTGGGTATGACTACGATTGAGTGACCTTTTAGCTCAGTGGCTACCTTAGATTTTCAATGCTATGGCCAAGCAATTAGGTAAACTTACAACTTGTTGGATAGACAATGCTATTTATGCTAATTGAGTTACGCCAGTGACATTCGGTTACTTAAGAACTCAATAAAAAACAGTGACATTTAGGTTATCTTGAACTTTGTGAGATTGAAACTCAAGTAAGAACAGTAAAATTACACATTTGGTTCTCGTTAAAACTTTGGAAAATTGAGCATTTGGGTTACCTTTGAACTAAGTGAGATTGTGCATTTGGGTTACTTTAAACTTAGTCATTTGAGTTTAGTTTAGAACTTAGGGTGGCTTCACAACATTCCCCATCGTAACACCCTTGTCAAAAACACTGCAAGGCTGCAGTTGCATCCAGCAGTAGGGCTGCCCACCGATAAGTTGATGGGCTCGGACATGCTACCATGTTGTTAGTGACATCTAGAATCCGGGTTACCTAGAACTCAGTGTCATTGAGCATTTGGATTATCTTAGCTCTGAGTGAAACTGAGCATTTAAGTTACCTTAAGATTGAGCAAAATTGAGCAGTTGGGTTACCTTAGAACTTTGATACATAAAGCAGTTTGGTTACCTAAGAACTTAATGGATGGCCAGTGAAATTAGCGTAATTAGCCAATTGGGTTTTCCTAGACCTTTGTGCAGTGGGATTGAAGGCATTTCAGAATTGGGTTAACCTTAGACTTGCAAAGCTATAAGATTACCTTGAACTAAGCAGATAAAGATGTATTCAGTGACAATTCCCAATTAGGTTATCTTCGAACTTAGGAGCCACAGAATGAAAGAAAGCATGTGAATGAGGTGAAGTTTTCCCAATTGGGTTACCTTTCTTGTGCTGGTGAATTGGTACTTTAGTCGTTTGGGGCTGCGCTTCGCCACACTCTCCACCACAAGGAGCGAGCTCTTACGCCCGTTCCAAAAGCGAGCTGAGGATTTTTGAGCGCAGGGGAAGAGCTTCTGTCCGGTGCGACATGGCAACAAGGCATACATTCCATGGTGTGGAGAGTGCCAAGTTGCATGGTGGCAGCTCATAGTATTTCTAATACGCGCTGCGAAATGCTCGTGTGAGTCCTTACACAAAGGGGCATTGCTATGTATATATATCCTCCATGATATTTGGTTTCACATTTTTTTTGCCACGTGTGCTAAACGTGCAAATAACGTCTCTCTCTGCAAAAAGTGATGTTCATTGGCAACCTCTATGGTTAGTGTTGCTTACCGCTTGTCCAAAGGCCTTTCCAATCTGCGTTGTATATCGCACATTCACCAGGGTGTCTAAGGAAAAGCCAGAGCACTCGGTGTGAGCTATAATGATTGCCACTTGATACACAGTAATCTTTGTAGAATGATGTCTTGTCACACCATGTTGAGTAGAGTTATACATTAATTATCATTACATGATATAAAAGACACACCTTTACAATCTTTTCACACATGGTCACAATTGATTATTACACCTGTTAACCCTGAGGCTTCTATAACGGTAGAGGAACTAGCACTTTGATGTTCGCTCGGAGCGTCGAGGACTACTATCATGATACGACGAGACACTCTTACAAAGCATACATTTTATAAGTGCATGCACCACACAAATTCTTTACATTATCATTACCAATGAGTAAAATCATATTTGGCAAATTTATTTGGATTAGAGTCAGGTCACCCAGGCTAGGTGGATTAATAGATCGCAATGGTGCATTTGGCGCTTCACCTCTTGCCAAGCTTATTTGAATCCATAACTTAATCTATGTTAGTATCCAAACAATGTAACAATAATACCAATGAACCACAAATAAAAGAGTGCCTTTGCATGTGTTGCTGCATGACCAACTTCTTCAACTTTTGGGGTTACCTCAATCTTGCGAGTGCTATCATCAGAATCGCTTTCGTCATATTCTGATGGAGAGGTATCAGAGTCGTCCTCTTCCTGTAGTGCCTTTTCTTTTCTCTTTCCTTTCGTTGCATCCTTTTCTGGCACTTTTGCCCCTTTATCATCATCATCCCCTTCATTTTTCATATATATAAGACCTTTACCCTTGCCTTGAACATGTGATTTGTCACGTAGACTTCTAGGCTTCACAATAGAATTCACGATTCAAAAAGATATAAGAAACAATATTTAAAATAAAGTAAAATATCTAATTGTATAGTTCATACCATGGTTGATTGCTTTGCTTTACAAGCCAGAGTATACATCTCCTTCTCACTCTTGGAAAATTTACCACTTGGAAAGTCAAGGAACAATGGGCATCTCTCGTATATCCCTGCATCCCAAAGGTCTTGAAGTTGCTGCTGTGTATACATAGTGCTCTCATGTTTTGGATTGTGACAGTCTTTTAAGATTACAGGCACATCTACAATAGATCTCTCCGCATGGCACTTACAAATCCATCTACACATTATTATTTCTATTCAGTTTACAAATATAAAGAGTATAACTAAGTAGTAAGTACGCTTTGTAGAATGTTACACACCTGAACACAGCACTCTCGGTAGCCTTGATGACAGCAGGGTTTGAAGCTACCACACCTTGTTTCTTTAGGGATCCCACCATTTCCTTGAACAGCTTTCCAAAATATAAACTCTTAAGATTGGTGAGGTCCTCCAGGAATGTATCTGGAAAAATTACCTTGTACTTTTCTTATATTTTTACAAGGACGGCTACACCTTGTGCTCCAATCTCATGCCATATGACTTCTCTTCAAAGCTGATCCCTGAATAAACTTGCATTTGCTACGTTGCCATTGAAATTGTTATTCGAACAAAATAGAGTACTTTGTAAATATCAATTACGTACTTTTAGGGATTTGTGAATCCTCAACCTTTGCAAATCGCCATCAATCAAAATATCCAAAATCTGTGCTTTGTGGTCATTTGGCAACAACGAGCTAGCTGTGCGAGGCTATATAGCCTATCCTCTGTCAAACAATCTGGTTTCTCGTCCCCAATTAACTTGCACTAGTCGTTTACAACACAATACCAAAATTAAACCGCAACATTAAAACCATAAAATGTTGTTGCCTACGAAATAGACAAAGGAAAAAGTGTAGGATTTCTTACTCAAAGAAACCTTCCCCTTGTGCAGGATTTGCAATCACTGCCACTCGCCTTGTAGCATGCCTCCACTTTCTTTCATCTTTATAAAATTTTGTTCTCCATTTCTCTTCAAACTCATATGCATGCAAATTATCTACTAGAGGGTCAATATCTCGGGTGGATGCTACTACGAGGTACTCATCTTATTATTCATGAATTACAACATTAGTGGATAATATGTAAATGTTAATCATATATTGCAAGTGTCTAAAGATTGAAGGTTTATCTGGAATACTATTTGGGAAAGTTTGGAAAGCTCACAGTTATACCAAGATAGGCGGCCCTTTTTTTTGTGTCGAGGCATGCTTGTCTATCCATGCTTTGCTTATCTCTCTAGTGTGCTTCATAATTGTTTCTTTGTTTGCCCCAACACTGCCAAGTGCCCTAATGAGGCACACTTTGTTCATAAGGAAAGAAGAAATATAGCCCACTTGATTCATCCTATGGCAACAAAATTTAAGGTTATGATGAAAGATTGAAACATAGTAGGTCGAATATTCCTAATTCAAAGAGTCTCAAAACATATATTCCTAATTCAAAGAGTCTCAAAACATATATTCTCTTACTTGTTTAATCGAGCTTTCACTGTGAGAACCTCCCTCTCGCTATCCTCATTGAATTCAATAAGGATAACATCGACACAAGGATGTCTTGATGCAACATTCTCAAATGTTGTAGCTTAGTGAGATGAAAATTTCTAGAGAGTGGAAATTCAATATTGAGATATTTTTGGATATGTAAATTCTACAAATATCAAAATATATGTTTCCCTGAAATAGAAAATCAAAATAAATTTTCCAAGGTGCAATTGAAATTAATTAAAAATGATTTAAAAGACCTTAGCCTAAGGGTCAAGATTTTTTGAAATTTTGGATTATGGTCCAATTAAGGTTCCTATGGACCAATAAGATTTATCCAAGTATTGGGATGAGATAAATCCAATGAATAAAAGAAAATACCCAAAAATGAGTAAATGCCCACATAAGATGAAGAGTTGGCTGAGTACAAGATTTATTAGTTAAAAATTATGAAATATTACTAAAAAAATGAGATATTTTGGAGTAATCATTCATTTTTGACACCTTGGTAAGGAAAGGGGGAGCCTTCAAGGAGACACCTATTTCACATGTGTGGAGGAGTTTTAAACTCAAAAATAATAAGATATTTTTATCTCTCCTTTCTCCTGGATCAAACCAAATAAAAAAGGGAGCCAAACTGGTCCAAATCTTGTCCAAATTCAGCCAAACTGAATTTGGTAAATTCTAGAAACTAGTTGGACTTGGTTAAAGGCCTCCCTCACCTACAAATAGATCCTTAGCCCTTTGTAAAAAAATATGTGAACTATACCATGCCAATATTATATTGAAATAATGATATTTTCTATTATCCTCTAAAAATCCTCTATAATTTGAAGAGATTGGAGCTTCTCTCTCTCTCTTCAACCTTCTTTGGAGTCTTCATCAACATACTAAACCAATTGATTGGTTGGGGGCCTCTCCTTAGACTAAAGAATCAAGCAAAATAAGAGGTAAAGTGTGATTTATGGTCTTTTTCTTAATCTCTAAATGTTTCTCACTTCTCAACCCCTCTCAAGCTTGAGAAGTATTCAATTGAATGGCTCTTTAATGCAATTGAAGCTCTCTAATGGATTTTAGTGATTAAACACATAAAGTTTTTATTTATGCTTAAGTTAAAATATTTTTAATGCAATTGAAGCTCTCTAATGGATTTTAGTGATTAAACACATAAAGTTTTTATTTATGCTTAAATTAAAATATTTTTTAAAAAGAATATCTCTCTCCCCTAAAGAATGGTCATTCCTATGACCTATTCTATATTCAATTAATGCTTCTCATGGAGAAATTCTCTATTCACAAATCAAACTCTAGGCTTGTGAAGCTAGAGGTTTAAGAAAATGGTTTTTATACTTATATGCTTGAAAAATATGGTAATATTATGGGATAAATCCATAAATTAGATTTAATGCTAAAAGATAGTTATACTATCATAATTATTTTACTATGTCTTATTCTTTTCATAAAAATTAAAAATTGTCAGTAATAGCAACGGAGCTATGGTAAATTTTTTGAAAAATTAACACATAAATCATTTTCATACATAATATGAAAAGAGGACTTCCTACCATATTCTAGGATTAGTCATCCTAGGTTAATTGAATAATTCTCTTCATAACCATGGAAAATTTAATTTTTAATGCTTATGCATAAATAGTTAATTAAGGGAGAGAAATTTCTAGTAATTCATTTTTTATGATAAAAGTAAAATTCCCATGACAATGGAAGTCCATGTATTCCAATGGAGAAAGAGAAAAATTGGAATACCAAAATAATGGATATTTTATTAAAGAAGAATTTTAGTTAAATTTATTTTTATGCATAAATAAATTTAAATGATTAAATAGAAATTCCCAACATATTTAGAATTCAATCATTTAAATGAGAAAAGTGAAACTTCTAGGATAATAGAATTAATGGAGATTTTTATTTAATTTTTAAGAGAAATTTTAGTTAAATTTATTTTATGCTTAGATAAATTTAAATGATGAAAGAGGAATTTCCACCATATTTGGAATTATCAATTGAATGAGAAAAGTGGAATTCCTAGCATATTGGAATTAATGGATATTTTATTTAAATTCAAAGATGAATTTTAGATAAATTTATTTTATCTATGAGAAATATTTAAAGGATAAAAGAGGAATTCTTATGACATTTGAAATTCAATCATTTAGATGAGAAAGAGAAATTCCTAGCATATAATTAATGGATATTTTATTTAAATTCAATGATAAATTTTAGATAAATTTATTTTATCAATGAGAAATATTTAAATGATAAAAGAGAAATTCTTATGACATTTGAAATTCAATCATTTAAATGGGAAAAGAGGAATTCTTAGCATATTGAATTAATGGATATTTTATTTTCGAGGAATTTATTTTATGAGAATTATTTGTTGATAAAAGAGAAATTCCCATGATATTGCAATGCAAATAATCAAATGCAAAAAGAGGAATTCCCATGGTATTTGAGATCCAAGAAATTAAATGGGAAGAAGAGGAATTTTTAGTATAATTCAATTTATGATTATTCAATCATCAAAAGTGGAAATATGGGTAGAATTAATTTTTGTGAATCCCATGAATTCTCTTATTCAAAAGAGGAATATTGAATATAATTCAATTGAAGAATTGAGAAGGAATATGGAAATAGTCGTCGAAAAAAAGAAACTTTATCTAGGTTGATAGAAATTTAGAAAAAGTCCCATTATTGATATCAAAGTAATAAAAACTACTATATGGGAATAAGATGTGGAACGGATGTGATAAGATGTAAAGTGGATGAGATAAGATGTAAATGGGATGTGAACGGATGTGATAAGATGTAAATAGGATGTGATAAGATGTGATGTAATGAAAATGGATGTGGATGTGAATGATGAGATGAGAGGATATGTGAAAGGGTGAGAGATTTGGGTGAGCTAAGATACTTTCTTGGCATTAAGGTGCTGCGATGCAAGAATGTGAGATAGCTTGGTTACACAAGTTATTTGGAGATATGGGATTGCATGTGGTTGTCATTTATTGTGACAACCTTAGTAGCATATAATTGGTGCTGCGATGCAAGAATGTGAGGTAGCTTGGTTACACAAGTTACTTGGAGATATGGGATTGCATGTGGTTGTCATATTGTGACAACCTTAGTAGCATACAATTGGTTAGGAACCCAGTGTTTCATACACGGACCAAACACATAGAGGTTCACTATCACTTCATCAGAGAGAAGGTCTTGGCAGGAGATATTGATCCTGTGTATATCAGCACAGAGGAGCATGTTGCCGACATTTTCACCAAGGCCTTGGGAGCTAAGAAGCTTCACAGATTTTGTAGCATGCTTGGAGTCTTGGAGATGGAGTTGAGCTTGAGGGGCAGTGTTGAGATGTTAAAGATCAACTTGAGCTAACACTCACAACGTGCCTAGGTGGCCGTTCCACATTTATATCACTGGCACATTTGGTAGCTGACACGATGGAACTTTTCCAATGATTCTACAGCTTGACTATACTCCACCCACCGAGTTATGGCATACTTATCTTGCAAGCTCACCTATTTAGCATGTTCAAGATTGGCTCAAGTAGTCCATGATTGGGGAGAAGGGACAACTTGCAAGCCCAATGGGGAGAAAGATGTGTGCTCTTATCATTATAAAAAGGGGCACATGAAGGATCTGGTGTAGCTTCCTTTCATGACACAATTTGAGCCTGGTTGGGTAAGGACTTATTTCACGATTTGAGCCTGGTTGGGTAAGGACTTATTTCACAAAGAATGGGGTGATGTTTCTCTATAGATGACACATTGGAACCCTTTGGTCTCAAAGGAGAAGATGTCGAGCCCTTATGGAACGCAACATGGTGGAGATCAGTGAGCTCCCCACTCAACATAAGGCTAATGATGGAGAAAACCTAGTGGATTTAATGGATTGTGTAGAAAACTCTCATGGTGGACTGGACCTCATCTCTAAGCACATTGGCCTTCTCTCTCCCTTAGCTACAAAAGAACTAGTATAAGTGATTAGCCTTAGGGAGCCCGAGTTCCATCATCACTATTGTACTCGATCGGTGGGTCCCTCGAAGAGATAGTAGGACAAATCGAGTCACCACACCCTACTCCCCATCTTGCTCCCTGCAATCAAATAGAGGGCCAAGTAGCACATTGTAAGCTCAAGGAGGAAGCTCTAATAGTGGAGAAGTTACCCTTAGCATGGCTAGAAGAGCTCAGTGGAGATTTTCCTAGATGCAGCTAGTTCTTGATCCCCTTCTTCATGAGGCTACACAATAGAGGCCATTCCTCTCTCTTTAACTATTTATCAAGATGATCTTAAGGAACTCAATTTAGGCACCGATGAGGCTCCCTGACCAATCTTGGTGGTGGTATGGGTGTGGGAGGATGCAGGCAACCTAAGGTGAGTTAAAGATTTCTTCTCCCAACAACAAGAAGTTTTTACATGGACCTACAAGGACCTCCTTGGACCTACAAGGACCTCCTTGGCAGCATCAACCCTCGCATTAGCACCACCCATAGGATACCATTAAAGGAGGGGATGCAACTGGTGAGAAAGGAGATTTAACACATAAACTAGAAGTAATGAAGGAGGAGCTAGAGAAGATGGAGGAGGCAAGCATCATTATCCCCATTGAGCACCCTGAATTGTTTTCTCCCATAATATTCATCCCCAAGAACAAAACTAACAAGATCCATATATGTGTGGACTTCTGGACACTCAATCAAAGCACCATTAGGGATGACTTCACTCTCCCCTTCATCAAGCAAGGAAGATGTGGCAGACCATGGTCTATACTCTTTCACAGATGGCTTGAGTGGGTGCAATTACATAGCCGTAGATTTTCTAGCCGACCAACTAAAAACAACATTCATCACATATGCCTATGTGATGATGTATGGGTGGTGCAATGCTTCAGCGTCTTTCCAGCACACAACCGCAAAGATATTTGAGGAATGATAAATGGTTTTTTGAAAATTTTCTTGGATGATTTTCCAAAAATTTTAGATACCAAGCGTATACCCAAGGAGATGGTGTTGGATGAGAACTTTGGGTAACTCTTATTGGTCTTCGTCAAGTGCATCCTCTTGGGTCTCCGGCTTCATAAGTGTCATTCCTAGTCTCACATGGATATCTCTTAGGCCTTGCGATTTCAAAAGAGGGGCTATCCCATGAACCATAAAAGATCAATGTTATCCTTCAACAACAACCACCTCCCTCTAATTCCAAAGGGGTGCATGAGAGATTCTTGTGCATATTGGCTATTAAAGAAATTTTTAAGGATGTATGATGATGTCTCCTTCTCTCTCATTTTATTGGGGGGCCAGATCAAGAGCAATATTTTTCCATGCTCAATCACATGTTGGCGCATGATCTAGTACTCACTACCCCAAATTGGTATTATTTTTCATGTTCACATAAATGGTGGTGGAGTACAGTGGGTGCAGTGCTTGCCCAATTGGATGACACCTCCAAGATGGACCGGCCTATCCACTATGACACCCATCAACACAATCGAGCTAATCAGAACTAGTCCACCACTGAGAGGGAAAATTTGACTATTGTTTATTCCCTTCATAAATTTTGTCATTATATATTCACCCATTTTGTGGTGATTATTGATCATCACACCTTGAAGCATCTTCTTCTTTTTTGGGACCAATAATATTTATTTATATTAACTGTTCCAAATTTGTCATATACCAAAGCCAGAACCAGAAAACCTCTATCTACTCTTTTTTCACCTCATTAAGATTTTACATAAAAACTCCCATCTTTCATCCTCACACAAGAAGCAAGATTGTTCCCAAGAGATCTGATACCCCAGCAGTAAGCAAGCCTCCATCATGGCATATGTAGTGCAACCATCGGGGGGGGGGACTATTTTTCCAGAATTCCCCCTCTTTGACCAAACTTTGACTGTGGGTCTAGTGCCAATCGGGTTCTCAATGAAAGCAACAAAAGTGTGATCAGTGTGTTTTTCTTGCGGTACCACCTCTGAATTTTAGGTCCAAATTTAGGAGGCCTTTTCTTCTCAACCTAACACCTCACCTGCAGAGCAGCAGAGCAGCCAACAATCCATCATTAGGGGAAGACCCCTAGTATGTTTGACGCTTATCAAGAATCAGGGCAATATTCAAAGCATATTCCTTTGCAGGTTTAGAATCAACAAATGCAGCTCAAGAGACCTAATTTTATTCACAATACATATAGACCAGCACATGCACACACATTTATGCATTAGCTCTGATTCTTGCAACCCTATACATGTAGCCTTCAAGAATACAATTTCATTCCTGCTAGTCTAGATTTCCCATAAGATGCAAGTTTTGATAATATTAAACACCAGCCCACTGAATTCATCACTGAGACTGACCACTTACCAAGTAACCAGTCCTCCCAAAAAGTTTGCATGTTCAAACCCTTGTCAATCCATTTAGACATTTTGCACCACGTGCTTCTTAAAGCTGGGCATTCCCAAAACACATGTTTGCCATTTTCCTATTGAAGACATGCACCTAGGGCAAATGCCATGAGCCATGTTTCTCTTTTGCAGTTTATAACCAATAGGTAATTCCCACATGCAAACCTTTCATAAAAAAACTTGAAATTTCCTAGGGACTTGATAATTCCAGATCAGGTTCCATCTCTTTTTCCAACTCCATTTTACATTCCATATTTTATTACAATATAACACATTGGCATCCCCCTTTCTCATTAGTGCATAAATGTCCCTAGTTTTACCCTCCTTTAGTTTGACACCATTGATCTAAGTCCAATCCTTGCTCCAGACTGAAGTGTTAGTTGTTGTGGAACATAATTCACTATGCAACACCTCTCCAGCACCTGAGCCCTGCCGTCTCTCTCTCTCTCTCCTAGTTAGCTGAAATTCTAGAGATAAGAGATTCATCTCTTTCCACCGAGCTAGATCCCTGTCCCAGTAGTTAGCCAAATATCTAATGCCTTTATTGTTAAGATTCTTTGCCACAGATGTATCAAGTGAAGAAAGAGGGGGACCAAACTTATGTGTCCACCATAAACCCAAAGACAGCATGGAGTTGCTTGTTACCCTTCCACCACCATCCCAAACCATGAAACCCAAGTTATCCTTCTAGCAATTGCATAACAGATTGCAAAACTTTGAACATGTGATCTTGAGGGGGGCACATGAGAAAAAATTATCCTTCCAATTTAGGTTCCCCCATCTGCCCTTAGCCATAATATCATCCATCTCCACCAGTTCCCTCATCATTAGAACCCAAGTAGCATTTTTAGATAAAAACCTAGGGATCATCGGAGTCCTTATGGCAACACAATGACTGGGCAAATGAATAATACCAATGCCCCCTTCCTTTTTAGGAACTAACACTTTATCCCAAGCAAGCCAAGCAGGGACTCTTTTCTTACCATTGCCATTTCTCCATAGAAAATCTCTAATAGGGCCAATGATTTTCTTCTAATGACACTTTAGCACAGGACTTAGAAACATGACATAAGCATTCAGAACTGAATTGCAGATATCAACCCTGTTATGGAAGGGAATTTTCAAGCCTTCCCACTTTTTCAATTTATCCAAAAACCTATCAATGGCCCACATTACCAACTGTTTATTAGTAAGTCCAACACCAAAAGGAACACCAAGTAGTCTGACAATATGGCCCTTTTGCACAACCTCACAACCCCACCTTTGAAGATCAAAGTCATTGTCTTCAGTCATGCTTATAATTCTAGATTTCAGAATGTTACATTTAGAACTAGAGGCATTGGCATACTCCTGCACTAGCTCTAGAGCCCATCTCACATTATTGTTCTCAACCCTTAGAAACAATAGAGAGATATCAACAAAACATTGGATTACTAACTATTCACTGTGCTTGAGCTTTAAGCCTGTAATCTTCCCTTCAATGTATGCTAGTTCTAATGACATTATTAAAGGGTCAGAAGAATTATCAAAAAGCAGGAGGGCTAATGGGCAACCTTGTCTAACTGATCTATTAATCTCAAATCCCCCTACAACTCTTCCATTGAGCAGCACTCCCCAGTGTCCTCTCAAGGTGTGAATGATGTCCACCCAGAGAGCCTGTATGACCTCCGCCGGTGGAATCGCCTGGCGGTCTATGGCCTCCCTGCATCGGGCTCTCCATATGTGCCAAGCCGTCATGCTACTGATCATCTCCCATCTGTGCCCGTCCCCATCCTGGGAGACTGCCGAAGAGAAGTCTGGCGTCGGAACCACTGCCATCGCCTTGTCAGAGACCTGGATGGTCACACTGCCAGGGACGTCCTCGTATCCAAAAGGGCCGGGCCGTTGTCCGTGGCCCAAGCCACCGCACCCCACGTCACCATCATCTCACCTGGCGAGCCTGCAAAAACCATCCTGAGAGCGCGCTGCCAGACCTGCTGTGCCTGTGGGCAATCCCATAAGCAGTGCCGCTGCGACTCCTGTGCATGGCTGCACCGAGGGCATGACGCTGGGTGTCTGCCAAAAGTTAGCCAAGCCCCCACAGCCAGTCCTCTATGCGCTGTAAGCCAGAGAAAAAGCGTCACCTTCCGGGGCCGGAAGCTGTCCCAAAGGCGCTGCCAGAAGTCCCTAAGGAAGGCAGGGGAGAGCCCCTGACGCCGCTAATGCTCGGCCGCCGCCGGGGTGCCCTCAATCCTGTGCCTCTGGATCCGCTGCCCCAACCTCGCTGTGTACTGAAAAAGGGGGTGCCTGGGCTGGTAGGGGCCGAATAGGGATCTCGCCAAAGCCACTCGCCTGGATCCCACTGTGAAGGCGAATAAGAGGCCTGCTGTCCCAAGCCCATAATCTCCAAGAATAGTCCTCCCCTATCGAGGCCGGTGAGGGGTCTACATGCCACTGTCTCTGATGAAAGCCGACCACCCGCACCCTCTGAAAGATACAACCCTGGAACTCATCCAAATCCAGTCGGGTCCTCTAAAGCTGGCCTCCCTCCCCCACCTCGAAGGTGAGTGGGGCGACTCTCTCTGCTGAGCCGTAGACCGCTAGAAGGATCTCATGCCGAGTAAAGACGCCCATCCACTGTGGAGGTGGAGGGTCCTGTACTGGAGTCCGCCACTCCCGGGGGATGGCCGCCTCAATGTCCTGCCTCATCAACTCTCTGCCCCTCATCCCGCTGAGTCTCCTCTCGTGAATCTCTAGAGGCAGCTGCTGAAAACATATCTAGTCGTCTAAGGACTGGGCTGGGCCGGAGCTCAACGGGCCCCACGACACATGAGATCGCGATCCAACCATATGACCACTGGGAAGTCGGATCAAGGGGTTCCAGATCAATGGCTGCCTCTCAGGCGCTCCTCATCGGTGCCCGGGGGAGTCTGGAAGAGTGACGGCCTCAGATGCTCCCAGGCCCTTAGAAGGCTAGCTGCAAAACGCTCCTCGAAACCAAGGCCCACTCCTCTGGATCGCTGATGCTGGGGGTCCAGGGGCCGCTAAGAGAAGGAGTGCGGCTGAGAATCCTGGAAACAAGAAACTCCTTCCACGGCTCGGCGCGCCTGGTAGGAGGCCACGAACCACCAACTTGCCAAGCAAAGCTCGGCTCTGACAAATAGGATCAACTATGCCCAGGCCGCCTCTCTCCCTCGGCTGAGTGATCACAGCCCATGCCACCTTGGCCCTGGCGGGCCGCTCGTCACCACCGGACCAAAGAAAGTTCCTGATGAGCCTCTGCACCTGGCCAATGCACCCCCGAGAGAAGGCCCAGCAAGAAGTGATGTACCACATGGTAGCAAGCAGAACCTGGTTGGCCACAACCACTCGGCCAGCCAGAGATAAACAAGCGGTACTCCAATACAAAAGCTTCTTCTGAATGCTCAGAAGAAGGGGGGCTATCTGCTGCTCCGGAGATATGTCAATGCCCACATAGCATCCCAAATAGCGCACTGTAGTGCCGTGGGCCAGCCACTGAAACCCATCAACTGGCCTCCAAGTTGGGGGGCACAGAACTGACCCACAACCCACACGACTTGTGCCAGTTGATCAAAGCGCCCGAAGCTCTGCAAAACCTGTCCATGGTTGAGGCGAAGCGGCGGAGGTTCTCCTCCCCTCCCTGAAGATAGACAGCAGTGTCATCCTCAAACTCCGAGTCTAGGAGCTCCTCCGAGGTGCCGATGGGGAGCTGGAGGCCCCGCAGACCTGTATCCTGTGCCGTCAAGACAGTGCTCATGGCCTACGCCATAAAAAGAAAAAGAAAGGGCGCCAAGGGGCACCCCTGCCGCACCGAGCGCGAGAGCTGGAACCTCTCTCCGCGCACGCCCTGTATCAGCTGGCTATGAGCCGATGTGTAGAGTGCAGAGACCCCACGGATCCACTAAGGGGGGAAGCCCATCCTCTCCATAGTGCCTTCCAAGAAGGCCCAGTCCACCCGATCATATGTCTTCTCGAAGTCGAGAAGGAGCACTACCAGATCCTCCTGCCAAAATCTAGCCAAAGCCGTAGCCTCCCAAAAAGAGAAGATGTTATCCAGGATGCTCCTATCCTGGATGAAGCCTGTCTGCGTGGAGTGGATGATGTCTGGAAGGTGAGGCTGAAGCCGCCTGCTGATCGCCTTAGCTAGGACCTTGTAGGCCGTGCCTAGCAAGGTGATCGGTCTCCACTATCTAATCTCCAGTCTGTCTCCTCCCTCTTTGGGGATCAAGTGAATCAACCCCTCTGCCATGCTGTCCGGCATGTATCCCGACTCCATGATCTCCTGGAATGCCAATCTGAAACCCCTATGCAAGAGACCCCAGTACCTCTGGAAGAAAGCCACTGAGAGACCATCCTCTCCTGGGCATTTTCCCCGAGGAAGTGCCTGAAGAGCCGCCTCCAATTCCGCATCCGAGAAGGGGGAGAGAAGGGAGTGCTGCAAATGGGCCGGCACAACCGGTCTCGTGAAGCTCCAGACTGCCTCCCGAGCCTCTCTCACCCTGTCATCTGTTGGCTCAGCAGAGAGCAGATCCTGTAAAAATCTATGGCGATCGCCCGAACCCTGGGGGGATCCACCACTACCTGGCCATCAGCCTGCCGAAGACGCCTGAGACCCTCTCGTCTGAAGCGAGGCCCTGTCACCTCAAAGAAATCCCGAGTCACTCTGTCTCCAGCTTGTGTCCAAAAAGATGCCCGAGCATGGAATCGGAACTCCACTCGCCTCTCCCGATGGATCTGATCTCTGTGCGAGCTGACTCCATCTGCTCTGAAATCCAAGGGCTCGTAGGATCCCTCTCCTGCAGTCTCTGATAGACTCCTCCGCAGGCTCCTCTCCTGCTCTCTGAAAGCCTCCAGACGGTCCACGGCAACCTGTCTGAGCATCCTCCTGATCTCCTGCAAACCCCTGGCAAGATCGCTAGCTGCCGATCCTCTCCTGAACTGAAGCTCCCGCCAGACCTGCTCAACTCTGGTCGCAATCTCGGGCTCCTCTATGAGACAATCTAGAATCCGGACGCTCTGGCCTCGCTCTCCTCTCGTAGGGTCCTCGATCTGGAGAAGCACTGGAAAGTGGTCTGAAAAAGAAGAGCCTGCAAGTATACCCACAGTGCCACCTCTATCGCAAGCCCACTCATCAATGTAAAACCTGTCGATGCGGGAAAGGTTAACTCCTATGACCCGTCTATCCGAGCACGAGAAAGATAAACTCCCCTGCATCCTGCCAAACTCCGAGAGAGTCCACGGATCCTGGCCTCTCACCTGCAGCACTAGCTCCTCCCAGGCAGCAAGCTCCGGCCCATGGATGGTCTCCTGGCTGCCCCCCATCCTGTCCTCTGCATCCTCTAGCATGTTGCAATCCCCCCTAGGCACCAATGGTCTGCCATGGGGAGGGACTGCCTAATGGTGCTCCAGAACTCAGCTCTCCCGGTCGCCCCGTTAGGGGCGTAGAAGTTGAGGAAGCCAATGCGGTCTTCCCCAACCCGAAGGATGATCCACTGCGCTTGACCCTGAACCAGAGTGCTAGAATCCACAACCTCGGATAGAAGCTGCTCGCTGACTGAGATGCATACTCCACCCTGGTTCCTCTAGGAGCCATATGCCGGTGACCAAAAAGTGTGACTCCTACTTGGCAAGATCTTCCCGCAGGTGTGGGTGCGCCCGGCAGAAAGGTGGTGCTCCTAGATGAAAAGGATATCTATGGGCCCTCCAACAAGAGCCCTCTGGATCTCCTGGCGAAGTCTGCCCTGACCAATGTAGCAGCGAGGTCCACCAAGACCCTGGATGTTCCATGAGAGGATCCTCATGGATGAGCTATGGCAAGTGAAGTAGCCGCCACCACTGGCTCACCCCTCTTAGCCGGCCCGGATGAGCTGCCCTCCACTCTGTGAGTCTTGGGCGCCGGCTTGAGGGAGAATAGTCACTGTCTGTCCGGCGGCGGCGGGTGCGGAGTCTCTCCAAAAAGAGGGTGACCCGTCTCTGTGTCCAGCCCCACTCCACCTTCGCCCTGTCCAGGGCATAGGCGTGAGACCAATCCTCTGCATATATGTATCTAAAGGTAGGCTGCATCCTCGGGGCGGTGTGGAGGAGAATCAGCAGCATCGCCTCAACTGAGGTGTGGACCGGATCCACTCGCCAATCTCCTATACCAAACAAGCTCATGCGGGCTGAGTGTAATCGGGTCTGCAATAGGTCCGTGAGCCCCAAGTCACTGAAGTGGTGAGAAAACTCCAGTATCTGATCACACAAAACTTCCTCTACAGAGTTGCAATCCCATGCTGTCTGGGGCAACACTGAGAGGAAAGGAGAAGGCCACCATGCTGCTCACCACTGAAGGAGAACGAGATGGATGGCACACCATGCATACTCGCAAGGGCGCGACCAGTGTCTCGAATGGGCCAGCATCCAGCTGGAGGCACCTGAAGAAACCGTAATCCACTGGGAGCCCCATCACTCACGGGGGTCCCCCAGGGGAGGCTGGTGGGAGAGAACTCTGTGGCGGGTGAAGCCAGGATCGCCATCTCCACCGGCCCGGAGTGGCGGTGGAACAGCCGCTGAACTGAACTCTGGCCTACCCAGCTGCGCTGCCCCGGGGCAGTGGGTGGTCTGGAGGAGTATCCTAGAGAGGCCAAGGGAGGGATGGAGACTCGCGGAGAGGAGGGGGGAGAGCGAGGAGAGGATGGAGAGGCATCTGCCAGAGGAGAGGTGTCAGGGGGGCCGCCAGGGGAGGCGGGAGGGGGGGGGCTGGGGGGGAGAGGGGGGGGGAAGGAGTGCTCTCCGAGTGAAGGGAAGAGGGGACGGGGGTCGCGGAGTGCGGCCCAGGATCCTCAGGAATCTGCTCCATGGAGGGGGCGGGGCCCCCCCGCGGGGGGAGGCGGGAGCAGGGTCTCCACATGGGGGGCTCCACCGGCGGCCTCAATAGGCACTGAGACTGAATCCTCGTCCATCGGGGTGGGACCTACTGGCCGCCTATCCCTAACTAGAGCATGGGTGCAGGTAGGTGCCTGGACGCTAGCCGGAGTCGCCTGTCTGCCAGCCTATCCGCCAGCCTGTGCTGCTTGCTTTTGCTGGCGTCTGCGACGGTCCCTGCGGGCCGGGCGTTTCCGCCGGTGAACCTCCTGCCATCCGCCAGCCTCCTGGGTCTGCGCGGCATCCTTCGCCGGGGGGGCCTGATCGTCAGATGATGGTGCCTGCTAAGACGAGCCAGGGATGTCCGGTCTCTGAGGTGGATGGCCACACCTCGAGCCTCCTGAAGGGGGTCCAGAGGCGGCAGAACATGAAGGATGAACCCCCTTGTGGGGACAGGCGCGTGCGAGGTGGCCCATCTCCCGACAGATGTAGCACTAGTTGGGGAGGCCCGAATACTCTACGCGCTGTATCAGATGTCCTCCAGAAAGACAAGGGAGGAGGATCGTCTTTGGGAGGGACTCCGGTGAGACGGAACCACAACACGAATGGCCGGGAGTCCTGCTGCCCGAGCTATCACTGAAGCCGCTGTCTGAGGCGTCTCCACCACCTGCCCGAATGCCTTGCCAATGGATGGCAAGAGAGGCAAGTACTCCCTGCGAAGTCCAGGAAAGCAGATAGTGATGGGGAAACCTGTCGCGCCTGCTAGCGGGTCAGAAGTGGGGTCGAAACCGTGAGTCCGTCACGCTAGGAACGCCCGGGATGAGCAGAGGGCAATGGGGCTCCGAGCCAGCACCGTTTGAGCTGCCTGGGGGGACTCGAAATCCACTTGGTAGTAGCCACGTCCCAAAAAATCGATGCTGATGATCTTGGCAGGCACGCCAACGAGGCTGCCTTGCAGAAGGTCGCGAAGCTCTCTCCACATCGGATGGCTACCCACTATCTTGCAGACCAAGGAGGAGGCCTCAAGAGCGGATACTGTGGAAACAAACAACTGATGATCTGCATCTATGAACTCCAGACGGAGACCGAAATCGGCGGGGGTAGTCGGAGCGGCTTCCATGGAGTCCTCCATAGGGAAAAGGCCAGAGACCGAGGTCACCAACGGGAGGGACACAGCCCTACGAGGAAACGGTGAGGCGGAAGGAGAGAGGATAGCGGGCGGAGCGGGGGGGGAGGGGAGAGCTGAGGCGGGCAGGCGACAGGCAGCGAGGGGGTGGGGGGCATGCGCAGGCTGAGAGAAGGTGGTGGGGATGGCGCAGTGAGGAGGAGGGAGGGGCTAGCGCAGCTAGTATTCTTCATGTTAAGGCAGTTTCTGGAAGCATCTCCACTTCCTCATCATCCCTCTGATTATTCTGAACCACACACGAACCCTTCCTCGTTTCACTCAATATCAGCCCAGTATTTTGATCAATCATCATAGGGTTATCTCTTTCCACCAATGGGCTGAAAGGGTTAGAAAAAATGATAGAGCTCAAACTCTCATCGTTCCCATTCTTTCTACTCTCGGGACCTCAATTAAGTTGGGCCTTCCTAGCCTCAGCTTAACCTATCTGACATTGGATTTGCTTTTAACTTTAGCCCAACCCCCTTCCCTATAGTGTTCTCCCTAGATTCCAACATTATTTCCTTCCCTTTAGTCTCTTTCTTCTAAGAATCCAAAGGTACTCTCTCTTTGTCACTTCCCCCCCCGGTTAGCCTGTTGTACCTCATCCCTCGTAGATTCTAAATCAGGACAGTCTTTGGCAGTATGCCCGAAGGCCCCACATCTGAAGCAAGCACTAGGGAAAGCTCCAAACTTGAGGCCTAAATCAAGCTTACCCAATTGACCTAAATCCATCTCCATAGATTTTGGAGTTTCATTAGCTGGATTTCAAGTGATACACACACTATTGCCTTGCCTCCCTCCTACCTCATCACCAAGAACATATGACATAGAGAATAGGGATTGGGCTATATCACGCAACATGGGAGGAAGCCAGGGAGGAAGCCCTATGACTTCTACCCAAACGGGCATGCATTCTACAAACTTTTATTGACATCAAACAAGGGATCAAAGGGAAAAACATGCACCAATTGTTGCCCAAAAAACAAAGGCCCCTTGGCAAACAACTCAAAAACACATTGACCTTTGATAAACAGCACATTGAAAAAACCCTTCCCCAAGTAGAAGATCTTAGAAACCGCACAGTCATGCAGAATGCTTTCCTAGAGCCACGTACCTAATTCACCCTTCGACAGAGGCTTTCCCGGGCAGAAAAGAAATACGCTACACATCGAAAATAACCCTATTTGGTTTCGAATAAAATCTTGGCTAAGTTTCAAACATACCTTGTTCTTCACTTGATTACAGAGTCTTTCATTTAGCCAGTCTGAAACACATTTTTTCTTGATGCACTCAGCCTCAATGTCCTCACTGGTGTGCTTCATCTCTTCCTTTGCCTCCGGATCCTAGTCCCCCCATCCAATCGCCCCCTCATCCTCACGTAGAAGCCATCCGCTAGAGGCCACCACCATGCAAAGCCCAAGTAGTCGACCGCCCATTGATGTACATTCCACTAACCCACTGCCCTTTAACATGTGCGACACGTTGTAGTCAAATTCGATCGCAAATTGTGGGTTAAGCCTGTAACCTTAAAGTATTTTCTTAATAAGGCTCAAGTGGCAAGTCTCATTTGGAGGTGGCTATTGTTTTGTGAAGAGTTTTAATTCCATATTATGGTGCGGTGAGGGGAAATACCATGTGGCCAATTTTCTTTCAAGAGTAACTAGTGGGGAGCCAACTTTTGGCATTTGTGATGACCTAATAGATATCATGTTATTTGCAATAAATGCCACTCCCACTTGGGATGAGGATATTGTGGTGCTACTATGATGAGCACGGCCTTCCCTGAATCAGTGAGCCCCAAGGAGAAGCATAGTCTTCTCATCAAAAGTTGACTGTGCCAAATCATCTCACAAGTCAACTCTACACGATGGGGAGGAATGAGGTTCTTCACCACTATGTCGATCCTCATGAGGTGAACTTAATTTTTGTTAAGATGCTCGTGAAGGTCTATGTGGAAAAACCCATCTTCTTATCTGGGCAAAGAAGGTTATTCACTCTAGGTTATGGTGGTTGTCCCTACTTTAACACATTATAAGAACCATGTGTGCCACTCTGATGTGTGTGCTAGAGGTTGTCCCAATCCCACAAGCAAGGATTTCTCTATGTTGCATGTCTCCAGCCCATAAGATCCCTTTGAGAGATGGGGCATAGAATTTATGGGGCATAGAATTTATGGGGCCTATCACTCCAAAGGATCACTTAAGCAGCTATGTAAACATCCTTATGGCCAAAGATTAGCCACAAAATGTGTGGAGGCAAAGGTCACAAAAGGGACAACACAACAACCCACAGTGCCAAAATTCCTCTATGGTAACAGTTTTACTAGATTTGGGTGCCCCTTGGAGATAGAGGCCCCCAATTCATCAACAATGAGGTGATGGACACCTTGCTTGCCTAGTACCAGTCTTTCAAAGAAAGTCCTACACATACTACCCACCAAGAGAGGCCACCACCTTGTACATCCCATTCTATCAAAGTGGGACAAAGCCCTTTAGGGGGTACTATGGGCTTATCGTACTACTTTCAAGGCCACCACCTTGTACACCCCATTCTAACTTGCTTTTGATCATGCCCTTTGAGTTCAATGATGGATCAATGTGGGTGGAAAATCCTAATGAAGAAGGATTTGGAGTGGCTTATTCGACTAGATAGGTAGCTCAAGGTCTTGGAGGAGACTTGTTGCCACCTAGCATATATGGCTATAAAAGTGAAGCAATCAAGAAGAAAAGATTGGCATGATTACCATATTTGCAGAGACCACAATTTGTAGTAGTAGGGGATTTGGTCCGGGTTTACAACTCCAAGTATTTGAAGAAGGCTCGAAGCTCATGTATGGGTGGCAAGGCCCATATAAATTGGTGGGCATTTTGCCCAACACTAGAACTAGACACACCCTAGATGGCATGGCACTCTCCCCCCAATCAATGGCTCTTGGGTGAAGAAATATTGGCTGCCCCCATGGAGCGAAAAGGGAATCCCCTATTCCTTCACATTGTGTACTATTATTATTCCTTTTCTTTTTTGCATTATTATGGGATCACTTTAGATAATTTAGCAAGTTCACCTTAGTTCCCCACCACCTACCCAAAAGTCTCAGACAGCTGACCACAAAAGTCTTGCCATGGCCAGAGAGTTTGCCACTATCCATGAGAAAGAGTTTGCCACTATCCATGAGGAGGAGTTTGCCACTATCCATGAGGAGGAGTTTGCCACCGTCCACAATTTTTTGGTTTGACCAAGAGGACACCACCATGAAGCAGAGGTTTGCCCACCGCCGACCCAAGTTGAGGATTTACATCAACCAAATGGCTACTATTTTTTTTTAAAGTGTTTCTCACAAACCAAGCAAGCCCGTTTTCAAAAAAGTGTTCTCACATACCACCCTTTAAAAGATCACCACCTAGAAGGGAGGAAGGCTATTAAAAAAAACAAAGTGCACCGACCAAGAAGAAGACATCGCCGACCACGAGGAAGGAGGAGATCACCAATCATGGAGCACTAAGGTCAACTAGAAGAACTCGCCCAAAAAAAATTTACCCCTGACCAGGCATGCCAGTGTCACCACCGAGTTTGCCACCAACCATATCTGCAAATTCCACCCACCGACCATATCTATTAATTTTACCACCAACTAGAGACCAGTGGCCAAGCATGTCAATTTCACCACTGAGTTCTCCATTGACCATAGTTGTAAATTCTTCCCCCACCAACCAGAGGTCTATATATTTAAAAATATATATATGCCTTATCCTCCCTCACACCCATGTGGCCCATCAGGCCTAGAATTTGAAGGGCGTCCTTATTTTTTCTTTTGAAGGGCTTTTCTTTAACTCGGTTTTCTTTATGAAGAGATTAGAAGGGCATATAACTAAATTTCCCAAAACCCTTCCTTTCCTTTAAAGGGTAATTGTGTTTTCACCCTTCTTGTTGTGAAGCTTTTGACCTCCTTGGAAGGGTACTGCAACCTTCAAATTCTAGCCCTGTGGCCCATCTTATATGCTCATCAATTCACCCCACCCCCTTTAAGGAAGGCCCGATCCTGGTGAAGGAAGTGGATTCAAAAATAGAAAAAGAGGAACAAATTATCATTCCCGAAGCTCATGTCTTGTTCTTTGATGGTTCGTATAAGAGGAGTATACATCACGCCACCGGGGGTTATATAATCCAGGATTCAGAAGGCGGGCTGATTCTAAAAGATGGAATACGTTTGAAAGCCGAAAGTAATAATGAGGCTGAATATGCAACGTTGTTTAAGGGACTGTAGGCTGCTCTAAAACAGAAAATTCAGAAGCTAATTATAAAAGGAGATTCCCTGTTAGTAGTAAAGCAGGTCTTGGGTAGCTGGTGGGCGAAGAATCCGAGATTAAAAGGATGTCTGGCTGATGTTAGAAGGTTGTTGCATCAATTTACAGCATGGAGAATTCAACATGTGCAGTGGGAGGACAATCATATTGCACATGAGTTAGCCCAGGAGGTAATTGATTAAGACCCAGTAATTGCAAAAATTGAAGAGCCATTATACAGAGGGAGAGAATACCTGTCTAAGGTGGTGGATTACTTACTCTCAGGTCGCTTGCCTGAGGAGCTCAAAAAAGGCCAAAAGTATCATTTTATCAGGAAAAGTAAGCATTATGTCATGATTGGAGATGAATTGTACATGCAAGGAGCTGATCAAGTATTGAGAAGAATTCCCTGGAGGGAAGAAATATATCATATTCTATCTTCAAATCATGAGGGAGCTTGTGGAGGTCATTATGCATTTAAGATCACTTTGCAGAAGATATTACTGGGGGGTTATGTATGGCCTTCCATCCAGAAGGATATTTAACACTGGTGCAGGTCTTGCCATGAGTGCCAGAGAATGGGAAAAAGAATCTTAAAAATGGAACCGAGAAATATCATGCTGGTATATGACATTTTTGAGAGGTGGGGGGTGGATGCAATTGGACCATTTCCCAGGACGGCAAGAGGGAGGTGTTACATGCTTACTGCGGTGGATTACCTATCAAAATGGGCAGAAGTGAAGGCGGTGAAGAGAGTAGATAGTAAGGAAGTGGGTGATTTTGTGTATGAACATATATGCTGCAGATTTGGTATTCCTATGGAGTTATTATCAAACAATGGTCTTGAATTTCGAGGAGAGGTAGTTGACCACTTATGCAGAAGACTAAACATCAACCACAAGTATGTCACTCCTTATCACCCTCAATGCAATGGTTTGAATGAAAAATTCAATGGTGAATTTAAGTTGATGATGACTAAAATGACAGAAAGTCATGTAAAAAATTGGGATGTAGAGATGAATCGTGTATTATGGGCATACAGAGTTGCGGTGAAATCTGGCACACAATTCTCACCATTTCATTTAGTTTATGGAAAAGAAGCACTCATGCCTATTGATGTAGAAATTCCAGCTTTGAAGTTTATGGTTGAAGAAGGATATGAACCTATCAGTTGTTGCAGAGAAAGATTGTTGGCTTTGCAAACAATCCAATTAGACAGAGAACTAGCTTTGATCACTATTCCACTATGCAATTGAAAAGACAAGGAAAAGAGAATAAGGAGGTGAAGCAAAAAGAAATCGAAGAAGGTGATCTAGTTCTCAGGTATAATAGCAAGCTGGATAGTACATTTCATACTGCATTCCAGACAAAGTGGGAAGGTCCATACAAAGTTGAGAAAAAGTTTGATAATGGAAGCTATAAGCTTACTGATTTAAATGGAAAGAAGCATAAAAGAAGAGTGAATGGTCTGCGATTAAAGAAATATTTTGCTCGGTTGATGTTAGCCTTAAAAGAAAAAGATTGGGAAACTTATGATGCATGTCAGGAGGTTGTGAAGAGTACAGAGGAAGATGTGAATATTACATCTCTGTTTGTACAGCTGCTAGACATGAATGTCTCAGCAGCAGAAATAGGGGGTTGCTAAATATGTGTGGACAAAAACAGAGACCGATGATGTGTATATACTGTGCAAAATACTAAGAGCTTCAGGAATATGTAATCAGTTTGAGTCAGTTTTGAGTTTTGGTTGAGATAAAATTCAATGTACCAGAGAGAGAAAGTAAAGAGAGAAAAATAAAAGGGTTTTGGCATAATTTCCAAGGTTTTTGAAGAGGAATTGAGGTACCCTGTGACATGGATGGTGGGCTGTGAGAACTGGACACCTGTGTGTCAGTAGGAGTTTGATTTGGAATAGGTGGCAGGTATGCAGGCCAATGCTAAGTGTCAGCACATGAAGGCTCAGGAAGCCTCATGGAGAACTCACCTGGTTTTGGAGCCTGCGAGAGTTCATTTTGAAATTTTTTTGAGCGTGGCGATGAAGTAGGCACCTGTTTTTTTTGAGTTTGGAGGAGCTGTGAAGCTATGGATGTAGAGGAGATCGACTATGGAGTTGCTACTACGGATGCCCGAAGAGGGATGCCCGAAGAGCTGATGGCGAGCAGAGGTTGCTGAATTTGCTATAGGAGGCCGCGGGAAGCAAGAGAGAGCCGGGTATTGCATTTCCATCAAAAGGAAAAGGTGACTTTCGAAGATTCTAGAGACAGAGCCAGAAGAAGAAGGGCGACCAGCTTGGGGGCCATGCTGGAGGTTTTCACGGGCGGAAGAGGTAGGGCAGAAGAGGTAAGACGACTCCTTTTTTTTTTAATTTTCCAGGTGCCAGGAGCCAGGAAAAGGGGGCGGCCTGTAGAAAAAGCCTGTAGGAGGCTGCTGAAATCTGTCCCGAGCAAAAATGAGCTGCTTCCAGGGCGAGAAGATTGCATGAGTGGCTGCTTGCTTGGTTGTTGTTGATGTTCAAGGAGCTGGGGCGTGGATAGAAGTATGGATGTCAGGGGAGCAAGATGCTAGCCATGAGATCAGAGACCGTGGAGTGTTAAGAGTGGCCTGCTGTGGCTGTGGGATAGTTGGAAACAAGGAGCCTTGGAGGTCTGTTGTCACATTTTGCTGAGAACTGGTCGAAGCACTTCTTCACATCAATACTTGGTGATTGAAAGAGGAAGAGAACCCTTGGAGAAAGGCTAACAGATTTGCTGCAGGCTGTGGTCAGTGTGTCGAGTTTAAAGTAAAGAGGGAACAAGAAGCAGCAGCATGGGCTGTCCAGAAACATAGAGGAGAAGCCAGAAGAGGAGGTGTTGGCTAGGAAAGTTGTTGAATTTTGAAAATTGACTGTAATCTCCTGTGTGAGAGCATACCGGACAGGTTTTCTGGGAAGTTTTGTGTAAAGAGTCAAAGCTGGAACTGAGCTCTTGTATACATGCTTGTAATAGTTGCTGTCCTGAAAATATAGTTTTGTAAACTTGAAGAAAAGCTTTGACGATAGCCCACCTCAGATATGTATCTTTTCCTGGAGTTTGGTCCGGATATCAAAGAACTGTACTTTGAAGATGGTTCTATGTTTGAGGTCGTTTATTCTGAGAGTGATGCAGGGTACTGGGGTCAGTCATAGTTCATATCGCTGAGGGGGAGTGGGCTGATTATGAATGGGTGTTAGATGAAGATGGTTCTGAGGATGTAATGGATGTTAAACTCTGTAAAGACGAAGACTTGTATTGAAATAAAGTTTTGTACATACTCTTGGGTCTGGTGTTCTGGGTGTGTTTGTATCAGTGTGTGGAAGTGTGACACTCTATAAAGGCATATATAGCTATACCGCTTCCGTGTCACATCAAAGTCATCATATGGTACCTTTTCCAAAACTTTAATGCTTTGCTAGTGGTATTTTGGTATAGAATTTGTTATTTTTGACATCACCATTATGTCCGGAGTGGACAAGAACCCCAAGAACAACTTTTGAATCACTTAAATTAGACACCTAGAGAGGCAAAAATAGGCAAAAAAGGTCGAGATGGTCTCATTGCCATTTGGCACGAATAGAGACTTTCAATAACATTGTAAGCCTCTATTCGCGCCAAATGGCAATGAGTCTCTTCTATACCTATTTTGGTCATTTTTGCCTCTTCGGGTGTCCGATTTAAGTGATTCAAAAGTCATTATGGGGGTTTTTGGCCACTCCAAACACAATGGTGATGTCAAAAACACCAAATTATGCTCCCAAAATACTATCAAAAGAAATGTATGGCCTCAAGTGACTACAAAGTTTAGCTCCAAAGAGCTTCTCCGTATCCAGTGATGATGTCAGCCGTATTGAATAAAGTAACTCTTATCTCATTTGAAAAAGATACCCGCATTGAACGTGTTCTCGACCATTTTTTAAAAAGGTACCCTCACTCAATGTGCACTTGACTATTTTTGACTATTTTTTGATTTTTTTTGCTATTTCTCTACGTTACATTGGCTTCTTCCTAATTGGTTGCGCTCTATTTTCTCTTTCCTCTAAAAGGCCCTCCTAAAGACCTTCAAAATGTCCTAATGGCTGCGTGACAACCATTTTAGATTATTAGATACTGGCATAGTTATAGTGCCAACTCATTTAGTCGGGTTCACATTATGGACCGACCCTTGTATGTTGTAGTAGTTGAGTACTAACCCATATAGTGTGTACTCTTATCTTTATGTTATGTTGGTTGAGTAGAGAAGAAGACAAAAGAAAATTCAGCTATCCATCTCTCTCTTGTGTCTTTCTTTCTCTTGTGTGTGTGTGTTTGCTTGCTAGGGTTTGAAGCTCTCCCTCTCCCCCACATTCTCTTTAGGTGCTTTCCTCACCACCCATCAACCAACCCTTGTTCCTTGGTGGCTACCTAGGTGCTTTCCTCACCATTAACCACCCCTTCCATTCTCACCCACCCAGGTGCTTTTCTCACTATCATTGAACACTCCTTTTATCCTCACCATTGGGTTTTCCTTTTTGTCTACCACCACCACCGTTCATTCCTATCCATTGACCATACCTCTCACCATCCCCACTCTACTCTCATCATCTAATGGTCTACCACCACCATCGTTCATTCTTATCCATCAACCATACCTCTCACCATCCCCACTCTACCCTCATCATCCACCATTGGTTCCCTCATCACCAATGCCATTATCATGGATTTTAATTTCTTAGCATCTTACTCAGCCTTTCATCTCCAAGTGTGCATGCATGGTGGTTTTGTTATCATACATACTTGGGCTTTTTATCTGTTGTTGCTATTACTAGTGGTTCTTTCACGGAATATGACCCCATTTTAGCACTATCTTGGTTGGTTTTGCATCTCAAAGATAGTTAATGGCTATAAGGACAAATGACTTTAACCCAAGGGAGATCCAAAGAAGAGGCCAAAGCATTGGAACTTCAAGCATAACATTTAGGAGAGGCAAGGTCTAATATCCTAGATTCTAGCTTGGCAAGTGGTAATGTGCTCTTATACATTGCATCCCTTGTGGCTTGAAGATCATTCCAATATCTCGAAGCATACATGATGCATAATTGCATACATGAGTGGGATGTATGAATGTTGTATTACTTCTAGATCTGGCCCATGAAGAACTAGGTAAAATTGGAACTAGTTTGACATAAGAACACCCATTCCTTATATGGTTGGCTCTCAAAAGTTATTGGTGGATTGGTAGTGCTCATAATCAAGCATAGTGCAACCAAAGTGCAAGAGATTGAACATTCAATTTGACATCATCAAAGACATCCAGGGGATTACACCGTATGCACTAGGCATTCAAGTGTCTAAACATCCTGGCACATCTAGATTTACATACGTGGATCCTTTTGGCATTCATTTGGTGTTTTATATGCTTTCTTGTACTTCAATTCGGCTTGGGTTTGGTCTTTTAGCCTCTTATGGTGGGAAGTTGGACATAATCGGCATATACCAGTTCAAACAGAGGTAAAATTGTTGAAAACTAGCTGATCTTACTTACCAAATGTCGGACCATTCTAAAGACCTCGGCTGAGTTTTTTGCTTTGTTTAAAAAAAAATTTCACCCTCTAGAGGTTTTCCATGCCTAGGTCTAGAAGCCATAATATTTATCAATTCTAAGAGAGACTTTGCATGGTGAAAGTCCTACCTAGAGGCTAGCTATCATCTCACATTACAAAATGGAGGGTTTATGCATTTGTAAGGTCCGGACCAAGAAATCAGCCATGTAGGTGACTTTTCCACACAGAGCTCTAGAGCCAACCTAGGAACTTTTAGTTTAGATTCGTGATATCTCCTACACACAACTATGGAGATTAGGGCTTATCTAATGACCTACTAATGATACTACATGATTAGACTAATCTAGGGTGGATGGTGCCTAAGTACACTCATGATGAATAAGTATGTGTAATAGACTCAAGCATAATGAGGTTACAAGATTAAGACTTGTACTCATAAAGAGGCTTGAGATGTGTGCAAGTGATATGATTTCATTGCTTGAAATGGCCCACTTTTAAATGAGGAGGTACACCCTTGGGCTTGTACATCGATGTGGGATAATTTCCTTTGCTCATGTGGCTAAATGCTATGTTTGCTCTTGCTTGGCTAACTCAACTCACTCCCTATCTCTTCCTTGTGCTCTTTGGCACCACAGTCAACACCCCCCTTGGTGCCAAATCTTTGGGCTACTCAATGTAGTTGGATGTCGGTTACAACATATTTTCACCCCCCTTGTTTCTAACTTAGCTGGGTAACTCATCAAAGGCTCTTTGGCTTGGTTACGCTCTAGCTAAGAGGTTACTTTAGAGATGGTCGAGTTGATTTTCACTCCCATAGGGTGCTATTTGGCTACTCTTTGGTGGTCGAGTGTTCTCAAAACATACAATTTGCCTACTCATTTGGTGGCTTTTATAACATATGATTTAGGTTAGGGTAGTGCTTGGTAGCTCAATGTTGCTTAGTGTTGTTTTGCTGGCTTGAGATCTCCTTGCTTTTGCTAGATGAAGATCCCTTGTTGCTTCCTTCATTCATCATGTCGATGTTATTTCCCTTCTCTTCTTTGCATTACTGGATGCTTGTTGCCTCTTGATCTTTGCTCTTTGGCTTGACTCTTGGCTCTTTGACAGCTCCTTTGGTGTGGACGACATTCTTCTTGTTGTCACTGATGCTTGGTGCTTTGATTCTTCCTTTGATGCTTTGTTCTTGATTTCCTTATGTGCCTTTGATTCATTTAGTGTGGATGCCATGCTATATGATGTGGTCATCTCATGCACTTGTGGATGCCATGCTATATGATGTGGTCATCTCATGCACTTGTGCTTTGGACATGCTTAGAATTGTGCTTTAACATTCATGCTTTGCTTTATGAGATGCTTGATTTGCCCGAGGATATGTGACCCTTCCCTAATGAGATTCCTAATGTTTGATGCCATGTGAGAGGGTCTTACCATGAGCTAGAAGTAATGTCCTAAGTATTTGATTTCCTCTTGAAAGAATTTTCACTTTTTAGAATTAACATAGAGCTGATTCTCTTGAAGAAGTGAGAACACTTTTTCTAAATGTTACTTGTGCTCTTGAGATGATTCTTACTAAAAGCTAAGATATCATCAAAAAACACTACAACAAAATTTTGATATTTCAAGAATATTCTTATTCATCATTCTGTTGAAAGTAGCTCGAGCATTAGTCAAACCAAATGGCATAACTAAAAACTCATAATGACCGGTTTGGGTTTTAAAAACAATCTTGAAGATATCCCCTTCATCTATTTGAATATGATGATAAACTAGACCTTGCTAAAGACTTGTGCTCCCTTGAGCTTATCTAGCAAGTCATCCACTCGAGGTATCGGATATCGGTTCTTGACAATGATCTTGTTTAGTGCACAATAATAGATACACATTTGATATGTTCCATTCTTATTTTTAATGAGAAGAACTGGAGCACCAAATGGAGAACTTCTAGGTAATCAATTCTTTCTCTAACAGTTCCTCAACTTGTCTTTGGATCTCTTTTTGCTCAATCATGTTAACTCGATAAGGAGCTTTACATGGTAGAGAGCTACCATGGATTATTTCAATTCTATGATCTTCTAGACAAGATTTGGGAAAGCCAAGAGGTAAGTCATCCATAAAGCAGTTAGAGAGCTTGAAGATGAAAGGATCATGAGACACATTTGGTTTAGAGTCAGCTTGAGCACTAAGCTAGTTGTTTGATAAGAATAAAAAATATCTTCTCCTTTTTCCTTACAGCTCTTTTTGCTTAGGTATCAGTCAAATGGTATGAGTTTCATAATCAATCTAGGGATGTCTCCATGAAATTCCTAAGATAACATCAACACCTTGCAAAGGAGCCACTAGAAATGTTCTCTTTTATTTTAGTGAATCCATTTCCGATTCCAAATTCTTAACCTCTTTAGTGCAGTTGTACTTAGTATCTTGAAATGCAGCTTTCACTTTGTAACTAGAGTACGATGCATCTAGGTTAAGTGCTTTGCATTTTTAGAAATGAAGTCATGTGAGCTACCATCATCATGCAATATAGAAATTAATTTTTTGTTTATTTTTCCTTGAATTCTCAATAAAGCATGAATTGAAAACTTACCTTTATCCAAATAATCAGGATTAGAATTACTCTCTTGCTTAAAAGAATTATCGTCATATTCTTCTAAGATGCACATTTCTTTTACTTCTCAGGACAGTCTAGCACAAGGTGTCCTTCCTTCATCCAAATAATCAGGATTGGAATTACTCTTGCTTAAAAGAATTATCATCATCTTCTTAACAATGTTGAGACAAGCCAGAGGTGCAGAGTTCTTTTTCTTCTCAGGAGACAGTCTGGCGCAAGGTGTCCTTCCTTGTGACATCTGAAACACTTAACGATTTGATTCTTTGGCTAACCATTATAGGGTTTATTATTGTTGTTGTTGTTGTCTTTCCGAGCATCTCCTTTGACCACATCTTTACCCTTATGCATCCTGGATTTATCAAAAGTACTTGAAGGAAAAGATGGTTTAGAAGACTTCGTAAAAGACTTTTCCGGAATCTCTAGAAATAGATGTTTTATGTTTAAAATTTAAAGCAAGATCCATAGTAGAACTAAGACCATGAGAATGAAACATATTGACATCAACCCTAATAGTAGGCCTAAATTTTCTTTGTTGCTCTTTTTCCTTGACTTTCTCAATCGCTTGAACCTGTAATAATAGAATATCCTAGAATTTGTCAATGTAGACATGGACATTCTCTCTCTCGACCTGGCGTAAAGTGTCCCATTGTTGTTGTGACACACTTTAGCCTTATATTAAGAAGGTAGAAAGTGTTTCTTTAAGAGTTTTGGGAACTCTTTCCATGTCGCATAGGTCGATGTTTACCTTGCTTGATAACATTCCATGATAAAGCATCACTTTCAATCAAGTGATTACAAGCACACTTAATCTTGTCTTTTTTCAAGAAAAATAATAATCCAATTGGCTAAGCCATGCAATAAGTACTCATGCATCTTTCTTGCCATCATAATTATAGAAGCTAATCCATAAATCTTTTCGAGAACTCTAGGCACATAAAGTAGCTTTGATAGTGTGCCTAACAGAATCACTTTCCTCCTCATCAGAGTTAGAAGAGTCACACTTACGCTTAGAGTGCTTCACATGATGCTCTAGCTTGCTTCGGAGTTCACGCTCACTTGCAATTTACTCTTGAAGTGTAAAATTTTACTCTTGCATAGTGGGTTGTGCAGGTCAATTGGCCATTGTAAATAAATAAATAAAGAAAACGTAATTTAATGATGCAGATAAATAAATAAAGACAAGAAACTTAGCTCTTGAACCGTGTTAAATTCGAGTTTGAAGTCGTCAAATGGTTGATCTTAGCACCGTCCTTTTACTCCAATTTCGAATAAAATTCGAGCGTGATCAAGAAGCTTGAGTTTTAGTCGACTTTGGCAAGATTTTTAAAGCCACTTCAAATTTCGTTGAGTATCCAAAAATCCTACCGAAGCTTGATGTGATGAAAAAATTGGAGCCAAAGATAATACCTCCAAAAACTTTCAATTTTTTATCCCTTTTGATGCCCAAAATTTTGGTTGCAAAAGGGCTTCCAATTTTTTGAAAAAGAGATAAACATAAACCTTTTTGTAATTTTGTGCAAGTTCAATAGACCTGAAATTTTTCCTTTAGTTGAGCTCCCTCCTTTCTCTTTTTTGACCTTTATGAGATTTTGAAGATAAGCTTGTATAAGCTTTTATGTAAGCTTTTGCTTCTTTTTTTAAAAAAAAAAGCTTATAATAGATATACTTGTAAAGCTTATAAGCATAGAAGCTTTAGCTTCTTTTAATTTTAAAAAAACTGCCTTCATCTATTGAAACCCATCGGCTGAGCTCCAATGCGAAGAAGAAGAAAATATGTAAACCAACCAGTAATTCGGCCACCGCCTCTGAATGAGAAGGAAATAAAACAATTGCCACTTCACAAGATTGATTGAGCTTTCTCTAATTGGTTAAACTCCTTTTTCTCTTTATTTAATTCAAAAAGTAATTCACCCAAAAAAGTGTATTTGAGCACTTCCTTAACCAAAATTGATTTGTGGGAGATTGTCTACCCTCCATTATAGATTTTCCTCTAGCAATTTGATGATTGGGCTCAAACCTCCTTTGGTAGTAGATGAATTCATCCATATGGTTAGATTATAGAGGCCAAAATTTGAGAAAAACCATTTTTCAAGAAAAGGGTGGTTTGGTAGTTTCTATAGAGTGGTTTGCCACCTCCGTTATCTCTTGGTCTTTGCCCTTTGGTTAAAAATCATACAACTCTTGAAACCTTTGAATTAAGTCTTCAAGCTTTTAAATCTTGTCTCCATCCTCCTAGACCCATAGCTTTGATACCACTGACATGGATCCAATTCTTATAAAATAGAGGAAATAGAAACTTGCAAGAAAATAGATTATTCATCCCACTTAACACATCAAAAGATCACAAATTCAACATCAATAGAGGAAATAGAAACTTGCAAGAAAATAGATTATTCATCCCACTTAACACATCAAAAGACCACAAATTCAACATATTCAAGATTTGAATGAATAACAAATAAAAATACTTAGCTCAAGATAACGACTCAAACATTGGGTGCAATCATCTCCCCTCATGTGTGCGGCCCCTCCCCACACATAAGTATTGACGTAATTATGCATCCCAAAATAGGCCATAACCTCCAAAAATACAAAAAGGTGCTTTTTCTTGCACCACACTCTCATGCTCAAAATAGAGTGTCCATAAATTGAGGCTAGGGTTAAAGCATATCATGCTTTACAAAAAAATTCTAAGTTTCCAAAAAATATCAAAATGTACACAAGCTAGCACATGTATATACGGAGCTTGTTTACAAAAATGTGTGTCAACAAATAATAATGTGCGAATTCTCCTCAATCTTCTGAATCCTCTTCACCTATAAAATAACCAAAAATAAATTAGTAAACAAATATTGCATAAGTATCCAAACCATAACTACACACATGTTTGCCAGACGTAAGTAATCTAGGAATCACCCTTCCATACAAACCAATTGTAATAAACATTGGAGGCCCCAACCATACGTCAATATATACCAAATGTATTAATATTTATAATTGCATCACCCATGATATTAACATGATTTGTCTTGATGCAAAGATAATCCAAGCGTTCCTGAATTATCTAAGAGGATAGAATAATATTTTTAAGAGAGCTTGAAATATATTCCCATAACATATACTATGCTTCCAATAAATCTAACAAGATTGATCTTTACCCATCATTAGGCTTTTCTTCCATTACACACTTACGCACATACATTTGCGTAATCACATTCCAATTTCCTTACACTCCATGAATATAGAAGTCCATACTTAACCATTATAATATTTATCATCTATTTGAACAAAGCCCCTTTTCATCAAGCACATGTTGTAGTTGTTAGAAGCTTCTATATTAGGTATTCATTACCAATCCTCATCATCTTGACAAATTTGTTTCCATTAACAAGTCTACCTATGTACTTTCTAAAGATAGAACTGTTCTGCATTATTTTCTTGTCTAGGAAACCTACTCTTATTTTAAAAAAAATCAAAAGAATAGCACCTCTTTAGATGTGGCAAGTCTTTGTATCTAAAGGCATTGACACCATGGCGTGCAGGTGCCTTTGCAACCTTCTGCCTTCGCCAGCCTAGAGCCATTAAAAAAAGGATGGGAATAAAGTAGTGGATGAAATTTTCAAAACATGGTTATGTTGCCAAACCTACCCCAAAGTTTCTAACAGATTTGATTCCACAAGTATATTCATGACCAACTCTATGCACTTTAGTAGCTTCCTAGCCATGGGTACTTTGTCAACATTAAAACCCTATTCCCCCTCCCTTGGTCTGCATTTCATGTGCATGGTTTGTACATTATGGTTGTGATGGCCAATGTAAAGAGGCAAGCATGTTTGACAACCCTCTTCCCCCTTCCTTGGTCTGCACATTAAGCATTCCTTTGATGTGCATGGTTTATACATCATGGTGTGATGGCTAATGTAAATAGTCAAGCACGTTTGATACACATTATACGACATTATGCAATAATAAAAATAACATATGAGGCTATAATCAAGCGTGTTTAACACACATTTAATAAAAATCTCATATGAGGCTATGGTTATTATCGTGGTGCTTTGTAATAGTGACTATTCTAACCTTGCATAGATTTAACATGGACCATTCAAAATGGCTTTGGCTTTTGGCCCCAAATTTAATGGAAGACGATAAATTTCCACATCCATCCAATAGTACCATTGAGTTCGACATTGGTAGTGATGTGATTTTTCCACATATGACCATCAATTTTATGCTTCATTCCATTCATGGCACCACCTTTGTTAGGTGTAGCATGAAGCTCAAAGATGATACAACCAAATGTGTGGGTAATTGCCTCATAATAAACATTTGCTTTACCTCATTAACCAACTTTTTATCATCTCAATCTTTGGAAGGCTGCCAAATTTTCCATTTCACTTGGACATTTGCATTGGTTCCAGTTGTTATCAAGAACTATACACATTAAGTAGATCAAGGTTAATACATATCAAGGGGCATGATTCCACTCAACCAAATACAAGTGTAGATGTAGATGATCTAGCCTTGTAACCCTCTAATCAAGCTAATTCCCTCATAAGAAGGAGATGGCCTAAGAACAAGGGCAAAGAAGGAAGGTAGAGTACAAAAAGGGTTATGTTTCAATTGTGTGAAAGATACAAGAAGGAGATGGTCAAAGAACAAGGACAAAGAAACAAGATAGAGTATAAAAAGGATTACCTCTCCAATTTGTTGCAACACCTACTATTGATAGCACCACAAAAAATGGGCTAAAAAATATATTTCAAAATGCGTTGAAAAAAGTTAATACACCTCAATTACTTGACATTGAGATTTTCTCTAGCACACCACACGATATTAACAAATGTGCCTCCTCACACTAAATAGGACTTATGTCATCTACATATGAGTATGTAAGTATTTCACATACTACTTTAGTACTATGCAAGCATATGCAAAAATTTGCACAAAATGTGCACATGGAATTTTATGTATACACATTGAAAGCAAATCGATTGCTATGAAATTTCTTGTAACATAAAATGCATAATTTCATATTTAATCCAAACATAGTCTTGACAAAGATTTTGTATGCAATGACTACCTCCCCACCACAATGAACCTATGGAATTAAAATCATGTCAAATCCAAATGTGCTCTATGATCTTTGTTTGGTAAGAGAGTCAACATTCATATCTAAAGCCACGGTTCTCAAATATCACTAGCAAATTTGTATTAATCTCAGCACTTCTCAATCACTTTAGAATGAGAAGAAAATGTATTACAGGAAGAAAAAGATTTTTGATGACTTCCAAACAAAGAGATTTGATTGATGGTTATACATAAGTGCTTGAGTAAAGGGTAAGAGTGCATACACATGTTTTTGTTCCAAGCATAAATACAAAACTATAATTTTCCAAAAAGAGTTATTAGATCTTGCTTTTTCAAAAAGAGCTATAAGATCCTGCTTTTTCAAAAGAGTTATTAGAGCTTGCTTTCTCAAAAGAGTTATTAGATCCTTCTTTTTCAAAAGTGCTATTAGATCCATAATATACAAGTGAAGCACATTAAAATGTACTACCCTCATGAGGTTGGAGGAGCTTCTTGTTTTGAGGAAGTGTCATCTCCCTTTTTAAATCAATTAATATGTCTTCCATTGTATTCTCCCTCTTCCATTTACCAAGCAATGAGAATAACCTTGGCTCCACCTGAACTCAAGCAAAGGGAATTATCCTGAAACCAACAAACTAGATGTTTCTTCCCTCCCCTTCTTTCCAACCCACACACATGCATGCACATAAGCTTATTCTTTCTAGCATTCAAGCACACTTTACACCTTGGGAAAAAAAAATACCTTTGTTATATATTATGGTGAAAAAAATATATGTGCTACTTGCTAAGCCTAATTAGTGCAATTCAAGCGGATGTGAGCTTACCACGCCAGTCTCTTGGTTTACACATGCCATGTTTATTTTTGAGTGGAACCTCACGCTTGGTGGTTTATCGGGGTAGTCCTTATCACAGAAAAGCTTGAGCTGGTAAATCCTCCCATCATGCACAGTCTGTATGGAATATCACAAAGCACACCACAAAATCTCGTGGAATATCTCTAACATAAGAATCAAATATTAATCCTCCCCCCTTTTAAAAAAACCCAATAATGGATCCAGTGCATTACACTCTTCTTGTTCACCTTAGCATCCTAATCTTAAACTTGTGCATTATCTCAAATAAAGTGTGCTTAGTTTAATATATGTAGATAGTTTGCATTTTTCATGAACATCACACCCTTATTTTAGCCTGTACTTAAAAAATGATCAAGACCTTGTGTAGTATGCATAGCTTATATTCTTATCACACCCTTATCTTAGCATTTTCAAATTATGAGTACATTTGATTAAGACCTTGTAAAGCATAGCTTATATAATTTTCCAATCTAATAATAAGTATATCATGAAAGGTTGTATGAATAAGTAAAAGCAGCAAAGCTAACTTAATGTTAAGCTTGTGAGTATGTTTTCTATCAATGATTAAGAATAACACCTAGGGTTAAGGTTAAAGAGCACAAGAATTACAATGACTAAGAATAACACCTAGGGTTAAGGTTAAAGAGCACAAGAATTACAATGATTGAGAATAACACCTAGGGTTAAGATTAAAGGGCACAAGAATTACATTACTAGGGCCGACAATGGTGCCAGTCCAGGAGCGCATGAAGATGTCATCCCCATCATCATCCATGCCATAGCTCACCGTGCCATCTCCTATGCCCTTCTCTCCTCTTTCTAACTCTTCAAGCAACCGGAAGTTTCTGGGGACTGCAAGGAGCTCAACATGCCATACCATACATACATGTCAGTAGTAAACATACGTGCACCCTACCTTAATATCACTAAACTATATCATTAAAAGCTAATTAATGATGATAAATCACAAATTCAATCAAGGGATCTAGGCCTACTGCTCAAGAATTAATCTCTAAAATTGGGTTTCTTTTTTAATAAAAAGAGGGTTTATGTTAGGATCTTTTCCTTTATGAGTAGGATTAACAGTCCTCTCAAGTCGCTTAGAAATAGCAGAGCCCATCTCCAATTTCTTGTCCTTCCCTGATGATCACACTGTCACCTTTTTGAATGATAATGAGGAAGCATTATACCATAATTGGGGCTTACTGCGCTCTTTAATCAGTGTATAATGTCCTTTGATCTAGGCAATTAAAGCAGCCTTTGATAAGATTACGCCTGATTTTGCTAAGTGTACCACTGATTAAGATGGTTTTATGATGATAAACTACACAATAATGGGCAAATCTCTCAGTCAAATTAGGAGATTTAATTGGCCCAATAACCCACAGATATAGATCTAGGTGCTGATTTTAAGGGGGGAAAAAAATTTAATTATGGCCAACTAGGTAGAAGTAGAGGACACTTCAACTCTGCCAAAAGCAACCGAAAAGCAGGGGGGGAAAAAGGGAAGTAAAATGAAAAAAGAGAGAAAAAAAAATAAGTAAACAAAATTGGGTAGTCTACCAACCCGATTTTTATGATTTTAAAAGAAAAAAAAAAGGAGAAATATTGGAGACTTACCGACAACAGAGCGTTGGAATCCCATGGCGTCTTCTTGCTGTGGACGACGAAGCTCTTGCACACTCAAAGGCCGCCGTGCATTTTGAGCTTGCTTTATTAAAAAAAAAAAAGCTAGTGCATGAATAAGCATAATACATGGCCCCCCCCAAGCATCTTTTATCTTTTGCTTTTCCACCCACCATCATCTAACAAAAATTCTCCCTCCATCCATACACCTACACAAACATGGGCAGCATGAATCTTTCCTAGTACCAAACCCACATCCCCACCATGATCTAACAAAAACTCTCCCTCCATCCATACACCCACACAAACATGGGCTGCTAGCATGAATCTTTCCTAGTACAAACCCACACTTATTACACACGCTTCACACATCCCACAAACATGGGCACCAGAAATCTTTAGTGGCATCGTACTACAAGGCTCGACCATGGCAGATGTATGGCAGACATCCGTTCTCAAATCAAAGTCAACAAAAAGTGTGCATGGCTTTATAAACACCCTTATTCTCACTCCATTTATACACCTAGTTTTATATTGATTGAAAATGTAGATTGATACTTTACATGCATGTAGTATGTATGTATTGAACAAAGGCATATCTTTCTCTCATTACGTGAAGGAATAGAGATCACGTCCCACACCCATTGGGGAAACTTGGTAGCCCCATTGCATTTAGATGTGCGTGTTTGATAGGCTAGAAAATGTGTAAAAACTTTAAGGATAGCTATCTGACAGAGTACTACAGATGTGCTTGTTTGATGGGCTAGCAAATGTGTAAAAACTTGAAGGATAGCTAGCCGACATAGTACTTCGGATGGAGTTCAACCATGCAATTTAATAGTTTTTTAACAAGTATTTAGAGGATCTAGAATAACTTAGAGGGAGAAATAGGTCTCCCTTGTGTGTCTGTGTGATATAGCAAACTACTTTGTGTGTGTGTGTGTGATAGACACACACATGAATACATATGTTTATGTACTCATGTGCATGTACATGTGCATTTGAGTATTAATAGATAGTGATAGCTTCCCTGTACTAGAGAAAACTCGGTCGTAGCTCCTCAGGTTGGTTTGGAGTTGTTTCATTACCCACTTCTGAGGTGGTCTAACCGTATGAGTTAATTAACCAAGGTAAATGTTGCGAGTTTCACGGGGATATGACAAGGCTACCTTGCTCTTGGACCCATTGCAGGGCCAGACTCTCATTCCGGATTCAAGCCCATCGTGATGCCGAACTACATCGAGAGTCCTCGACTTTGAACCCTAGTTGATAGCCATCGAATGCACGTGCACATGAGTTCATAAACATATGTATTCATGTGTGTGTGTGTGTGTGTGTGACACACACACACACACACATGAATACATACGTTTATGTACTCATGTGCATGTGCATTCTCTCTCTCTCTCTATATGTGTGTGTGTGTGTGTGTGTGTGTGTGTGTGTGTGTGTGTGTGTGTTATGGTGTGTGCACGTGTATTTTTGGAGTGCTATTATAGCAATTTAGGCATTAGGATCCTAATTGAGAGACCTCATGTTCATAACCTTTGTTATAATTATATGGATCATCTGTGATACACTATCTTGGCTATACTTTCAAGAGAGTATTGTAGGGCTATTATAGCAATTTATGGATTAGGATCCTAAACTAAGAGACCTCATGTTCATAATCTTTATTGTAGTTGTATGGATCACCTGTGGTACACTAGCTTGGCTATAATTTCTAGAAGACTACTCTCTCTCTCTCTCTCTCTCTCTCTCTCTCTCTCTCTCTCTCTCTCTCTCTCTCTCTCTCTCTCTCTCTCTCTCTCTCTCTCTCTCCCCCCATGATGTGCCTGGTGAGGTGGCTTCAAGGCTCAAATAAAGATTATAAGGTAAAGGCTTCTTTTTATTCTATTTATATGTATGCTATATATTTTCAAATCCACGATATCATAGAATCTCATGCTAGCATCATGTGAAGCCTTCCTTTTTACATTACCTTTGATAGATTCTTTACTTTCTAATGGTAAAGTATTGCATAAGAAATAACATTTTCGTTACATGTCAAAAAATTCATAACTTAGTCAACATCATAATCAATGTGAAGATTAACATTCGTTTTTGTAGGATCATGACCACTAGTTCTAGGTCATTGGATAGACATTCTTTTTTCATAATTTCCAGCTACAACTTGTTTTCTTTAAAAAAAAGGTACCAAAATGATATGGTGCAATTTAGTATTTTTTACGTGGTGCAATTCATGTATCTCTTATAAGGCCTTCTACTCCCTTTTATGGTTTTGCAAAGAATGTTGTTACAAAAAGCTTATGTGCTTTTCTTGACTTTGATGAAAAACCTTGTAAGTTTAAAGCAATTGCATGTTTTATAATTTTGCTTGAGTCAAACTTTGATGAAAAGCATTGTAAGTTTAAAGTAATTTCACATTTATGCATACTAGGCCTTGTAAGGTTGTGACTCCTTAAAAGTACTATAGATTATTGTTTTGTTATTAAAGAAGTTATTTGAATGTTATGACATCATCTAGGAAAGAGACAATTGACTTTTTGGAAACTTTCCAAAATAAAAACCTCCTCATTATAATTCTTTTTGCTATAAATAAAGGCATATGCTAGATCAAAGCTTGAAATCATATAGCTTCGATGCCTATTTTAGTGCTAGCTCTAACGATTTTGACGGCGATTAATAAGGTTTTTGTCACTTATATATTTAGCAAATTTGTAAAGGGATAGTTCTTGACATGCTAGAGTGAATTCCATGTATAAATAAATGGAGGCATGAAAACATGGTAGTGTTACATAATAATCTTATGTTGTCTTGTATGAATAGCAACATATAAAAGAGTCGAGGGATGGGTGGTTGTTTTTTTTTGTAGAGTAAAAATAAACATTTCCATGTTTAATGCCTTTGAATGAGTTTAGAGATAATTTGAAAGAGATTCAGGAGAAGGTGTCAATAAGATAAAAGAATTTTGAAGGTTTACTATGCTTATAGGGGGTTACAACTTGAATTTACATGTATGCTTTACATTTATACGTGTGAAAATGTTATTATAGAAATGAATATATTTGTAGTGGTAACATTGGTAAGGATGAAGGTTATGGTATGGCCAAATATGGTATATGGCAACTAGTAGGATTGATTAATCAATAATGATTTCTACAATTTGAAGAAGTATAAGTAGGACAATGGGTAGTATGATTTAATGAGGGCAAGGGAATGTTAGCAAATGTATAAAACTTTTTAGCAATAGACTAGGGGTGATAGTATTAAATATATTAAGCTAACTAGGGGTGATAATATTAAACTTTTAGTAGTAGAGTTGATTGCCAAAAAGGAGAGAAGAACACTCAGATAGACATGCATAACTTATAAGATCCCTCTCTATTCTTATGCTAGCTACTCATTTCTCCACTTTTATCATGCATGGCCAATCAATCATACAACATCTGAGATCATGTCATTATGGTATACCCTTTTCAATCACAGGGGCAAAAAATGAGAGAAGAACCCTCAGATAGACATGTATGAACTTAGAGAGAGGCCTACTCTAGGTCTATCACACCACACAATATGAATGTAACATTAGTTTGTTACTTATTTGCACAATATATCCATGCCCATTGATGAATCCTCTCTCTATTTGTCAATTAACTTTATTACATAATACTACCTTCAAACTTGAGCCACTCCTACTTTACTCCCCATTTAATGAAAGAAATGACTATTCCACAAAAGTTGCAACACAATATATATTGATGTTTTCCCCCCTTATCAAGGTGGGATATCAAATAAAGCTAGTAATTCACGATGAAGTGCACCTTAGTTAAAATAATTGAACATTTCTTCAATTTTGTTAATTGCTCAGGTTCATTATGAGAACATCATCGACTCAAATCCCTAGTTCATAATGTAAAAGAGCATATGCATATAATGTAATCTCTTCTTTCCTATGTTGTATGTGCACTTAATACACTCCCTGAACATGTAAATCAAGGTCATAACATGAGGAACTTGGCTTCCATGTTATACATGCTCTTAAGACACTCTCTAGATCATGTGTATCAAGGTCATAACATGAGGAACTTGGATTCTATTTTGTACATGCTCTCAAGACACTCCTTGATCATGTACATGAAGATAATAACACAAGGAACTTGGCTCCCACTTATAAAATCCTTTTAATTAGTCATGGGTTCCTCAGGTCCTCACTTACTCCCTACCAATCTAGTGATAATAAGCATATGAAACGGCAACCTCTTAGATTTGTGATCATATCTTGCATTATGCAATAGAGTGAATGTCCTCTCTACTTTATGTGGTACACAAGAGGAATGTGACAAACATGGCTCTCCACACATGAGAGTGAAGCTCTTTAGCTCAAGAGTTTCACTCTCCACACATGAGAGTGAAGCTCTTTAGCTTAAGAGTTTCACTCTCCACATGTGAGAGTGAAACTCTTGAGCTAAGCTAGCAAGAATCCATGATATTGGTGTTTGAGAGGCAAGGTGGATGTCTTTTATAACATCTTTGGTGCTTTTGCAAGGGAATGCCATGAAGATTTAACATACCACAAACTTGAAGATGTGCAAAACTTGGATATTTTGTGTATGTTGTTTTGCTTTATTTTGAGTTTTATTTTGATTTTAGTTGAAAGAATCTATCATGTTGTTCTGCAATGTTCTGTAATAGTATAAAAAAGTTAGATTTCATAATAAAAATGAAGAGTATATAGAAAACTCATAGATCTAGAAAAGGTTATCATTGTTTGCTAAAAACTAGCCTTACGAAAAAAGTCTTTGCTTGGAAAGTGGAGTTACTTGAAAAGCAATTGCTTGAATGATCGACTGCCTCCATGAGTATATAGTGAGCTTGTAGATGCTCCTTTGTTCATAATTATCAATAAGGGAAATAGGATTTGCATTTGTACAAGATGGAATATGGTAAGAATGGGGTCTACAATATCTTTCACATTAGATACTTTATCCAAATGTAGTATTGTGAATTACATGGGTGATTGTAGATGTTTCTTTTTAGATTGTCTTTAAAATGTGTTTAACATATTGTTAAAATTTAAATATGCTTATTTTTTGAAAGATTTTAAATTTTCAATAAATTTTAAAAAATAACTACAAAATTGAGCCTAGAAAAGATCTCTATTACAAAAACCTTTAATACATCCAACACATAACCTGATCATCACATATTGTGTATATAATTATAGATTAAAAACATGTAATCTATTTATTAATAGGCTTTTAAGATTTGAAACTACTGGTATTAATGTGTACATAATAAAGAAGGGCATAGTAAACAATACATGACAAATAATCTTGAAATTTCTTATTATATTTTAACACAAACTTAAATTTTCAATGCATCTAAAATTATTTGACAAAAAAATTTCAAGAACATGTGATAATCAACTCTATTACTTAAACACAAAACACTTAGGACTAACTATTACTTTTACAACACATAACCTAATCATCACATATTTCCTATATAATTATAGATTTAAAAACATGTAATCTATTTGTTATTAATAGGCTTTTGAGATTTGAAACTATCAATATTGATGTGTAAATAATCAAGAAGGGCATAGTAAATAATACATGCATTTGCAAAAAGAAAAATCTTGAAATTTCTTATTCTCACTATCTCTCTCTTATTAAATCCTAGAAAGATGTAGCTAGCTTAAATATCTATTAATAGTGAAAAGTATGAACCTGCACTTGGGTACTTTACACCTCAAAACATGCCTCAAAACAAGTATTGAGAGTAAGTTCAAAAAAGTGATAAGAGAGATCGAATGACACTTGCATGGGCTAGTCACTAATAGCTTTCTTATAAGCTCTTTAAACTTTTAATCAATATGCACCATTGGCAAGGGAAAAGCATCAAACAATTACCAAATTGGTTAGGCTATAGGGTGGAACTTGAACTATTGTGATAATCATTTTAAAGGTAATATTTAATTATTGAAATAGGGTTTGCTATTCATGCGGCTCATGATGGAGCTAGGCTCTTGCATACCTAATGAGAGACTATTTTAGTCTAGGTAGTGCATACCTCACGAGAGAATTTTTTAGTCCTTAACTTGGATGCAGATAATGTTATTGTATATAGATTAAAGGAAAATGCTTTATCTACTTTATTTGAGGATGGAAGTGAATGATTCAATAGATAGTGGTGGTGTAGAAAGTAATGAAGAGTGGTAGAACTAAATTGTCCTTGTCCATGTGATTCATATGATTCTCTTTTTTTGGTTGTGTAGATTTTGTTAAAACTACCTTGATTACTTGACCATTCAAGATAATTATTTATTCTAAAAATTAAAATTTAATTATTTTTTATAAGTACTTTCATCCCCCAATTATCGATATCCTTACATATTAAAGGAAAAAGTCTTGGGTTATAAATTCCTTGTGAGTAATGTGTCTTTATAACTTTTGAAGAAATATATAGGAATCTTTTAAATACCTAATCAATTTACAAGTGTGCTTAAAATTATCACCAACAGATGTAACTAATATGATACTTTTATAAATATTAAAAGTATGGAGGAATCCTCAGGTGGTGTCCTAGAAACACAATGAGAAAGATCCACTATTAATGGCTAGCCATGTGATTACTCTTAAAGGCCATGTTTTGGAAATGTCACAGTAAGAAAAGTAATGTAAGCATGATATGGTGGTCAAAATTATTCAAAGATATATGAATATATTGTAAAAATTATGATATGTATCAAAGAGCAAATTATCTAGTGGGATGCATTAGAGTGCACTAAAAGATTTTCCTTTTGAGAAATGAAAACTATGTCGTGTTAGGCTAGTTAATATGAAAGTCTAGCCATGAATTACATCACAAAGTGGGTAGAGGAGGCCAATTTAGTGTGAGAGAGCAGACACAATGCTTGCTCAATAGTAAAGAATATTATGAGAATATTATAGTGTAGTTTGGTTATTTGGTAAAATTAGTTAGTTTCTCAAAAAGGTCATCATCATCAACAAGGAAATAGCATCAAGGAAAATCGAAGCTCATTTTGGGGCCCTCTAAGAAATTCTTTAATTCTCTATTTATTTAATCTCAAAATTTTATAAAAGTGAAAAAAAGATCCAAAAGAAACATTATAATAGCCCCACATACTGAAAAGGTGAATCTATTTATATCCTCGTGCATTTAAGACGGAATACATGACACTAACTACATTACACATCATATTAACAAACTAATGTACACACCATACTGAAGGTATTTTCTATTTAATATCAAACATCAAATTCATTGAATTTTTAAATTTTGGAGGTAACAAACAAGTTTTGCGTGCCATTAGTCCTAATTTGGTATGATAAAAGGTCTCGTTTATATCAACAAACAACATAAAAATAGAAGGAGGTGAACATTCACACCGAAAGAGGATTTATCATCTTCATATAGATCTTGAAGATGATTATGCTCCAGTTCAGAAAAGGAGAAAAGGTCCATGCATTGGTGCTATGGAGAGAGAGAACATGAGGACATCAGGATTACGCCATATTGATCTATGGTGTGATGGCTCAATTTATCCCAAATGCCCAATCACAAACTCCACTCTCTCTTTTTCTGAAAGAAGGGAGGAAGAGGATGACTCGTTAGTGTGGAGCCAGGAACATGGGACATCATTTACATGGAGTCCAAGACATGGGTGAAGGTCACCATGAAAGCTTGCTTGAGAAAGACTTGAATTGATATTGAGTAAACGAGGATAAAAGTGATTATGAGTTATCTACAACTTGGCTTTATAATTGTCTTATATACAAAGAGAATAAAAGTATAGAGGGTTTTATGCAAAGATTAGACAAAAATTTCATGCAAGTATCTCAAAGTATTGTGCAAATTGATGAGGAAATTAGTCTTGAAAGATAAGATCATGATGTTGGTGGACTTGCCCACATGCATACCCAAAGGGTCAATCACAAGGGCAAGTATGTAGAGCTAAGCAAGATAGAAATGAATGAGTTGGTGGTACCCATTCTTGGTTACACTTCATGCTTGAGTGGGGATGCAATTCTTCAAAGATTTGGATATCAAAAGGGATAAAAGATGCTTGCCGCTCACTCAACCTTTTGATCATTGCATGGACTATGATTATTTGGGCCTTTGTGAGTTCATTGAGGGTATCCTTATAGACAACACACTTGCTGAAATTTCTGAAAAGCAAGTGATTGTGAAGCCATACACTCAAGTGAAAGAAGTTTTGGACACTATCTCATGTGCTGATTGTATTCCGGCATGCATAGATCTTTTTCCTATATTGAAAACATCCATACGTGTTGACGTAGTGGCCCATTGTGAGCCAATGATGGCTGAAAAATTTCAGATCATTGATAGCTGTGAGGACGAGCTTCCTTCACATTTCTTAAGGATTCTTCACACTTGGCTTTACAATACATTGATTGAGGATTATTGTGGGCAACAAGCACATGTGGATTGGCACCAAGCTTCTTGGGATTACTCATCTTTTCTTGGGATTACTCATCTTTTCTTGGGATTGACTCGTCTTCAAGAGGTGGATGGTTTTGATTTGGGAACTACATCTTCTATTGATGCATGTATCCATGGGTATGATGAGTTTGTGGAAGAAATAGATGCATATGCTTACAAGAGATTGGACAGGATTGCATCTACTTTGTGTGATGCTCATGGTGTGGACATATGTGATGCTCAAGCATCGACTAGTGTTACCCATGCATTGTTTGTGGGTAGCCGTGCCTTGGATTCATCTATGGATAGTGTTGGTCACACATTGATAGGTGGTTTGTGGACTACATTTGTAAATCCAACTTATGATGCTTTTCTGAGTTCGGATTGGAAAGTTTATGATTGTGAGCTTTATGAGACCGCTTCATGCGTAGATGCCTTATCAGAGTCCAGTATTGATAGGGATCGTGCCTATGTTAAATTTTAGAATCATACTTGGGATAGTAGGGAGGATTACACATGCAGTGATGATGATGCACGCAAGGATTTAGCCTATGTTGATCATAGCTATGTGCATTACATTGATGCCTTACACATACACCTATTGGAGATGATTTATACTTTGGTGATATGAATGGTGATTCTCCTAATGTAGGGGATATTGGTAGGTTCTATGCTCATTGCATAGAGGATGACACCAAGGAACTGACATCTTTAGAGAGTCTATGTGAAGCTCATGATCACACCTATGCAAGGATATTGGCTATGAGGTGTGTGTCTTTGGACTTTGTGGATGCCGACAAGAGGTGATGGTTTATGCAATTGGGGAATTCACTTTTGGATGTACTTTGTGCCATTTGGAATGTAATTTTTATGGGGAGCACATGACTATCTTCGTCTCATAGACTATGGTTCTTTATATTCTTTGTTTGATCCGAGAGGATACATGCTTAGCCTTGCCTCTGACGATGTTTCGACATTGGCCATTTGATCTAGGAGGTTCTAGAGCTATTATCTTGGCTAATTCATGACGTGAATTTCCATTTTACCCAAGGGGTTACATGGTTGTCTCTATCTCTTGCGTGCCTTTGGTGGATAATATAAGGAGACATAACAGTGACTTTGCTTGCTAGAAATTCCTGTAAATCATTGTAAGAGAGCTTCATACTACTTGGAGATTATGGAACTTGCATTTGGAAGTGTTGCTAAAGGAGGTACCATCATGAAGAGCAAGTTTGGGGCTGTTTTGCATGCTTAAGATGAAATTTTTGGTCATGGGAAGCAATTTACAGCCATGAATCATTTGGAATTCTCTGACATGAGTCACTTGTTTACATGTGGATTCCGAGGCACTATTATGTGGATGCCCAATCCATACAGAGGCCTAAATGTTTAATGTTTCAAGGATGAAACCTATGGGTGGGGATGGTTTGTAATATAGTGCTATGGGACTATATGGACCCGGGCCTTGGGCATGGCCCAATGTGAATAGGACATTAATAAGTGTGAAATGGTAGCCAAAGTATATAAGACAATATAGTGCTATGGGACTATATGGACCCGGGCCTTGGGCATGGCCCAATGTGAATAGGACATTAATAAGTGTGAAATGGTAGATTGTCAAGCTCGCCGCCCTCAAGGAAAGGCATGAAAATAGGCATCCCAGATGAATACAATCCTTGAGTCCCATACAATTGACTCTTTCACCATTAAATGCAAACAAACTTTGTGCAAATGGCTCTCCTCTTTTGAACCATAGACTACTCCTTGAGTCTCATACAATTGACTCTTTCACCATCAAATACAAACAAACTTTGTGCAAATGGCTCTCCTCTTTTGAACCATAGACTACCCACTTGAGTAGACACCATATACTCAAGAAAAGCTTACACTTTCATTGGTTTCAACAACCTTGTCTGCATAAGTCCATACATCATGGAAAACCTAAATCTTGCTTTTGCATCCATGACCTTTTGACTTTGAACATTACCACCATAATGTTCTATATTCCTTATGTCTTCAAAAGCATATTGTCCTTTGTCTTTACTCTCAATTGATAAAGAACTTTGATAGGCGTTTCCACCCATTTTCCTTGAAGATGAAAAGTCTCCAGTTGGCCTTGCTTGAGAGAAGCCTCGTCCTTGTATACCATACATACTTAAAGACGGTTGCTTAGTATAAACATTGCTTCTTGCTTTCACAGCATCAAAATCCTCTTCATCACTATCCTCATTAATTGAGTTAGTAAGATCACTCTCAAGGGTGTTGAGTTGAGACTCAACTCCACTTTCTTGGTTCCAATCACCATTGCTAAGAGTAACCTCATAGGAAGAATCATAGCCACCTTGATTGAGTTAAGATTCAACTTCACTTTCATGGATCCAATCATCATTGCTATGAGTGACCTCATAAGAAGAAGCATAGCCACCTTGATTCTCATAGGCATAAGCATCTTTCATACCTTTTGAATGCCCTTAAAGATCAAACTCGTAGTCTTCATCACATTGATCATTATCCATGCATGTTGAATCTTCATGATGCCGCTATCCCCATCAGAAGTATCATCTTTAATGGAATATTCCTCATCTGTGGTGGTACAACTTCCATTACAAGTACTATCATTGGTATTATAATCATGTTCATCCCCATAATAGCTTTCATCATCCTCACTATCATAGTCACCCATGACTCCCAAATAATATATCGGACCCACAATTGCCTAACTATGCCCCCAGTACAAGATTTAATCAACTAATGACTTTGGAATCCGAATGACAAGGTTCAAACCTTGTGTCATAAAGCTTATGGTGTGAGGATTGAAGCCCAATGATTGCTTTCCAAATAGCCCTAAATCCTCTTAACTGAATTAGGGTTTAACACTCTGCTCTATGTAGTCAAAAATAACCAAAAATATTAAATAGATTGTATTTTGCTCAAACGGACTCCAAATTTGATGAGCTTTAGTTTGCCACATCCGCAATGGAGAGAATAACGTGTATGCCACCTTGGTTTGCTTTCCAAATAGCTCTAAATCCTCTTGGCTGAATTAGGGGGTTCAGCACTCTGCTTTATATAGTTAAAAACAGTCAAAAATATCAAATAGGCTATATTTTGCTCAACGAACTCCAAATTGGATGAGCTTTAGTTTTCCACGTCCTCAATGGAGAGAACAACGCATATGCCACCCTGGATCCCACTTTGGATGTGCGCTTTACCTCGTTGTTTTGAGATTTGTAACGCCGTCCATTTTTTACTACACCACTCAAATTTGCGTGATCTTTAGGTCATTGGAATGCTCTTGATGAGTAGATCAAGGATGTGTGAAAATGGATTTTAAAAGTCAATTGCCTTTGTTGATCGATTGCCTTTGTTGATCAAAGTTGACCAGTAGAAAAGTTAACCGCTTTGCGTTGGCCGGTCAAATGGTCTCCAAACCAGGCATGCTTGGGCTTGTTGGAAAGCTCTTGATACATACCTTCATAATGTGTAATCACTTTTTGCCTAGCACCAAGAATTTATGAGTGGGCCACACTTTTGTGTATACAGTCCCAAAAATAATTTGGTAGGAAATCTTGAAGTTGACCACCTTTCTAGAATCCTATTTAAGGGATCAATAACTTGTAGAAATCTCTCAAATGAGGCTATCAAACACTCCATAGGGCTTCAAATGAGGTCACACTAATAAAGGCTGAATTTGATCCTAGCGCACAGCCCTGTATATAGCCAAAATTGACCCACAAGTCTCAAGTGTGCAAAACTTGATCACCAATGATATTCTCAATGTCCATAAGCATATATTGGCCCAAGAATAGCATTTGACATTGAATTTTGACAAAAATTCCACATGACCTAGCGATGACACTTGCTTATTGGGAATGTTACCAGTATCGAAATCGGACACTTGAGTGCTCCAAATTTAGCTCTTGGATAGTGCTAGCAAGCCATGCAAGTCACTTTAAAACTACCGCAATGGTTCTAGACTGAATTGATGATTTGTGCGATTGCAAAAATTACCAAAATTGTCAAAATTTTGACATAACCTCCTTTGTATTTAGTGCTGAATCTCAATGAATCTAATCATAAAATTATGTAATCAAAAGCATAGCAACTTGGACTATCTAATTCCCATTGCAATTCCCATTCCAACTTGGACTATCCAATTCCCATTACAATTGCATCCAACTATTGTCACAAATTTACCCACTCTTAGATCCTCAATGCAAAACGATGCATATGCCCATTGTCAATCTTTGCATTTGAATTTGCCAATTGAAATATTGCCACTTGTTGATGATAGAGTTGATGTAGCGAGTTGATGCTTGCCGTTCTCCCGGCCAAGCACTTCTTACCCCCTTACAAAGTTTGAATCTAAGGCAAGGGTTGAGGCCATGTCTTCACCACCTTGTACCTAGATCTCTTTCCATACTACTTTCCCACTGCACTCACAGCATGGAAAGTTCATGACAAACTTCCTCTTAGCCTCTCCTCCAATGCCAAGAGTACTCTCACACACATCTAGATTCTATAATTAGATGTGTAGGAACAATATGTAAGATATGTGTAAGCTTTAATTGAAAGATTGTCAAGCTTGCTTACATGTGTGGCACTTATAATTGCATGCCCAATCGAAAAATCCAATACAAGAGTTTCATGTTGTTGATGAAGATCAATAGGTTTTCACTTCCATGTTGCATAGCTCCAACTCCATTGCTTTGTTGAAATCTTCAAGGATTCTTGATGCATATTTGAAATGAAATTCTCATGCATTTATGCATAAAGATGATCCCAAACACTGTGAAGAAGGGCAAAATGGTTGCATCCTCACGAACCAAAAACGCGCAAAAAACAGCCACCATATGAGCTTGAAATAAAACTATTTCTCTACCCAACCATTTCCTTAAGCTTGGGCAAGATTTGATTGAAGCACCAAAAATTTGGTACGACTACCCCAAACTAAGTCAAATTTGGTGTAGAGCCTAAATTTTGGCCAAAATCTTCCAAAAGTTTACCAAAATCAATGAAAATGAACTTAATCCAAGGTCTCCATCACTCTCCCATGCCAAGAAAATATTTTCAACCATGAAATAGGGAGAAATTAGAAAAAAAATCAAGAAAATGCTAAAAATGGATTAAAGGCATGAGCTCTAATACCAATGAAAGAAGGGAGGAAGAAGTCAAGAACATGGGACATCGTTTACATGGAGTCCAAGACATGGGTGAAGGTCACCTAGAAGCTTGCTTGAGCAAGACTTGAATTGATATTGAGTAAAAGATGTTAAAAATGATTATGAGTTATCTACAACTTGGGCTTATAATTGTCTTATATACTTTGGCCACCATTTCACACTTATTAATGTCCTTGGCATTCACATTGGGCCATGCCCATGATCCATATAGTTCAATAGCACTTTATTACATTTTAAATCCAACATCACTCTTAATATTTACAGGAGATGGTTACAAAGGTCTGCTCGGATACATCTCAAGTCATTGATGGCTGCAAATGTGTACAAACACTTATATCAACAAGAAGCAACAGCCAAACCAGAAAAGATTATTGAGTACAACAACAAGAAGCAACAGCCAAACCAGAAAAGATTATTGAGTGTTCAAAGTTGAAGGAACTACTTATTACAAGTGAGATTGAAGAATTGCTAAAGAAAAAAGAGAAACTTAAAAAGCAAGAAGAAAAGAAACTCTATTAGGTAAAAGACAAAGAAAGAAGAAAGTTTGAAATCTTGCATAATTGAAAGTAGGCAGTGGTGGATGCAAGCGTAGAGTGTGACAAGCAAGGTAAGAATTATTATTTAAGAAAATTAACTATTATTAAATGTAATTTTGAATGAATAATAGATTAGTAAGATACTATTTTATTAGATATTAAGAACACAACTTATTCTTCAAGAACCTATTGGAACCAAACAAAGAAAACGTGAATCCTAATAACCTTCTAATTAAATAAATGAAAGGATTGGTACCTTCTAATATTACAAATAAAACATGAATCCTAATAACCTTCCAATTAAATAAATAAAAGGATTGGTACTTTCTAATATTACAAAGGATATGATTGAAGATAAAAGGTATAAAAAGGTGAAAATAAATGTTGTGCATCAATTTATTGATAGCAATAAAGTTGATGTTTATGAAATTCAGGAAGAATTACACGAGAGCAGTGTTAGTAGAAAAGGGTATACTTCTATTTTCAATACTGTATCCAAAAAACTATAGGACCAAAGAATCAAACGCATGCTTTTGCCAACAGTTGTTGCAAAAGTATAGAGACTAAGAAGCCTCTTAAATCAGTAGGTGGATGAGTATATTGGACAATGTTTCTGTACCAAACATTCTTCTAAAGGTAAAAAGTGCAGTATAATGTACTGTGAGACCCCTCTGTCCCCTCCACGCACCGGATTCCTGGTTGCTAGCAGCAGAAGTAGCTTCTTCTTGCTGTCGGGCAGGGTTTCCCACTTGGAGCCTCGCCCTCAAATGTCCGGACACAAGACTAATCTGGTGGTCATTCCGAAACCGAAATCGGGAAAATTTCCCTTGCTCGAAAAACGGGGACAATTCCACCTTTTTGATTTTCTTAACGAATTTTCTAACAGGGTCAAGAGACTAAACTATCCTTCACCTGATTAAACCAAATAGAAGAAAAACTATCACAGGAAAACTATCATTGACTTAGTTTGAAAAAATCCACGCTTTTTTCCTAACCGAAATCAGGCAAACTATCACAGGAAAACTATCACTGACTTAGTTTGAAAAAATCAACGCTTTTTTCCTAACCGAAATCAGGCACAGCCATTGATCTAATCATTTGAGGAAATCAATGCTTTTTTCCTAACCGAAGTCAGGCATAGCCATTGATCTACTCATTTGAGAAATTCTTCAGGTTTTTATTTAACTACTCGAATTCTTAGCGTATTCCTATTATTTCAATTTAATTATTAAAACTCCACTGATTCCAGCCTAACCCCATCTGGCCCATGGGTTAGCCACCGCCCAACCACTGGAATCGGTAGAACTAGACAATTACTCACCCACCCATAATTGAATGCCTTTCTTAACTTTTGCTTTCGAATACAGATACGCACACACTCCTCTTTAAAACTTTAACATATAAAATAATCCATTGGCAAACGGTTATTGGTTACAGATATCATAACTAAAAAATTCCATCCAGTCCCTTGTTTCTCAAAAATCAGTATCACTCTGGACTCTCCATTGAGACCAAGTGGTCAGCCAACGAGATCTAGTAATAGATTACAATAATCATTTCGTCCATCATACATATCTTCCACGACATATGCATGGGTGTCATAGGCACCGCAAGCCCGTGCATCTCCTGGTCAGAACCCTCCAGGATCCTCCTTAGGTGTCTTGGCACTTCACTCAGGACCGCTTCGTCGACCCTCGCCCATCGTACCGGAAGCGCACCATTTTTTAACCATACCGAGGTTGGTCAAGGCTTTGTCGCGTGAGCCATCCTTTGAACACTCCCCGCCAACTGTTGCAACCGACCTTCCCTTAGAAAAACATATACCAAATGCTCCCTCTAGCATTGTGGCGTAAGACAGTCCTTTAAGAAAACACGATTTCTAAGCAAGTTTTCAGTTTGATTTTCTTTTGAATACAAGGAGTATTTCTTGAATCAGTATTCCCAAAACTTCTTGATCGGAATTCAAAATTTCATACCAAAATTCCTCGAATTCTATAACCTTCATTCCACAGATCAATTCGAAGGGCCTCAAACTTAGTTTCAGATTTGGTGGGAGTTTTGAGTGTATTTTTCTAAACTGGTCACACTTTCTTTCCTCGAAACTGACGAAAGAGTTTGGTCTTGGTCATAGTTTGATTCAAGGTTCGAGTCGGATAAGATTTTTCCTGAACTATCTTTCTCGAAAAGGTTTGGTAATTCAGTTACTATTTTACTGAATTTCTTTCTTTGAATATTCACTTAACTAATTTCTAAATTAGTTACGAATTTCAATGAGGAATAAATTAATCATTTATCTAAATATTTTGATCTTAGTAGATTTCTTGAATTTTCTTTTTTACAATCCGTGTGAATATAAAACGATAGAAATTTCTCTCTTAGAGTATTTAATTATTCATTTATCAAATACTCATAGAATTTAAACATAGAATTTAAGAGAATTCTAATTTTGATATAAAAATTCTTTATGCATCTATTTATACATAAAAATCAACTTCAATGGGAATAACACTTTTATAAAAAAAATCCTTTTATGCATCTTTCTATGCATTGAAATCAATTTTAATGAGAATAACACTTTTATAATAAAAATTTTTCTTTATACATCTTTTTATGCATAGAAATCAAATTTAATAAGAATAACACTTTTATAATAAAAAAATTCCATTATGCATCTTTTTATGCATAGAAATCAATTTTAATAAGAATAACACTTTTATAATAAAAAAATTCCATTATGCATCTTTCTATGCATAGAAATCAATTTTAATAAGAATAACACTTTTATAATAAAAAATTTCCTTTATGCATCTTTCTATGCATAAAAATCAATTTTAATAAGAATAACACTTTTGTAATAAAAAAAAATTCCTTTATGCATCTTTCTATGCATAGAAATCGAATTTAATAAGAATAACACTTTCATAATAAAAAAATTTCCTTTATGCATCTTTCTATGCATAGCAATCAAATTTAATAAGAATAACACTTTTATAATAATAAAAATTTCATTATGCATCTTTCTATGCATAGAAATCAAATTTAATAATTAATATCAGTGATATCCATGCATATTCATAGGTGAATATGTACATGGAGTAATTAGAATATTTCTTTTAGATGCAAAAATGGTGGGATTTACTTTTTTGGAATAACAAAAAAACAAACTTTCTTTTTCACAAAATTCTGGAAAATTTTGCCATAACCTCCTTTGTATGGCTGACCATTTCTCATTTTTATCTTTCTTTACTTAACTTAATTAACCCAATTTAGAATTATAGAACTCTAATCTACACAATTTTCTAAATTCAAAAGAGTAAACAATAAGAAGAGTTTAATTAATCACTTAGTTAATCTTTATAGGATTAAGAAAAGTTGGAATGTAAAGAAGAGAAGGGGGTGGGCTTTTCATCAAAGGCATAGCATTTGAATTTAATTCAATCATTTGCAAAACATAAAAATCAAGAAAACCATAGATTTTACATTAAAATTCGTAAACAAAGTAAGAAAATTAGCTTACATGGAGCTTGTAAGCTCTCCTTTGGCTTGAGGGATTGAGGGTTCTACTCTTGTTTGAAGCAATAGTGGCTATCAATTCACTTTGGAGAGGATTAGGCCAAAAACAATTGAATTATTAAAAAATTCAATGTAGATGGCTCAGGACAGGAGTAGAGTAACAGTGCATAAACACCATTAAGCTTTTACAAAGGAGGGAGGCTTCTATTTATAGAAAAAAGTGAGCCTCTAACCAAGCAAACTGATTCTAGAATTTTTCAGATCAGTTTGGTCAAATTTTGACCATTTTTTGGTCAGTTCAGCTTACTTTTTGGATCTAGATTTGAAACAGGAGAGAGAAGAGATGAAAATATCTCATTTTATTGATTAAAAATTGGGGGAAATGATGAGAAAAAGGTGCCTAATTCATGAGGGGAGATCCCCACACTGAGGTGTCAAAATTCAGTTTTTAATTCTTTTCTTTGGTCCTTGGTCCACTCTTCATCTTACGTGAGTATTCACTCATTTTGGGGGGGGTTTCTTTTATTCTTCAATTTATCTCCTCTCTACATTTGGTTTAATCTCATTGGCCTATCAAACCTTTGTTTGGACCTTAATCCAAATTTTTTTGAAAACAAGGGCCCTTAGGCTAGTAAGGTCTTTTGTGCACATTATAATTTATTTCTAATGCACCTTAGGCTAAGGTCTTTTGTGCACATTATAATTTATTTCTAATGCACCTTAAGAATTTCTTTTTGAACTTCTATTTCGGGGGAATTTATTTTAATAAGAAGGAATATTTTTCCATCCAAAGATATCTAAAAACTAAATTATCTCTCTCTAGAATATTTTCTCTCTCAGGTAGAAACAAGATCTTTTATTATTCTGAAAAGGAGATTGATTACAGGGGAAGAAATTGCGTTCTTAGAATTTGCATCTGAGGTCGTTTCGGGCTCCGTTTTTGCATTTCAAGTTCTGCACAGGTGTTTTTGTCATTTTCTGCAGAAATTTCGACAGTGCAATTTTCTGCAAAACAGGCATACGTATTCTATTATGGACCGTGCTACATAGCACGAGTTGTTCTCTGTTCAGTCTTTGCTTCATTACAGGTAGCTTTTGCATCAGTTTCAGTCAGTGGCCATGGCTGATAACAACAATGATGTATTTCGCATGTTATCTGCTGATGACAAATTGGATGGAGACAGCAACTACCCACTTTGGGCATACATGATGCAGCATGTTTTGGTTGCAAAAGGAGTGTGGAACATTGTGTAGGTTATGGATGTACGTCCAGGTTCTGTGGGATGTAGGATCTGTTGAGGATGTTGCAGGTTCTAGCAGCTCTACTGTTGCTGCTGTCGTTGGGATGGTAAAGATGCGCAGGCTCATGCCTTGATTGCACTTTCTGTCAAACGTAACATCACCCCACATATTCGTTCAGCTAAAACAGAAAAACAGGCTTGGTATATTCTAGCTGGTTTGTATGCAGGTCGTAACGAGGCAAAAATCGCTTACCTACGTAAAGAGCTAGAATTGAAGATTATGCAAGAAGATGATGACATGAATGTTTTTCTTACTGAGATTAAAGATCTCAAAGAACCGTTGATTTCTGTAGGTGAGATTATTCCTGATCATTCTCTTGTGCAGACTGTTCTTAATGCTTTACCTGAGACATATCAGACTTTTGCTTCCACATGGAGACTTCTTAATGAGGACAGACCTGATGCTGTCAAGTATAATACTTTAGTCAACAAACTCTTGCAAGAAGCGCAGTCCAGGCAAAACAGGGCCAGGCAGCGTGCAGTTGATCAAGCATTTATTGCTGCCTAGCAGCAGAGAAGAAGTGGTAAGGCAGCCCCTTCCACTGTTTCTTCTCCTATTAGTAGGTCTGCAACTTCTTCTCCTTCCATAGGTAGCAACAATAAGTCTGAGAAGGCTCTTGATAAAGGCAAGAAAAAGACCAGGTGCAACTATTGTAAGGCAAATGATCATATCAGCCCCTTCCACTGTTTCTTCTCCTATTAGTAGGTCTGCAACTTCTTCTCCTTCCATAGGTAGCAACAATAAGTCTGAGAAGGCTCTTGATAAAGGCAAGAAAAAGACCAGGTGAAACTATTGTAAGGCAAATGATCATATCATTAAGAATTGCCCTAAGCTAAAGGCTAAAGAGGCAAAGAAGAAAGAGTCAAATGCAGCCACAATAGCGGATGCTTCTACAAATGCAGATTCTGCAAATGTTGTGCAGGATACAGAATGGGCGTTTAGCGTGTATTACCAGTATGACCCATCTGTACATGATGCATGTTTGGCAGTTTCTGTTGACTCTCATGTTTGGTATTTTGACAGTGGTGCTACAAAGCACATTACCTCGCATCGTGATATGTTCACTTCTCTTGAGGCTGTCCCTAATGGGAATACTGTCACATGTGCCAATAATGCTTCTTACCCAGTGAAGGGCGTTGGTAAAATTATGCTTACGACTGCAAATGGCAACGCTTTCACACTTTCAGATGCTTTGTATGTGCCAGGGATAAAGAAGAATCTATTGTCTGTCTCTGCGCTTGCTAGACTTGGACTTGTAGTCAAATTTGTAGATGACAGATGTATTGTTCATGATTTGACTTCTGGTGATACGATTATTGTATCTGGCACCTTCTTTTGTGGGCTGTATAGGCTCAATTCTTATGACAAGTGTGTGGAAGATTCAACAAATGCAGTTTCTGATGAAAAGGCGGTTTCAGATGCAAAACTATGGCATGCTCGTTTTGGTCATATGAACTTTGCTAGTTTGCTGCATTTGCAGAAATTTGATATGGTTGCTTCATTGCCTCCTCTTGAGGCACCATTGAAACATGTTTGTGAAGGCTATATTTTGGGCAAAATGTAGCGTTCTGTGTTTCTAAAGGATGGTTCTGTGCGGGCCACTCGCAAATTGCAACTTGTACATAGTGATGTATGTGGGCATATGCAAACTCCATCATTTGGTAAACACTTGTACTTCGTGACTTTCATTGATGATTACTCAAGGCATGCATGGGTATATCCACTGAAGGCAAAGTCTGAAGTGTTTTTGTGCTTCAAACAGTTTTTTCTTATGGTTGAAAATGTATCCAATTGTACTGTGGGCACCCTCCATTCTGATCGAGGGGGGGAGTACAAGTCTAAAGAGTTTGATGCATTTCTGGCTAGTCGTGGGATAAAACACCAATGTACAGTGCCATATACCCCTTAGCAAAATGGTGTTGCTGAGAGGAAAAACAGGTCACTTATGGAGATGGCACGATGTATGGTCAAGAGCCAAGCTTTGCCACATGCGTTTTGGCTTGAGGCTGTCATGTGTACTGCATATGTACTCAACAGGTGTCCCACTAAGGCCTTGCAGTCTATTACTCCATACGAAGCTTAGCATGGCAGGAAGCCTTCTATTGGTTACTTGCGTGTCTTTGATTGCTTGGCCTATGCTTTAGTGCCTATGCAACAACGCAGAAAATTGGATGATAAGGCTGTCAAATGCATTTTTTGTTGGTTACAGTACTGAGAGCAAGGGTTACAGATTGTATCATCCGTAGTCAAAGCGTATCTTGATTAGTTGAGATGTTGTTTTTGTGGAAGATGCTGTGCAGCCTTTGTTATCATGTACCAAAGAGACAGGTGTGAGCTCACGGGATGTATTTGATACATTGTTGCCTCTGTTCACAGGTGGGAATTCAAATGTAAGTCCTAATGAGGTAAATATTCAGCCTATGCAGATTTCAAACGACATCATAGATCAGCCTATTTCTGATGCAGATTTACAAGATGTAATTTCTGAGGATAGGGCTGAAAATGAGTAGGCTAGAGGTATGCCTAAATGGCTGGTGCAAACCTTGCGTGATAGTAAAATTGATGCACCTATATCTAGTCGTACTCGTTCAGGTTTTCAGCATGCCTCTTATGCATCAGATTGTTATGCTTTGGTTGTGTCTAGTATGTGTGAAGAGGAAGAACCTCTTTCATTTGATGAAAATCAAAAAATTGGTTGGCTGCAATGCAAAGTGAATATGATGCTATAATCAAGAATGGTACATGTCCTTGTGTGATTTGCCTATTGGTAAAAAGGCCATTGGATGTAAGTGGGTTTTTAAGTTGAAATGAAAGCCAGATGGCGGTGTTGATTGCTATAAGGCTAGACTTGTTGCAAAGGGTTATGCTCAAGAAAAGGGCATTGATTTTGATGAGACCTTTGCTCCCACTTGTTGTATGACTACCATTCATAGCATTTGTGCATTGGCAGCTCATAATGGTTGGAATGTACATCAGCTGGACATAAAGACTACGTTCTTGAATGGAGATTTGCATGAGGAGGTGTATGTATCGCAGCCTCGTGGTTTTGTTCAAAGAGGGCAGGAAAACAAAGTGTGCAGGTTGAAAAAGGCTTTATATGGTTTAAAGCAAGCTCCACGAGCTTGGTATGAAAAGATACATGCATATTTGACTGCACATGGGTTTCAGAATAGTCCAACAGAAAGCACTTTATATGTTAAACGTGTGGATGGTGTACATCTAATCATTGCTCTCTATGTCGATGACATGCTGCTCACAAGACCAAATGAGAGTCATATTGCTGATTTTAAGGCTGATTTGAATGCCTCTTTTGAGATGTCAAATTTGGGGCATTTGCATCATTATTTGGGGATACAATTTAAGCAGTGTGATGGAGGTATTGCTTTGTGTCAAACAAAATATATTGAGACATTGTTGCGGAGATTTGGCCTTGAAGACTGCAAGCCTATTGCTACTCCAATGGAGACAGGTTTGAAGTTGAGTCTTCATGATGCTGGAGACCACTTTAATGTCACACTCTATCAGACAGCTGTTGGTTGCCTCATTTATGTATGCATTACGAGGCCGGACATTCAGTTTGCAGTCTCACAGGTGAGCAGGTTTATGCATAGCCCAGGGTCTCAGCATTGGAAGGCAGTTAAACGCACCTTTCGCTACTTGAGTGGCACCATACATCTTGGGTTGTTTTATCCCAAGGGGGGATTGTTGCCGCCAGATTTACATGCCTTTTCGGACTCAGATTGGGCTGGTTACTATGACACAAGAGTGTCCACAAGTGGTTTTTGTTTCATGCTCGGTAGCTCATGCATATCTTGGTTGAGCAAGAAGTAACCTACTGTGGCCACTTCTAGTTGTGAAGCTGAGTACAGGGCAGCTTTCACAACTATGGTTGAGTGTGTGTGGCTCAGACGGCTTATGGCTGATTTGGGTGTTGGACAGGAGTCTGCCACCTCTATCTACACTGACAGTCAGAGCGCATTGGCAGTTGCGAGAAACCCAGTTTTTCATGCTCGCACAAAGCACATTGAGGTGCATTATCACTATGTCAGGGAGAGACTCTCAGCAGGAGAGATCAGCTTGGCCTATGTACCAACACAGGACAACCTCGCCGATCTTTTCACAAAGGCGCTTCCTCGTGAGAAGTTCGAAGCTTTCCGCAAAGCTTTGGGCTTGCTCCCCTTTGTGGATTGATCTACTTCGGGCATGGCACTCCCGTATACATGAGTGCCAGCTCTCGTTCACACCATCACTCCCAGGGAGGATTTGCTGCCATATACATAGGCAGTGATGTGTGTGAACACACTTAGGACCGCCGGGGCACTTTTTTCCTCTTTAGGAGGTTTTTTCCCCCGGCTTGTATATACACCCATCATTCTAGGGCTAACTTATCTTTGTACATTGACACAATCTAATACACTTTGTGTTGTGTGCATTCTTGCTTCTTCTTCTCTAAGCTTTGTGTGCTTTCTTGCAACCCTAATTCAAACACTTTTTTGGAATAACATAAATACAAACTTTCTTTTTCACAAAATTCTAGAAAATTTTGCCCTAACCTCCTTTGTATGGCTGACCATTTCTCATTTTTATCTTTCTTCACTTAACTTAATTAACCCAATTTAGAATTATAGAACTCTAATCTACACAATTTTCTAAATTCAAGAGAGTAAACAATAAGAAGAGTTTAATTAATCACTTAGTTAATCTTTATAAGATTAAGAAAGGTTGAAATGTAAAGAAGAGAAGGGGGTGGCCTTTTCATCAAAGGCATAGCATTTGAATTTAATTCAATCATTTGCAAAACATAAAAATCAAGAAAACCATAGATTTTTCATTAAAATTTGTAAACAAAGTAAGAAAATTGGCTTACATGGAGCTTGTAAGCTCTCCTTTGGCTTGAGGGATTAAGGGTTCTACTCTTGTTTCAAGCAATAGTGGCCACCAATTCACTTTGGAGAGGGTTAGGCCAAAAACAATTGAATTATTAAAAAATTCAATGTAGATGGCTCAAGACAATAGTAGAGTAATAGTGCATAAACACCATGAAGCTTTTACAAAAGGGGGAGACTTCTGTTTATAGGAAAAAGTGAGCCTCTAACCAAGCAAACTGATTCTAGAATTTTTCAGATCAGTTTGGTCAATTTTTGACCATTTTTGGGTCAGTTCAGCTTACTTTTTGGATCTAGATTTGAAACAGGAGAGAGGAGAGATGGAAATATCTCATTTTATTGATTAAAAATTGGGGCTCATGATGAGAAAAAGGCACCTACTTCATGAGGGGAGATCCCCACACTGAGGTGTCAAAATGCAGTTTTTTAATTCTTTTCTTTGGTCCTTAGTCCACTCTTCATCTTACGTGGGTATTTACTCATTTTTGGGGGATTTTTCTTTTAGTCTTCAATTTATCTCCTCCCTACATTTGGATTAATCTCATTGGCTTGTCAAACCTTTGTTTGGACCTTAATCCAAAATTTTTTAAAAAACTGGGGCCCTTAGGCTAAGGTCTTTTGTGCACATTATAATTTATTTCTAATGCATCTTAGGAATTTCTTTTTAAACTTCTATTTCGGGAGAATTTATTTTAATAAGAAGGGATATTTTTCCATCCAAAGATATTTAAAAACTGAATTACCTCTCTCTAGAACATTTTCTTTCTCTAGGCCAAAGCAGGTAAAACAAGATCTTTTATTATTCTGAAAAGGGGATTGATTACAGGGGAAGAAACTGGACATCTTGAGGGGCTGGGGAGGAATCTTACATGTACAATGCATGGATTAATATTTTCCTTGACTTATAACAACTTCAAAAAAGAATGGTAGAATTTTATAGTATCATGTTTGAATAATGTAAAGGTCTTCTTAAGTTTATGATCAAATTGAATAAATGTGAGATAGTAAAGGAAAAGAAGGTGGAACACATGACAGTCACATTGGTGAATAGGGCACTTGATCCATCCATGAAGACAAAAGATAACCCAAAGTATTTTAGTGTGCCATTTGGTATATCTCTACAATGTATGATTCTCTCTCTTCTTTGTAATTCCTATTGTCACATGATGTTATTGATATGTGTTAATCCCATTTTGGATTAACAAACATGATCCTCCAATTGAGGACATTAATAAGTGTCATGAAACGGCACTATAAAAGTTGTACATTATGAGATATTGGCCACCCAAGGCCTAGTAAGTAAGTTTTGGGTGCCCAAGTGTGAATAAGGGCCAAATGTATATAAGGCATTTTCTCATAATGAAAAGACACAATCCCCTTTGTGCTATAAAGAGCTCTCCCTTGTGTCTTGAGAGAGATTGAGAGAGAGAGAGAGAGAGTGATTGCCTTATGCAATGGTGCGAGCGACTCTACAATGATAGTGTGGAGGTGGAGCTTAACAAGCGAGCTGGAGGTCTTAAGGGACTCAAGTTCGAAGCATTGGTGCCCTATGACAGTTGTGATCTATTGCTCATCATTTAGTTGAATGTGTTTTCCCTCTTGGAGGTGTGGTAGCCCTAACATTTTTGGCCTCTACTGGGGAAGCACCTTTGTTTCTTCCATCCTCTTGGAGTTTCAGCTCCCATTGCATAAGATTCATGATTGCCCTTGCATTATGGTAGTGTATTGTGTAGAAAATGAATGGATAAGATTTGTGTGGTAGGAAGAAATCGTGAGAAATTGGTTTGTGATGTTGTGTATGTTTGTGGTGGAGTGGTCTTAGGATAGAGCTTCACTATTTTTTTTCTATTAATTTTGATATTTACATCATTGGAAGCACCAACGTGAATGAAGAGGTTGGTGTTTTGTTTTTCTTCTTTTTCAAAAAATTCACAAAAATCAAAAACCAAAGGAGCCATTGACTGTGCCAAAAACTTGCATTCCATTCCTTAGGCGTGGCACAATCAATTTGGGATTAATTGGATAAGTATTTTGCACCCAAAATCATAACTTTCGACATGGAAAGTTTCACGTGAAACTGCAAAAAAACGTTCACGCTATGAACATTTTCTGCAACTTCACGCCGCGAATCACTCCCAAAATCAGCACCGCATTTAACGTCACAAATCACGGGATTGCCTTCCCAAAAATAGGCAACCTTATCCTGACACCTTTGCCGCTCGACCTTTGCCGCCCACCACAGAGTCTGCCAAAATTTTGATCATGTGAAAGTTCAGCAAAATGTTCACGACGTGAAAGTTTCCAGAAAATCTTGATGGCGTGAAACCCTTTTCAAAATCTTCACGACGTGAATCCTTTTATGTTCACGATGTGAACTTCTTTTGCAGACTCGCGGTTTGGTCTAATACACAAATAGTCAGGCCAAGGCCACAAAGGTTGGTAAGGGAGAGCAACCTATAGCAAAAAGAGGGAGTCTGACCCGAAAGGCAAAAATATTTGAGCACGTGAAAGTACAGAATAACGTTCACGCCATGAACTTTTTTCTGACTTTTCACGCCGTGAAAACCATTCTCTGTAGTTTCACAGCTTCAAAAACAGAGTGATAGAATCAGAAGCAAAATCAAACTGGGTCGACAAAGTAGCTTATCAAATTGTACATACATGCACTTAAGATCTTGAAAACTCATCGGAGACGATCTTACATGCACTTAAGATCTTGAAAACTCATCAGAGACGATCTTACACCTGATGACAGTGCATCGAATCACCCAGGATCTTATTATCAAAGAAGTGTGGGATCAGGACATTTCGCAAGCACACACCTGAGTGTTTTAAGAAACCTGACCACTGCTAAAACTGATAGCGAAAGAGTCCATGAAAGAAGGGCTAAGATACATTGGGTTTGGGGAAGAGGAGAAACCACCCTCCCCAACCAGGTCCAGTGGTATCATTGATATCGTGCCCAGGGATTTTTTGGCCTCCAAAACCAGTCATGAAGAAGAAGTGCAATCTACGTCATGAAGAAGAAGTGCAATCTGCGAGCATGGGTCCATCAACCAACGCTGGACTCAGTCCACGACAAGAAGTGCCCATCTAAACGTCGAATTCTAGGTTGTCGAATATCGACACCCCCCAAATAAGACGGGACATGGAAAGTGCGACCGGGCTGGGTTAAATATTATTCCCCACCACCGAGGAAGTGGAGTTAGACCTTAAACGTCGCGAGGTGGAACGAAAGCTACTACGAGAATTGAGCTTAAGGAAACAAGAGCTCGATACTCAAAGGGCGAGCACTGAGAAAAAGGAAACGGGAAGTTTAAACCCACTCCAATCATGAGGGAAGGAACCAGAGTTGGTTATGGGAAGAAGTGAGGGAGAAATTCCAAACTTGGAACCCATAAACGAGGAATCCAGAGTGGAGGAAGGGTTTACAACCATAGAAGAGGAGGATAACCTAGCAAGAGTGGCGGGTGAAGTAGAGGACCGTCTGCACACCAAAAAGGATATTGAGCAGATGATCAATCACCCCACATTCCTACAAGACATGGAATGTCTGATTCTACAAAGATATATAGAGGTGACTAATGATGATGAGCCACTCCAAGGTACAACGGCTCGACCATCCCATGGACCAGAAATGCCTAGAAGAGCCAATAGAGGAAGGCCTTAATATACCTAGTGAATAAACCTTGCACCACGGGGAGAATCACGCGATGGTTGCTATTATTGTTGGAATTTCAGCAATTGGTGTTGATGATGATCTCCCTGATGCTGTGAGTTGGACATGGTACCCGAATGGAGTGAGGAAATCTCAGAGTATCTAACTTATGGTTTTCCACAGGAAATACCTTTGATGAACAAAGATAAAATGCGACGGCTTATCAAGCTTATTGCACTTTATCTACTGATTTTGCGGGGGAACTATATAAGGTAGGAAAAGATAATGTGCGCAAAAGATGCGTTAAAGAAGATGAGTTCGTCACCATATTGGAAGAAGCTCATTCAGGGATAGCAGGCGGGAATTTTGTTGGAGAAATCACAGCTCAAAAAGTGCTTCAAGCAAGACTATGGTGGCCTACGTTATTCAGAGATGCCATAGAATTTGTCAAAAGCTGTGAGAATGTCAACGTTTCGCTATTCCGCAACAAAAGGACAAGATGCCGCTCACCCCTATTATTGTAAGACAACCGTTTGAGAAATGGGGGATAGATTTTGTGGGACCTATTAGTCTATCGGCACATCCATTCCAATTCCAATACGTGATCGTGTGGCCACGGACTATTTCACAAAATGGGCAGAAGCCAGAGCCTCAAAGAGAGTTGATGCACAAACAACAACAAAATTTTAATACAAGCAAATCATCTCTCGAGGTTTGGCTGCTCGTTAGAATAAGTTAGTGATCACTGCTCAGATTTTATTAATGAGGTGATCGATCATTTACTTGCAGGATTCTTAGTGGTTCATCGAAAATCATCACCTTATTACCCACAAGCCAATGGTCAAGCAGAGAGTACAAACAAAATTTTATGTACTATCTTGACAAAAACCTTGGAAGCAAGTCGAACAAACTGGGAACGTAAGCTAAAAGCAGCCCTATGGGCATATCAAACATCATATAAAGTAGCGACGGGATACACTCCCTTCCGTCTCTACCTTATGGTGTTGAAGCAGTTCTGACCCCATGAAGTACCTAGGCTCAAGCTTAAGGATTGCCGTACAAGAGCATTTAACGGAGAATGCATTATCTAAAAGGCTAATTGACTTAGAGAAGCTTGATGAAACTAGGTTGATAGCATCACATGGACTCATGGTTGAAAAAATATGTAGTAGGAAACATTGATTCAACAAAAACCTTAAGCCAAAAGAACTGGGATAGGGGACCTTGTCCTCATTTATGGTGTCGGAAGCACCAGGAAGAAGAAACTCAAATACCAAGGCCTGGGACCATTCCGAGTATCGGAGATCACATCTCAGGGGTCTGTTCGAATTGAGACAATTGATGGCATTCAGATGGAGGGTTATGTCAATGATGGAAGTAAATTTAAAAAATATTTTGGACCACTGACCCAAGAGATGCTCTTGCAACAAGAACATCTCTTAAAACAACAAAAACAGCTTGCAAAGTAAAAAATCCAAGCAAGCTCAAGAAGAAGCTAAGGCTAGGGAACAATTATTGCACAATAGACTGATATATGTCAACATGGCTTCATGACTCTCTTGGATGAAGAGAAACTAAACATTGAGCCAGCACGACTCAAGGTTGGACTTACTACAGCTAAAGGCCATACACAACAACCATTGCATTGATAGATACGGGGTCCAGTCATAACTTGATCTCATATGAAACCTTGGTAACATTAGATAGACCACACCTTGAACCCACTAATGTGCAAGTACGTAGTGTTCACTTAATCACAAAAGCCGAGGGATTTTTAAATGTTAATATTTCCATCATAAATAATTCCTTATTCGGGAAGGTGTTTGTCCCTACAGGTTCCATGGGAGAAGAAATGATTCTAGGATGATCCTGGATCTGTGCAAGTAAATGCAATATCCAATGGGAAGAAAGGATAGCATTGTTAAGCACGAGTGACAAGGTCATGTCCATACCCTTATGGAGGTTGACATACCGAGGAAAACACATCATAACCGATGAACAAACAACACCGAGTGCAGTGGCAACACCTCAAAAAATAGAACCAGCATCCGTCCCATAAAGCTTGCCCACACAATACCTAACATCAAAGATTACATAGAAGTGGGTGCCCAAGATTCAACTTAAAGATCAACCAGACAAAAAGGACACCATGAATGATATGAAGACCACATTAAGAATTTGCAAAAAATTCAAAAGTTAGACCTTGTTGATACAAACCGATTCGCAGGACTCCAAGCATCCCAAAGGACCTCAAAGGTTCCATAAGCAATGGATCCGAAAGGACTTGCTCTGTGAGCACAAGGATACTACCAAGGCAATACGGCAATATGGGTACCCAAACCCCACTCAGTGGCCAATACCACAAGCAGTTCAAGTCATAAAAAAGAGGGTGGTAAGAGCATAAAACATCAACTCCCAACTCAAGCAAGAACCTCGCCAACCCTTGTGTGGAGGAAAAAGACAACTCAGCCAAATGGATTGGGAATTGCCAAAGCAGAACCTAAAGGTAGAAACAAAGAAGTTAAAAAAGGAGACACATATAGAAGCCCTCCACCATAAGGCACAATGACCACATTGTTCAGCTGGGTGGAAGGAACGATAAAAAACTCCCACATAGAGCTAAAACGACTGCATCAACAAATGCCACAAAGTGCCCAAGTGACCCCTTGGTTCTTGTGGCAATAAAACAAAAGGGTGTCTAGTGGTTGCATAATGGGTAAGGTAAGCAAGGTATCATTCTTTCATGTGCATGTTTGACTGCTTGAGCATGAAGGAAAAAATGAGAAGTATTCAATCTTATTATTTCAAATTTCACAAAACATTCACACCGTGAAATTTTTTACAAACATTCACACCGTGAAATTTTTTACAAACATTCAGGTCGTGAACAAATTTACAAACATTCACACCGTGAAATTTTTTACAAACATTCATGCTGTGAACAAAATCACAAAGGTTCACGCTATGAAAAATGGTAATTTTTCACGGGCCAATCATGCAATGCCACGTGGTATTCTTCATTAAGGCAGCTGCCCTGTTCGACGTCTACGTTATAAAATCAAATTTCTTTCCTCTTTTTGTCATTTTGCATATTGATCGATTGTGCATCCCTTTCGATTGCATCTCCCGAACCCGCCATCTCATTTCAACCTTTTCGACGATCTCCTTCGAGGTGGGAGCTTGATCCTCTTCTTTTCGTTTTTATTTATTTATTTTTGTTTTTGTATTTGTATTTGTATTTTTTCAAAGATTCATCACATCTTGTGTATAAACACTGTAATTAGTATAAACAATGACTTCGTAACATCTTCACATGTGCATCTTTCAATAAAATTAAAAAATGAAAAAATCCTCATAAACAAAAAATCATAATCAACGATTCACACTACATCCTACAGTTTTATGGAAACTCAGGATCGTGTTTCACATGAAACCTACGATTTCATGAAAACTCGACTTTTCACGTCTGTATTTCACAGGTAGACTTTTCACTTTTTCAAGTTTGCTTTTTCACGTCATGCCTTTTCACGTAAGACTTTTCATGTCTGCATTTTCATAGGTAGACTTTTCACGACTAAATTTTTCAGGTAAAACTTTTCATGGCTAGACTTTTCACGTGTGCATTTTCACAAGTAGAATTTTCATGACTAACTTTTTCACGTAAAACTTTTCATGGCCATACTTTTCACGTGTGTATTTTCACGGGCAGACTTTTCCACGACTAACTTTTTCACATTTGCTTTTTCACGTCTGCCTTTTCATGGCTAGACTTTTCATGTCTACATTTTCACGGGTAGACTTTTCACGACTAACTTTTTCACGTAAAACTTTTCACGTCTGCATTTTCATAGGTAGACTTTTCACGACTAACCTTTTCATGTCTGCCTTTTCATGGCCATACTTTTCACATCTGCTTTTTCACACTTGACTTTTTCATGGCCTGCAGATTCACAAACTCAGTCTACCCATGCACCTCCATGCCATAACAACCTGACTATTAACACACCCCAAGATTGCTCCTACACTAACAAACTCCTCAATCCAACTAACCTATTACCCATTAAATTTTTAAAAAAGAAAAAAAGAAAAGATGATATCAACCCCACCAGTCGTTAGACTGATCCGAGGTGCATGTATAGATGCCGGCCTTGGAATCAGAAGCACTCGAGACCCCAGTGACAACTCAAGCCAGCAGCGCCACTGGATCCCCAACAAGTTAGAGAAAGAGGCAAGCACAACACCCAAAGATAAACTTTTTGGGCCCTTATGCCCAAACCTTCCATGGGGCCATCATCAGCAAAGAAGCTCACAAGGCCCATGGAAAGGTAGCCCTCCCATACCACAGCCCGGAATGCCTACAAATTTTGGAGGAGGCTGAAGTTAAAGAAAAGCTGGACAAAGTCGGTCTAGGTAAGATGCCGTAGATACTCCCAAGAAGTATCGACACAGAACTATGCGTAGAGTACATCAAGACCTATGACAAGGAGACCAAAAGAGGAACCATCACCAAAGCAGATGGCACTACTAAGCAACTCCTCATCATAGAAGATCTCATACGGGATGCCCTTTAGCTTCCACCTGCGCAATCAAGGTCCACGCACACTCCATTGACAAGATGCCTCTAGATGCCATGCTCAAGAAAAGTTCGTACAACTTGAATGGGGCAACCGAGTATGAAAATATCCAAGATGAGGCTACGGAGAAAGCTTGCAAGGCCATGTCCTTGATGATGCAAGTAAAGCTCGTGGTGTGGACAGATACAATAGGGTGAGTCTAAATAAAAGCACATGAGGAGAAAGAAGATGGCTGGGCACAATATGTACATAAAGAGATGGAGAACTACTTGAAATCCCACCAATCTAAAATATGTAACCCATACCTCCTCACACAGGTTCTAAATCACGTAGCAAAAAGGCCTCTCAAGGAGCCCAAACCAGAGGAACACATGTAGCTAGCACTAATACTAGACCAGCCCACCAAATTAACTGAAGATATGCAAGAAGGGCCGGCTATCTTGATGGAGACCAAGGAAATCATAAAGTAGATCAAGAAAGGGTGAAAGAAGAAAACAGATAAGAATATGAGGGGAGTGCTTCCGGATGTAGCTGCTAAGTCACAGAGATTAGAAGCAGAAGTGGCCAAGGAAATCCGCACATACCAAGAGGCACTTCAAGAGACCATTCTCAGCCAAGCCACACATGAGCCTCAGCAACAAATCACTCCCCCGACAAGCCCAGCACAACTAATTTCTACATATCTGTCTCCCCTCAAAGAATCAACTCTGGCAGACACACCAATAGAGATAGCACTCGAACAAGCAGCACCAATAGATGCTGAGGAAAGACAAGGTGTTGAGGCGGCCACAACTCAAGAACAAGAACCAAAGGCCCCCATTGATGCAAGAAAAATACTAAGAACTCTAGAGCCATCCAGTCCAAGCAAGAGAAGGAGGTTGGAAGATGAAGAAAAACTACCCCCGCTGGCCTCCCTGCAGAACATCGACTATCAACAATTCTTGCAGGAGACCATGGAAGGACTCAATGAGCTGCTCAACCAACCTCTTGACAACACATATGCTCCACAATCATAACACCGCCCTCTCGAAACAGGTAAAAGATGCATCCACACAAGTGAAAAGATTAAAAACCAACTTGGAAGCAGCTGAAGCTACCCACAAGAATGTCATCTCATGAAGAGCTTGAAGGCCACAGAAGAGCAAGAGAAATGGTACAATGCCCTGGAGAATAATAACATGGTCCTAAGCCAAATAATAGTGCAAAGAATCAAGGAGAATGTGGACCTCAATGCCAAATTGGAACAAGTGAAGGAGCAGCTCCAGAAAGAAGTCATCCACACAAAGGAGCTCACTACACTTCATGCACAACAAATACAGGAGTTCCAAGCCAATGCCATGGCCAATGAAGAAGATTTGCAATGCCAAATCCAATAGCTAAAAGCACAGCTAAAGGCAGAGGAGGAAAGGGCAACCCATTTACAACATGAAAGGGAATAAACAAACAAGGCCCATGCAGAAAACATTAGAGCACTTAATGAGACTAAGTGCAAACCAAGCCGAAGCACAAAGAAAAGAGTTGGTACACGAAGAGAAAGTGACACGGCTTACACAACAACTACACGACACTCAGAGGCTCTGGCTGCCCAAAGGCTCCAACAAGTGAAGGAGCAGCTCCAGAAAGAAGTCATCCACACAAAGGAGCTCACTACACTTCATGCACAACAAATACAGGAGTTCCAAGCCAATGCCACGGCTAATGAAGAAGATTTGCAATGCCAAATCCAACAGCTAACAGCACAGCTAAAGGTAGAGGAGAAAAGGGCAACCCATTTACAACATGAAAGGGAATAAACAAACAAGGCCCAAGTAGAAAAAATTAGAGCACTTAATGAGACTAAGTGCAAACCAAGCCGAAGCACAAAGAAAAGAGTTGGTACACGAAGAGAAAGTGACACGGCTTACACAACAACTACACGACACTCAGAGGCTCTGGCTGCCCAAAGGCTCCAACACATTATCGAAGCTCAGGAAAGAGAAGCAATGACCAGGCGGGCCCAAGAAGACACAACACGAGGATTCGAAGAATTAGATGCTGCAAGGATGGTTAAAGAAACGTCAATTTCAAAACTCCTTATCAACACAAACTCCCACCTACAAAAGTTAGAGCGTGTCCAAGATAGAAGTCAACGGCCAGAGCCAAGCGACTCAGAATCAAAATCCACTTGGAAGAAACCTCTTCCAAGCAACCTGATATCTCGAAAGTGTAGAGCGAGGTCGGAGGCAAAGCCCCCAGGACCCAATCCCGAGCTTGGAGAGACGGGACGGGTGAGATCCAAAGATTCTGGCAATGAGGGTCATTTTGGAGTCTTTTTCTATTTCGGCGTAGAGGACTGTGAGCTCGGCTTCGAAAAATACAATGGTTCGCCCGGGCGAGGGAGAAAGATTAGCCATGATGCTAATCAAGGAAAAAGGCCCCGACTTGAACCCGGATAAGGAGCAATCCGAACCAAGGGGGAGGCGTTGCGGGGCGGAGGAAAGGAAAGGAGGGTGGAAAAGGGAAAAGCAAAAATCTCATAATTACATGATGTCTGCTAAGAAAAAACTAAAATCACATATAATAAAAATGACACAGAGTCCATATAGATTTGCATGATACAAAGTTCATGAACTAGTGGTAGTCAAACACCAAGGATGTTAAACTTTCATATCTAAAGATGGTAGACTCATATATAATTTGGTGGAACGTGGACACTTTATTTTATTCCTTTTGTTTTAAAAATCTTTAATTATGTGCCCTATTTCTCACAATCATGGAAAAACCTGCATGTAACTTGGGTCTATCTAGTGCTTGATTTGTGGCTTCATTAAGAGGCTAACTCGTTAAAGATTTAGAAGCTCTACTTGCTTTTATCATGATATCCTCAAGAAAAAGGGATGAATCCATGGAATTTAAGTTCAAATTGTGTTGATTTACAATTATTGTTGACACACACTAGCTATGTGCTAGTGTGGACACTTCTCTAACGCAAGTGATGTGCTAGTGTAGATATAAAGGCTATTATTTGATGTGGTTAGTGATGTTTAATTAAGTATTATTTGCTACGATTAGTGATGTTTAATCAAGTATTAAATAGAGTTTAATTATGAAGCCTTATAATTCCTCCACTACAAGGACGACTCATCCCCTCCTCCTCTCTCTCTCTCTCTCTCTCACCGTGCCTGCGTTTATAGGGTTTTGCTGTTTCATTTAGGATTTTTAGGAGTTCACTGCTCACCATGTTTTTAGGGTTTCGCTGCTGTATTTAGGATTTCGCTACTCACCATGCCTGCGTTTTTAGGGTTTCGCTGCTGTATTTAGTGCCTGCGTTTTGGGGTTCTCTCTCTCTCTCTCTCTCTCTCTCTCTCTCTACACGCCCCTGTTCTCCCTATTTCGCACTTGGGTGCTGCGCGCACCCGGCCCCGTCTACCCCCTGTGTCCCACTCACCCTTCCTCAGGCCCCCAAAGCAGCAACATAATTTTCTCTCTTAGGCCCCCAAGGGGATAGCAACATAATCTCCTCTCTCTCTCTCTCTCTCTCTCTCTCTCTCTTACGCTCTCTGCAGAAGAACTACCACTCTGAGCTTCAGCGTCATCATCCGCCTCCTCTTATGGAGTACAATGGCACCTACACCCGATCATGCAAATGGGAGGGTTTGTAATGCAAGCTGACCAACATCATAGACAAGATGGAAAAACACATTTCAGGACAGGAGGAGAAGAGTGTGCTAGGGGATTTATCAAAGGACAGGTTGAAAGTGATCAAGGACGTACTGGTATGGCAAGAAGACACATATTTAGGTGAAATCAAAGCATTACGAGAGGGTCAACCTTGCAAACGGAGATCTCTCAGCTTAAGGAGAAGGTGCAAGGGATTAAAGAACGGGAAGATAGAGAGATCAGCCCTGACATCGGAGAAATCAAGGTCGAGCTCCAGAAGGGGTTTGCTGAGGTGGTGAAGGTGGAGACAGCTATGGTGAAACATGAAATTCAGCAAGAGGCTGAAAAGGATAATTTGGGTGGTGGTCCAAACGAAAGGGCGAACGGCTTTGATGAATGCCACCCTTGAGGAGGAGAGAATGCGTCAGGTACGCCGATTGAACGTACGGGTGATAAAGGGGAAGACTACTCTCCGGAAGAGGATGGGAAAATGCTATGCAAGAAATTGGGATACGACGAAGATGAGACACCCTTCAAGAAAGCTTGGAAAGTAGGCAGAGACACTTCTAGTCCACATCCTCTCATAGTACAGTTCGAGGATGACACAAGAAATTGGGGCTGGATGAGGAGGACCTTGGGATACAGAGATCTTCGGAGGATCGAGGGGAGATCAAAAAACATGGGGGACGGCTATTGGTGTTTGGTGCGCATCATCGGCTCATTATTTATAATGGGCTTGAGAGGTGGCCAGGCTCAGGAGCCTACACTTGTTTTTCATATAGAGTATAGAGGAGGGAGGAGAACTGTTGACTACATTCTTGGTCCCATAAAGACCATGAGTCTCGTGGACTCTTTTTCCATCCCTACTTGTCCTATTGGGGTGGATCATACATACCTACTACTATCTTTTTTACGAGCACATCCTTCTAGTTCTACCACTTTACCTACTACTAGTACATCACTTTGCCCTACTATATATTTCACACATGATTGTGATCATTTATATAGTACTTCTATATAATACCGAGGCCTTCTTCATCTAGACCCACACTCACCTCTTGACAGTCTTACTACACAGCTTATGGATTTATTACATACATCCGCTCTATTGAGCTTCCCATATTCCTGTAGAGGAGTACTACCAAGAGTAACACTAGAAAGATGCCCCAAAATAGTTGGTACGATAACGAGTGTCTGGCTACTCGTTCACATCTCAAATGGGAGGTAGAGAGAGGTGAAATATTGGGCCACAAGGCACAGAGACTTAACCAATCTTTAACTCGCGTCGTAAGAAACACATGTTCAAGGAAACCAAACGTTGGGACATGTACCACTTATTTTTGAGCAACAATTCAGATGAGGCTTGGCAGAGGCTATGGGAACACCGTTCACACACCCTATCTCTGACCCTAAGATCTTATGCTCAGTCACTATATGATGTGCTAGATCAGCCGCCCTATACCCTATCGTTCAGAGCCTCAGCCCACTCACTCTACTCTCTTTACATCAAATATGGTGGAGAGTGCTATACGCCAACTTTAGCAAAGACGCATGGAGGACCACACAGGCCTTAGAGGTGAACCTTTTTCATATGCAGCTGACACGGTGGTGCCATTTATAGGACATCTCTTTAACAAGGCTATCATAGAGCGTGTTCCTGCCCACATGGACTTTACACACTATTTCCCCCATCCATGAGGCTGGCGACCCTATGGATCGTGTGCGATGCCCGGGGATTATCAGAGGAGCTTGCTAGCACTATTAGTGTTAAGCAAGGATGTCCATTATCTCCCACCCTGTTTGGATTATACATTGATGAGCTAGTAGATATTGTGGACAGAGGGGGGGATAATGGATCATCTTTGACAGATCTATATGTAGCTTTGATGCTTATGCAAACAATGTAATACTTGTCTCGGATACATAGCAGGGGTTACAACGGCACATGGATGCCTTGAGAGAGTTTTGTAATCAGAGGGGTATGACGGTCAATCTTGGTAAAACCAAGGTTATGATTTTCAATACCACGAAGTAGGGGCGAGAGACCACCCACGTCATATACCAAGATAGACGTGTGGATGTGGTGACTTCATATGTATATTTAGGTGTCACCTTTACTAGCATGGTAGGGAGGTTCTCCATGAGACAATCAATTCAGGGGACAGGGTAGCCAGAGGGTATGCAGCTGTAGCTTTACTTGAGAGGCAATGTCACCAGGCGCATTTTCAGGAACCCCATACAAAGGGATGGCTTTTTGATACCATGGTCACACCAGCCTTGATGTATGCATCCCCCATCTGGGCTCCAAGACTATCAATGAGCGGATGGCAAGGTTTAGAGTGCCCATAGATACTTGTGTTCTCACAGATGATTCATAGTAAAACCTCGACGCCACATGAGATAGTTTTGACAGAGTTTGCGCCTTTGCCCATGCTAGTGGAGGCACTCTTTCAGATAGTGACATTTATTCAGCAGGTTAGGCACATGCCGCCAGATAGATTACCGAGACAAGCCCTAGAGTCATCAGAGCAAGTAGCAACAATCATGGTATACAGAGGTTTTACAAAGGTTTTCATTACATGGGATGAGTATGGATAGGCTCTCTCCGTTTCTATATGATGAGGACCATCTGACCATGAGACTCTCCCATGTGGAGAGGAACCAATTGATACATCAAGACTTGATACAACTATACACACGTCATACATGGATTGATCCTTCACAACCTCTTCATGTGAAGAGGTAGCACTACCACGATAATTTCCTACAACTCACAGAGGATGGGTTTGTGCAGAGACCGGGTTACATGGATGTATATATGTCTCATGCGCACTACTATTGGGCAACTTCAAGTATCTTCACACTCTAGAGATAGAGACAGGGATAGCTACACAAGCCCCGAGGGATACATATATCTGCAGCTTGTGCCACATAAAGGTAATAGGAGCATTATGTTTGCCATTACCCAGTATACTATGAGATTCGGGGGAGATACCACTGTCTCTTCAGAGAGAAATCTGGTCCACTCAGCAACGTTATGCAGTTTCATGATCAGAGATGCTTGGGGGGATTTTGATGGAGTTACAACATCATAGAGAGTAGCTATTACAGCAGCTCCCACAATAGAGGGATACTACATCAGACACGAATCACTACCTTCTTCCAGCCACTCAATGGTGGGACATCCTCCACATCTCCTTCAGTCCAAACCTAGGTCACTCAAAGACACACTATCTCTACATCTACTACCAGAGGAGTGACATCAGCCTGAGCGAGAGAGCTACGATCCAGCAGGAGACGGCCCCACCCACCTAGCCCTCGCAAAGAGGACAGACCACATATTGATCTAGCACAGATTGGGAGATATCTTGCCCCTAACCCGATGTATGACATCCTACACCCAGTCATTGGCACCGGTTGGAGCTAGATGCTTTATTGGATGTATTACCCCCCCTCCCTCCAACCCACCCCAGAGTAGTTAACCAGAGCCCTATATGTGATTTATCTCCACATTATAGAGTACTTTGTACTTTTTTTTTCTTTTGTATCCATTTGATGTCCATTGAGACATGATGATGATGTACACAAGTTTTGTCTCATAGGCCATTTTTTGGCCTTTAGAAGACGTTAATAAAATCTCTCTCTCTCTCTCTCTCTCTCTCTCTCTCACACACACACACACACACACATATGTGCATGTGCACACATATGCACACACACACACACACCCACATACATACACACGTATGCATATATGCACACACACACACCCACATACATACACACGTATGCATATATGCACACACACACACACACACACACACACACACACACACACACACACACATAAACACACATACACATGCACACATGCAGACGTGCATGCACACACACACACATGCATGTACAAACACGCACACACACACACACACACACATACAAAACATCTCTTTGTAAGTAGGTGATCATCACCATACCTGGATTTTGTGGTGGGATCATTCTCCACATTTAACTTATTTAATCAAAAGATATTATCATAATTGTTACATTTTCTTGGGAAGGAAATGTATATATGCATTTCTATATTCATATATTTTTCGCAAGATGTGTTGCTTTACTTGATAGTTATATTTACTTGTTTACACACACACACACACACACACATGATGTGCTGCTCTACTTATAAGTTATAATTACTTGTTTACACACACACACACACACACACACTAAATAAGGGCCTACTCAGTCACCTAAAAGTTTATTTACATCTGAATCCAACAAATGCCTAATTTGTCATTTCTCCCTCTCTCTTTATTCCTCAAAATTTATCTTTCTCAAGTTATTTCATAATAGAACTCATGATGCTTAAGAACTTTTTGATGAAAAATATTCTTTGACAAGGCAGACCTCAAGTGCAATACTCTCACAAATAATTCTCACTAAGAGATAATACGCTAAAGTAATAATCTTACAAAGAGAAACACATAAAAAATGTACATATTAATAGCATATAGTCTCATAATTAAAAACAAGCATTCAAGTGCCATCATGAATTTCTCAGCCATGTGGATTTCTACTTCCTTATCAAAGGCACAAATTTTTATTTTTATTTTAAAAGAGGGAAGCTAGCTTTCTTATTGATTGCCCATTATCTATATACTTTCTCAAATTTTTATTTTTATTTTAAAAGGGGGAAGCTAGCTTTCTTATTGATTGCCCATTATCTATATACTTTCTCAAATTTCAAATACCCACCCATGAACTACTTGAAGTATAGCTCACATGGATATTTTTTAAAATATTTCCTAGCATTATGAAAGTGCAATCCTTTAAACCACCACTATCCAAAAAGTAAAAAGTGATTCATATCCAACTACCCACAAATCATTGTCCAACAGGACTGATAGGAGGTAGAAAAATACTTTACAATAACGAAATTAAGAGCTACACCAAAATGGATCAAAATGCTTACCAATTTGGTGTGATGGATCTATTTATCCTTTTTAAGTGATTTCAAAATGTTTTCCTCAATTTCATAGTCCTACTTACTTATTACAATAAGAATGAGACACTTGGTAATGGATTTCTTGGTTGTGTAAACATCTTAAATAGGAACTAAGTATTGAGAGGCAAAATACATATCACATTCTTTATTACATTAAAAAAATCTTCACAAATTTTGCAATCTCTAAAGTAGATATTTCAAGATTAAGAAGAGATGTGAACTTCAGATATTGCAAACATTAGAGAAGCACAAATATTTTCTTGAGAAAGAGAATGAAGCTCTAAAAAAACACTTTCATCTTTACAAAAAACTCGATTAGGGATTAGAAATAGAAAGAAACATGCAAAAGTGGTTGTATGGAACTTTTTATTATAATTTTTAATGAGCTAGTGACGTAAGGCTCGGTACATGTACAAGTCCTCTACCTCGCTTGGATTTACCTCTCATGTGAGTGATGTGGATATTTATGGGAGAGTTAATGTTTTGCAAGCTATTAAGTCTTCTTCACCATGGGTAAATATAAGCTTTCGGCCACACTACTCTATTCAATCAGCATGATATTGGAGAGACAAAATCATGTTGGGGATATTGATGAGGTCAATATAACCACACTACTTTGTTAAATCACCATGATATTAGAGAGGCAAGCATGTTGGGGCTATTGATGAGGTCATTACAACCTCACCAACATAAAGTGAGGGACCCATTGGTGTGACCTATCTTGAGAAGAAGTTAATGAAGCCACACTAACACAATGTGATATGGTACGTTACTATATGGATGGGATGATAGAAGCTTTCTTTCTTATGTGGAAGATAGGTCACACATCATTGGTAGGGAGGAGGCATATTTATGTAATGATGCAACCACTATATGGTTTGAAGGTGCTACCACATATAAATTACAAGCTTTCCTTTCATTTCTAAACTTTCAAGCAACCTATGGATGGAGCTGTTGAGAGAGTGAGTATGCACAAAATGGCCACTGTCGGGCTGCCTCCACTCAGAGCCCATCCAATCCCTCAACCCACTCACCCGTAAAGGGTGTTGTAGGGATGAGGGAGGCCTAAGGGTCTTTTAACCCTTATACTAAGGGTTTTTAAACCCTTTCAATTGCATGTGGGATAATTCCCAATCCACGTGGCATCGGAGGGAGACGGCTCTTCCAACACCTCCCCTTGGCTTCACAGCGATCACAACAGAGGCTCTTCCAACACCTCCCCTTGGCTTCACAGCGATCACAACAGAGGCTCCAACGAACGTATGATGGCTTGGATCAGGGGCTTGACAACGGCTTAGGCTTAGAGGCAGCATTGGCTTGGCCATGGTAGCTGCAGCTTGGTCAGGGGCCATGGCGAGCTTGGGGCGTAGAGGCTTTACAAAGAGCTTGCCTAGCAGCGTGTACACACAAGAAGGATTAGACGATGAGCAATACAAGGCAAGGAGAGCAACCCACTCTGATACCATGTTGAGAGAGCGAGTATGCACAGAATGGCCACTGCTGGTCGCCTCCACTCAGAGCCCATCCACTCACCCGTAAAGGGCGATGGAGGGATGAGGGAGGCCTAAGGGTTTTTTAACCCTTTTAATTGCATGTGGGATAATTCCCAATCCACGTGGCACCCAAGCGAGACAACTCTTCCAATAGGAGCAATGGTAGCATTGAGAAGAAGAAAGTGTGAGCTTGAGATCCTTGTAAGTAAACACACACATAAAAGCACACAATTGAGAGAATGACTGAATTTTCCATAGTGTGAAACTAGCTATATTAGCTAGCACTATAACTATGCCATAAATCTAGGAAACCAAAGTGGTTACATAGCTTGTAAACCACTATTGGGTGACATATCAACCATAATCTTACCAACTATGCTAGTGGCATAAGTGTGAAGATGACACCTTGGCATGTCATCTATGTGCACTAGTTAAGCTCCATATCTCAATGCTTCCCCTTGAGCTCAACTCTATACCATGCATTTCAAGTAAGCTTTTTTGAAATAGAGGTGCTACACCATGCCTCTATAAAAGCCAAATCCCATCACCACCTTTGTACATAAGAAGCGTCATAGCTCACCCAAAGTTTTCAATTCAAAATTCTTCTTAAGAAACATCTTCACCTCATGAATGTTAGCATCATTGTCCCTTGTAACAATAAAGCATCAACATAGATGACTACGAACATAATTCCCTTGTCAGTATTTTCCATGTAAAGTGAAAAATATATTGTAGATATCTGAAATCTAATAGTGATAAGATTATCTTCCACATGCTCTCCCTTAAGTAGCATGAGATAGCTAAGTTGGAGCTTACCTCACCCATTGTACCTACTCATGGTATTCTGCCTCAATCTTCTAGGCCAAGGTCTAACAATAAAGCCACTACTAGAGGACTCTCCTAGTCCACTAAGTACATGTGATTGCTACTCTCCATTCATTTGCAGCACAACCACATTGTTGTTTACATTAGCCTCTAGGGAATATTCCATAACTACTCATCTCATCCAAACACAACATCCCTACTCACTTGCATCTCACATGTAGTGGGGTTGTAGCATCTGTAAACTTTATGCTTAAGGGAATATCCAGTAAAGATATATTTTCCTACCTTGGGATCCAATATTTTTCTCACCTCATCTGGTACATGTACATAAGAAATGCACCCAAACACTTTCAAGTGTACTAAATTTGGTTTTCTACCAGTAAAAGGCTTTTACTCAAGCATCATGCTATGATGAATCACTGTAGTGTGGGGGTTTTATTCATAGTATAAACTACACTTTCTTTAGCCCAAAAAAGGTGAAGTACTTTTTCTCATTCAACAATGCACGAGCAATTTCTACAATATACATATTCTTTCCTTTCTGTACTATATATATTCTTCTCTACAACCCATTTTGTTGCGGGTGTACTTGCAAATAAGCTACCTTTGTATCCCAAATTGATTAGGAAGAAATATTTTTCCCTACATCTAATCTTAGGCATTTTATGTACATGCCTTTGTCTTTCTCACTAGGGAGAAATTATCCCCCACCATCTAATCTTAAGCATTTTATGTGCATACGTTTGTCTTTCTCACTAGGGAGAAATATTATCCCCCACCATCTAATCTTAGGCATTTTATGTGCATGCGTTTGTCTTTCTCACTAAATTTACTAGGGAGAAATATTCTCTCCCCCCACAATCTAATCTTAGGCATTTTATGTGCATACCTTTGTCTTTCTCAACATAGCCTTGAAGCTCTAAAAGTTCATAAACACTTCACTTTTATCTGCCCACATGTTCTTAGTGTGATCATTAATGTAAAATACATAATAGTGGCATTATTTGGTTGATGCCACCTTTGTTGGTCCCCAAATAATAGAATGCACTACAAAAGGTCTTTGACTTACATTCTTATCATGTGGAAATGCATGCTTAGATTAATTTCCCAATTGGAATACTTCATATGCTTTGTGCATTCTATCCACTTTGAACTGGGCATGCAGCATATTTTCAAACCATTGAATATTGTCATGACCAATCCATTTTTACCAAATGTCAATGTCTACAATCACAGCTGCACTATGTGCAAACATTGCCACCTTCACTTAAGGCATGTTTACATCTAATGTTAACATTATTCTCAGTATGTTCCCCTTTGCAACTAAGCATTTACAACCATGTGACACTGGTTATTGAAATCTTCTAAGAGACTGCAAAAGAAATTAATCATGCTTCTTGAATTTGTGTTTGCACTCTTCTTCCTTCTAGATTGTTGTGCTATTTTGATTTGCGCATCTGCACCTTATCCATCTAGTTTCCACACCGCCTTTGCCACTTTGAGATCGCTTCACACCTGTTTATATACATTACATCTCTCTCAACACCATGCTTGGGAGGGGTCATGGATTCCTCACACAATGTATAAGGCCATATTCCATTGTATAAACCCGAATATATGAGCTGGTGCTATAACTATACCATAACTCTAGTAAACCAAACTGGATGTAAACCACTGACGGCATATCAACCATAATATCACCAACCATGCTAATGGTATAAGTGCGGAGATGTCATCTATACACTTGAGCTTGATATCTCAATAAAAATAGATTCTCACTTTAGGTATGACAGCATTTTAACTCTCAAAAAATGTGTTAATGCTCTTAATGTCCCCTTGTTTGGACTCTCCATTATCTTCAAGGTGAACACTCAAAAGCTTCCTCTTACATGATATGTGGTGTACCTTGTTATATAAGGGATAACTTGAAAGGAGATGAGGTTCTTGTTGTAAAGGTTTTAAGTCATTTTTATATCATACCACACATTCATCAACATAACTTGAAAGGAGAAGAGGTTCTTGTAAAGGTTTTAAGTCATTTTTCTATCATACCGCGCATTCATCAGCATATGTTCAAGAGCCAATCAATTATCGATGATATTATAACATGGCATTTAACCCATGAATCCATTGAATTATGACAAATTAAGGGATAAATTCTGATGCATGGAAAGCACATTGAGAATAGATGGCCAATTTTTAAGGAGGAGCTTTATCACTTGCATCTAGGCCTAGATACAGATAGTGTGAATCCATTTTGTTTTCTCCCCACATCATAGTTAACATTGCCCATTGTACTATGAACTATAATCTTCTGTGTTAAGAAAGTTATGTATGAGGGCCATGGAAGGTACCCGCCTATAGATCATGATGCTTTGTATATGAACGATCTATGGGGAGAATCTAAGCATCAAATTGGAGAGATGCATGGATGGAGAGCTTTGGAAGACCACCTTCAAGCATGAAGCGAATCTCTCATCATCTTCCTTATTGGGGGAGTTATTGATTTATCATCTACTAGATCCTATACACACTTTTAAGAATATTAATAGTTCTATTCTAAAAGTAGATTGATGAGAATGAGTGAAGTACAAGAGAAGTGACATGATAAGGCCACTTACATACACTCATAAGAGTGCGTACATAGTTTTGGGGGGGGGGGGGAAATCTCCTAAAGAGGAAAAACGTGCCTCGGATCCGTCTATAGTGATGATGTGAACATGTACAGGGATCATGTGGCCGATCAATCCCCAAATAGCAATAATCCAAAGCTTTGCGAAAATCTTCAAACTTATCTCGTGAGAGAGCCTTCATGAATATATTTGCCACATTGTCGTGTGTAGAGACATAAGGCAGGCTAATCTCTCCGGCAATGAGCATCTCCCTAACATAATGATAATACACCTTCATGAATATATTTGCCACATTGTCGTGTGTAGAGACATTGTCGTGTGTAGAGACATAAGGCAGGCTAATCTCTCCGGCAATGAGCATCTCCCTAACATAATGATAATACACCTGAAATTGCTTTGTGTAAGCATGAAACACTGGGTTCCTCACTAATGGGGCTAATGCACTCTAGTTGTTTTACTGAAGATGGAGGTGGATAAATATGCCAAAAGGCATCTAAGCCATACACTCCACAATCGCTATATAAAAGCTGCCATGTACTCAACTTCACAGCTCAAAGTGGCCACTATCGATTGCTTCTTGCTAAAGCATGATATGCCTAAATCACCAAGGTTAAAGCAAAAGCCACCAATGGATACTCACATGTCATAACAACATTGAGCCCAATCATGGAATCAGTGAAAACATGTAGCTGAACATCATACACCTTAGCATAGAATAAGCCAAGGGACTGAGTACCCTGTAAATGAATTCTCGTTTGGCAGCCTGCTACCAATGCTTACTTTCGGGGCTGTGCATAAACCTGCTCAGCTAGGAGACCCAAATTGAATGCTAGCCTCATATTACATAGATAGATGAGATATCCCAATAGCCTACCTGCTTGCAAATAAAGTGATACATCAAATACATCCTAGAGACTAAGCCTAGCACTTATCTCTCTATTGGTGTAGCAACATGCTTACAATCTTCAAGACTAAACCGTGTATGTACTTTAACTCCAGCATCTTAATACCATTATACTCTACATAAGTCGTATGCCCAAATAATAATGTAATGAGACCAAATCTGTTATCTCAAATGTTACATGTAATTCAGCCTTGAAGGCTGAAATCTTCTCCTCATTAGGGCCTGTGAGAGAAGCATGTCACGAACATTAGGGCATCTCAGAGCAGCATGTCACCAACATTAGGACATGTGTGCGAACAGCATGTCACGAACATTAGGGCATCTCAGAGCAGCATGTCACCAACATTAGGACCTGTGTGCGAACAGCATGTCATCAACATAAAATGATGGCTAAAAATTAATATTTACTCCCAGGGGATTCACCTGAAAATATATAAATGTAGCACATGAGTTCATCAAGAGGGGTATATTAATTTAAAAAAGTTACAGAATTACATTTACAAGAGGGGGTTTTTTAACTAATTTTGTAAAAAAAAAACCATAAGTTTATGAAGAAAAAGGGGTCATTTTATTCACATAAGTACGTAAGTGTAAGGGGTTTTTTAAATACTCCTTGAACGCAGGTGATTCATAGGATTTCTTCATAGTGCACCCCCTTGAGTATTTACTTCTCTTTACATAGAGGGTACTCTCAGCTAGATTATTACAAAAACCATTTGCAACCAAGTATGTGTTTATCTTCTCATATCATGCTCTGGGAGAGCGTGCTTAAAGCCATATAAATATTTTCTTAACATGCATGCTTTAGATTCTTGTCCTTTCTCAACAAAACCATGAAGGTGAGATATATAAAACTCCTCATGTAAGTCACCATTTAAGAAGGCAGTCTTGATATCTAACTGATGTACATTGCAACCATGATGCGCTACTAATGTAATAATACACCTGATTGTAGCCATACGAGACATGGGTGCAAAGGTCTTATCTAATCTATGCCCTTCTCTTGAGCATAACCCTTTGTAACAAGCCTTATATTGTAGCTTCAATGCTACCATCAACTTTACACTTTAGCTTATAAACCTACTTCAATGCTACCATCGGCTTTACGCTTTAGCTTATAATGGTTTTCCATAAAGTAAATCTGCTAAATACCAAGTGTCATTTTTGAGGATTGAGTCATACTCATTCTACATGGCCTGCATCCAATGATTATTTTCATGTGCTTCCCTTAAAGAAAATAGGTTCCTCTTCATTTCATATACTCACAACAAGAGCATGATTCACAAAGGAATAAGAAGCATGATGGGAACCTACACATGTCCTGCTAGGTAAAGGTGCAGCTAATTTGTTATCCTACAATGTCTACACCAACCATTTTGGCATACTCTTGGGCACATGTATGGCTTCCCTTTCCTTATCCAACCACATGATCCATAACTGCTTCATCAATAGACTGATCTATGGACTGAAATTCAAGCTAATTTTCAACCAATATGGGTTGATTTGCACCTTTTTGCATTCATTTTCTCCATATATGGTTGCCTGGCATTGTACAAAGGTAGGAGTGTATCAAAGTTGCCCTATGAGCATACACTTTGTTTCTTTTAACATAAAAGCATGGATTTAACTAAGTTCTCAACAAATACAACATCTCTACTCACAAAAATCCACTTTGTGGTCTGATGGCAGAGTCTACACCTTTTTCTTTTGAGCTGTGTTTCACAAAAATACAATTTACTACCTTATCAGCTAGCTTATTACATTTTTGCTTATAAGCAAGACAACCAAAAACACGCAAATGAGCCACAAAAGGCTTCCTACAATTCCAAGCTTCATAAGGGGTAATTTTTTGCAAGGCCTTGGTTGGGCATTTGTTTAGCACATAAGTGGCATAACTACCTCCAACCAAAAAACAAGAGACAAATTTCACTTTATGTGGCTGGATGGTAGAGTCTATACCCTTTGCCTTTTGAGCTATGTTCCAACAAAAATACATTTTACGGCCTTATCATCTAGCTTATTACGTAGTTGCTCATAAGCAAGACAGCCAAAAACATGCAAATGAGCCACATAGGCCTTCTTACCATTCCATGCTTCATAAGGGGTGATTTTTTACAAGGGCTTGGCGGGGCATTTGTTTAGATTATAAGAGGCATAATTGCCTCTAAACAACCAGAAAACATGAGGCAAAGCCTTTAACCATGCAATGTGAAATCTCCATGAGAGATTTGTTGAAACGGGATCCTTTAATCTTCTTGAAGGGAATAATCAAAAACTCATAAAATATATCAAATATTAAAACAACTACTTGAATTAAATTGAACATTAAAGTATATAACAAAACATAAGGCAAGAGAAAGAAAAACATCACCATCAACACCATGCTGGGTGCAATCTTCCCCCCCCTTGTGCATGGCCTTCCCCCACACAAGAGTATTTTTATTAGCTTTCTTGCAAAAATAGGCCATAGCTCCCAAAAATATACAAAGTGTGCTTTTAGAGAGCACGACACTCTTCCACAATAAAAATAGAGTGTCCCAAAAATTGGGGCTAGGGTAAAGCCTTTAGGCTTTATTAAATTCAACATTATAAATGTATTTTTCCCAATGTATCAAAATGGAAAAATCAACTACTAAGGTTACTAAATATGATGCGCATATGAAACATTCTCCTCAACATTATTCATCAATCCTTGTAATCTTCTTGACCTGAAAATATAAGCCCAATTAATAATTAAATTAATCCCACAAATATTAAACAGGCACAAACCATAACCAACTCATGACTACCAGGCGTAAGTACTTCCAGGGATCACCCTGCCAATACAAACCTAACTGAAATAATCATAGACGGCCCCAAGCATACGTCATATACCGCACGTATTAATATTTATAGTGGTGTCACCCACGATATTAACCTAGCCGGCATGACGCAAGAGTAACCTAGGCGTCCCTAAATTACTCAAGAGGGAAAAACAATATTCTTAAAGAGAACTTAAATATATTCTCATGACATCCCTCTTGCTTGAGTTTGCAATTGCCCTCAATTGTTGCAGGTTTGCTGGGTTTGAAAAGAACGAAGGATCTCAGGATAAGCTTGGAAAAATTTCTCGAGCATCCATTTTGCATCTTCTTCGAGGATGGTTTTTGAATGTCAAAAGATATTTAATTAACATGGATCATAACAGTCCCCCCTGTTGGGAATCAACTGTCCTCAGTTGCGCAATCAATGAGTGGATGGCTTCATGGCACAAGTGGAGGACAAGATCATCATATCAAACAATTTCTGAAATTAAAACCAAACAAGTGAATGCATGTGAAATGTATCTAAGTGTCCCATACCACAGAGGTACCTTCCACATACAAACACTCGCTGGTGAAAGATAGAAGACATAAATACGACTGGTGTAGCCACCATGTAAAACCAATCTAATGTCCCATACCATAGATTAATTCCACACGACACTACGTTAAGAACAGAAGTTTGAGACGGAGTAGCTAATTCCCTCTGAAACTTTCATTCTGACATAACTTTTCTCTATCCTCAAAATTAGACTACAAGTCTTATTCCAAAAATAAATTAGGTCGAAATGGAAATTCTTGTCAACTTAAGATTGAAAAATAATCACTTACATTACTGTCAATAACTTGATGAATTCTGGGGATTTGTTCTTGATCTTAATCTTATAATTGTCTAACTAAATTCTCGGGATTTGTTTTTGATCTTAATGTTGATGAATTCTCGAGATTGGTTTTTGATCTTAATCTTAATCTTGTAATTGTCTAACTAAATTCAAAAAATTATAATCTTTGAATAGGTTTATAATTCTTGAATTTGTGAATCTTACTTGTAAACAATGAAATCTAAAGGGGATCTTGATCTCTTAAGCTTAATCTTAAACTTGAAATCAGAACTTGAAAAAAGATAGACATCTTGCACCCTAGTTGATAGCAAGAAATTGATATACTAGTAATGAATCATGGCTTAGATTAAAAATACTTGAATGGACGAAAATTGAGAGATTAGTCTTTAATGAATCATAATTGCAATTCTTGAATAAATCTTGTTCTTAAGGGGTTTAAATCTTGTGGTTAAATATATCTTTAACTTAGAGCAATTCTTGGTCTAGAAAGAATCTTATACTTGGATAGATCTTAAACTAGAACACTTGAAAATTTAGACAAAACTTTACTTGAATTGGTATAAACTTCGTAATTGTGATTGGCATACAACTTAAGCTTGGTTTCGAGTCACTTGAGAGACATTTCTTTACTTTTCTCATCATCACTAAATTCGATGGTGAAGCAATTGATAACTTGAATCAAAGATTGGAGAAACTTGCTTGGTTCTTGAATCTTCAAATTGGTCTTAATCTTCTATGAAATGTCTAGCAATCATTTTTACTTGAATTTGGGCAACTAGATCTTGAAGATAACTTTTGCTAATCTTGTCTCGATCTTTCTAGTTAGGTCACGGTATCTAAAATTCTTTTCAGGAGCTAAAGTTTTCCAACTAGGTCTAGAAGGAAAGAATATTCAGAAAACAGATACAAAAGCAAACAAGAAATTGTATACAATAAATAAATTTTTGTTAACCCATACCTCCACCTTTGGTTAATGTGTCGAGTGCGTTAACCTCTTCGGTGTCAAGCAGGTCCTTTGATGGAATTTGGTTCTTCTTTTTAGTTGGGAAAGATTTAGCATAATGTCCCATCATCTTACACCTGAAACACTTGACAATAGACAGCTTGGATACGATGTCATTAGTCGGGCTATGCATGTCAGATGCTTCTACAATTTTAACTTTCTTCTTAATATATTTGTTCATTCTAGACAGACGTCGTTCAATCTTTCTTTGAACGTTATCTCAATGCTCTCGTTCTTGATTCAAAAGAATATGGAGAGAATCAAGCTGTTCCTGAACAGTACGACGGTGCTGCGGATATTCACCCATTTCCTGACAATTAAAAGGAATAAGAAAAATTTAAAACAAGAGAAAAGATAGGGTTTCTTATCTCATATGGAATGTCGAGCTAGATGTGAATCCTGCCAAGTTAGCTCAATACACAAATGCATAAGTTTTCAAGAAATAATCCATGTATATATACTTTTAAAATTAGAAAACTAGCCGTAGGTTAAAGCAATATTTTAATGATATCTTCACTAACAAGCTGTTTATATTATTCGTACTTCATGAGGATTTAGAAAACAACATTATTCACAAGAATTTGACTAAAGTCTCAAAATTTCTCTTGAAGTAAATTCTAAAAATCTGTAGAAGAAATCCAACCTAACTATATGCACATGAGATTCTTTTCCATAAAATATGATGGGAATAGTCAAAAAAAATATTTTCTTTTGTAAAACATTTTACTGATCTCATTTAAGCTTATTTGAAAGTTTTTAAAGCTTAGTAAAAAGCTTATATATATATATATATATATATATATATATATAGTAAAATAATTTTCCTTCTACTAGGGTGCGCTCAGCGCATGAATAGAGAAGGGAAATGAAAAATAATAATAGTAATAATATGAAGCTTTTTTAATTAATTTTTTTAAATTATTATAAAGCTTTATTTCTATTATAAAGCTTTTAGCTAATATAAGCTTTGTAATAATCAAAGCTTTTAAGCCTCCATAAGCGCAAAGCTGAAAGTTCCTCCCCCCAACCTAAATTCGCAGCGTTCGCCCCGCCGGCTGGATGGAGAAAGAAGCCGCCGCCACCGCCCAGGTACGAAGGAGGGAGAGAGAGGGAAAGAAATCAATTGGAAATTGTATATATATATATATATATATATATATATATATATATATATATATATATATATATATTACTCTAAGCTTGTGCCCAGCAGCGTAGAGGAGGAAAAAGTAAATAAAAATTAGAAGTAATTTTTTTTGAAAACAACTTGAATAATTCTCATCCCTCTATTATAGAAACTGAGCAAAGGGAAGGTTTAGTAATTCTAATTATGGTTCTCCATGCTCCTCTGCTTGCTCTTTCAATCCGTATAGACAGATTAAGAAGAGGATTAGCGAAGAGGAAGGTGGTTTTATGGTTTTCGGAAACCCACTAATGGTTTTCCACCTAGTTTTACCCTTTGGGCAATAGATTGATGGAGATTGATTACCCAATGGTTAAAAACAAGCTTTATTTCATCCATACATAAACAAAAATCCCTAAACGTGTTCTTCTTCAATTTAAATTCAAAAAATTTACCAAAATCACCTCTGTTTTTGTCTCTTTCACCTCTTTTGACAGCCTTCAAGAAAATTAAATTACACCAAAGCTCTGATACCACTGAAACGGGATCCTTTAATCTTCTTGAAGAGAATAATCAAAAACTCATAAAATATATCAAATATTAAAACAACTACTTGAATTAAATTGAACATTAAAGTATATAACAAAACATAAGGCAAGAGAAAGAAAAACATCACCATCAACACCATGCTGGGTGCAATCTTCCCCCCCCCCCCCCCTTGTGCATGGCCTTCCCCCACACAAGAGTATTTTTATTAGCTTTCTTGCAAAAATAGACCATAGCTCCCAAAAATATACAAAGTGTGTTTTTAGAGAGCACGACACTCTTCCACAATAAAAATAGAGTGTCCCAAAAATTGGGGCTAGGGTAAAGCCTTTAGGCTTTATTAAACTCAACATTATAAATGTATTTTTCCCAATGTATCAAAATGAAAAAATCAACTACTAAGGTTACTAAATATGATGCGCATATGAAACATTCTCCTCAACATTATTCATCAATCCTCGTAATCTTCTTGACCTGAAAATATAAGCCCAATTAATAATTAAATTAATTCCACAAATATTAAACAGGCACAAACCATAACCAACTCATGACTACCAGGCGTAAGTACTTCCAGGGATCACCCTGCCAATACAAACCTAACTGAAATAATCATAGACGGCACCTAGCATACGTCATATACCGCACGTATTAATATTTATAGTGGTGTCACCCACGCTATTAACCTAGCCGGCATGACTCAAGAGTAACCTAGGCGTCCCTAAATTACTCAAGAGGAAAAAATAATATTCTTAAAGAGAACTTAAAATATATTCTTATGACATCCCTCTTGCTTGAGTTTGCAATTGCCCTCAATTGCAGGTTTGCTGGGTTTGAAAAGAACGAAGGATCTCAAGATAAGCTCGGAAAAATTTCTCGGGCATCCATTTTGCATCTTCTTGAGGATGGTTTTTGAATGTCAAAAGATATTTAATTAACATGGATCATAACATCTGTTCTTCCTCTCAGTCGCACCATTTTGTTGAGGTGTATAAGATACTGTGCATTGTTTTTCATGTTTCTTTTAGCCATGTATACATGCAACTCCTTTGACATATACTCCATCCCTTGATCTGTACAAATGGTGCCAACTTTACATGTAGGTCCCCATTTTTAACCATAGAAATAAAGTTTCTAAAGAATGTGAAAACCTTAAACTTTGCCTTCAATAGATACACCCAAGTGTGCCTAGAGTAATCATCAATAAGAGTCACAAAGTAGATATATCCCTCGATTGACCTCGATTGATGGTTTTCTCATGTGACCACATACATCACTATGTATAATTTTCGGATAGGCCGAACTAATCCATCTTTCAGGAACGATGATTGCATCTTGCCCAAAATGCACCCCTCATATACATGTTTGGTAGGGGCCTCAAGATTTATTAACTCTAACACCACCTCTTGCCTTTTAGGGTGTAATAAACTGCCAAAGTTCAAGTGACCAAAGCGGGGGCATACCATAGCTCTGCGTCACTCATAGCATGTATGGAAGTAACTAAACTTGTCCAATCTATAAATCCCATGGCTTAGAGTACTGGATACCACAATGATGTTTCCATCACTTTGGTCATGGACTGTACACCTATCATCAACAAATCTGACCACTAGGCCTTCCCTAGCAATGGCAAAGAGACTAACAGCAGCAAGTTCTTTTTAATGCCTGATATAGGACCACAACGGGTAGTTGGTCTTATCAAGCTTATTCTCAGTGACAAAAAGCATATCAAATGCATCATTGGCTACCATTCTGCCTCTACCATTTTATGTGCAAATAACTAATCTTTGACACAAAAGTCAAATATCCCAAAGTTACATGTAGGTACTGTTAATGCCCACTAAAGCCAGTCGATCAGGATAAGAAGTAGGAAACCTACAAAGTGTATGAAAAGTTAAAGAGTATAGAGTGTGGAAATGATACTTATCAGGAATGAAAAAATTAATAATAATGTTAATGATGTTGTTGAAACTATTGAAGGATGCACTCCCTTGGGATGCCTGTTGAAATCTTACAGCATGCACATGACCCGAAACACTTAATAACATGCAAAAATTATGTTACCATAGTTAACATAGTTAATAGTACACTATATGGAGGTGTGTTAGGTCCGTGAGAGCTCTAAAAGACATGGAAGCCTAGCATTCCAAACCAATCTTGCTCTCTTACCAAAGAATTCATAAACAAAATATTTATCAGAGGCTCTCACTTTGGCATAGAGAATAGGAGTGACCAACAAGAGTAGGAGTAATTAAGGGAGTGTGATTTCCATATAAGTATAATCCTCTCACATAATTATCTTTATATAAAATGTATTCATTATGTAATGACTACCATGTATAACTCCATGTTTTCATTATTAAGCATGAGGGATATTTTTTGAGCTTTTTTTACGAGCTTTACAGTTTTTAATGAGCCTTTTTTATGAGATTCGTAGTTTTTTTATGGGCCTTTTTTGCACCTAGGGTTTTAGAAAGCCATTATAATAACTAAATCAAAGATAATAAAATTGTATATGTAAAAATAACCACTCAATACACACACACACACACACACACACACACACACACACACACACACACACACACACCTATGTGTTGGGGAGAAAATTGTGAGATTTTTGGCTAAGTGCACAATTTTTGTGAGCTTTTTCAAGAGCGGCCCTTATGCACCTCCACCATGTCTAAAATCCTTCCCTCCATCCCCCAAGCAACCATGACCTCTTGTATTTTTAATGCCATGGTAACATAAGAGGCTCAACATCATAAAATCATTTGCATAAAAGCATTTACCCATAAAAGCATAAATTTGATGATCCAAGCATTCAATAAGACACTGACTATACATATTTCATTTTATAAAATTTCTTCAAAAGGATCATCCCACACCAAAATAAGGCTATGTGAACATTTACGAGGACATGTGAAAAAGTACAACATGAAATTATTTACTAAGTGTTGATCCTAGGGTGGCGAAGGAGTGAAGAATCATCAATACTAGAAAGGATTGCCTGGTGCATAAGCATGTCATGATTTTTATGAAATCTCTATACACTCATGAAAATGAAATATATATGCTTGCAAGCCACGTATGGTTTTCTACCTATCTCTCTCTTTTGGAAATTGGGACAAGTGCACATTAGTTCTATCTTGATGTGCACATCATAATTTCTTCCCCCCTCTGTTTAAAAATGGAACACACAATGATAAGAGGTTTAATCATTGTCTCCCTAAATATAACAACACTTGTTATTCTTTTACATGCCTCCTTCAATATCCCATGGCTCCACTTAGAAGATCTTGTCACGCTAGGCTGTGTATGTTTTTATGAACATTGAGTTCCTTTATTACCAGTGGCTAACATGTTCCTTGCCTTGCAGGAAAGCTACATTTATTGTCCTTGAGGTTCCATGGGTTGGATCCATTTTTTGCAAGCTTAAACCGGCATTTGTTAGGTTGATAATCTCCAAAATGTGATATTTTTTCCTACAACCACTTTCCACAACTTGGAAATTCAGGCTTGGGCACAATATTATGATTCATGTGCCCCATGTGTGGGTGGTATCATCAAGGTAGAACCATATCATTTGTGGCTTTGGGGATCCCAACCCCAGATGCCACCTCTCTCAGAGTAGAAACATGGAGCCACCACACCTCTTGAGCAATTTTAAATATATTGGTTGCATTTTATCTTTCTATCTATCCACCCTAGATACTTCGCTTTTTGGAGTTTTCTAGAGTTCTCCATATTTCCCACAAAGCACAATTTATAGCCTCTTCAGCAACAAAGGGGGTGGTAGGAATATTACCTTGCCCCATTGGTGGGTGGTAGGAATATTCCCTTGCCCCATTGGTGGTGGCATTGGTGATGTAGAAATTTATATTGATCCTCTATTGAGAGCATGTCCTCCCCACCGTAAGCACTAAGAGCCAAGAGAACATGCTCTGCTACCAATTGTTAGAGTGGAAAGGGAGTGGAGACAAAGGTAACAACACACTCCAAGTTCGTATATCGAAGGGTTTCTCTTGGGAAACTGTTCTTTAGTGCTCATCTCTCTCTCTCTCTCTCTCTCTCTCTCGGTGGAAACGAGCCCTCTACCACATGAATTTACACTCATTTTCATACCATTTTTTTGAGGTTGTGAACCAAGAGGAGGTTTAGCCATGGAGTCAGTGGTATGATGGAAATTGGCATGTGTGAAGTCATGGATGATGGAGGCGAGCTATGCTGCTGCGAAGACGAGGAGGGAGAGAGGGGACGATAGATCAAGTTGAGATATGTGATTAAAAATATGTGCATCATAAATTGGGTTAATGAAAGATCGTTCATTAGAGATAAAGAAGTTAAACCAACAGAGACAAGGAATAAATATTGGAAATTGAATGGTGTTTGACCACCACTGGTGATGTGATCTAGGTTGGTTGTGTCGTAGGTCAACCTAGGTCATCCAACCACCCTATAATTGGTCTACATGGCCCAAAGTAACCACATCACCCCAATTATGATAATATTAGATCAAACATAAGGCTGTTGATGCAAGCCCATTCAAGGTCATATGGGTGCCCATGATTTGGGTTCTGATAATATGTACCTAGGAAGATCTCCTTCTATCCTTAAGTAAGCAAGTGATCAGCCCACACTCTCATGCATCCTATTTGGCATGGTGCCAAATCTACATAACCATCTAGCCACCACCTATGGCCATCCCAACGTCTAAGCTAGGCACAATCGAGAATTTGAGTGTGCTCAAACATAAAGTAGCTTCTCCTCATATAGGGCCTTATAAAATAGAGCAACCTATGTTACTCACATAGTAACAATGACAAGGGTGGGTCTTTATTTTCTAATGCCACCCCTGAATGTCCACATGTAAGTGAACCACCTCTTTGGTCCAACGTGAAGATGTTGCTCCAACAAATCTCTCCCAAGAGCTTTTGTGAAGATAGTTGCATAATTATTTAATGGTGGGTAATAGACCTAGCTAGACATCTCCATTCATGATTAGCTCATGCACAAAGTGATATTGTATCTCATTGTGCTTTGTATGAGTGTGGAGCATCGAGTTCTTTCCAATTTCCATGCAACTTTGATTATCCCACAACAACTCTATTAGTGGTTACTCCTGTTCACCTTCCATGTCCCCTAAAATTCTTCTCAACTAGATTATTTCACATGAACAAGAGCACCTCTATTAGCTACTCTTGTTTAGCTTCCATGTCCCCAAAATTCTTCTCAACTAGACTACTTCACAGAAGCAAATCAAACTACCTTATAATCAAACTTTGAAGAAGTAAGGGCCACCATAGGCTATTTCTTACTGATATAGGAGATAACTCTAGACACACATGAAAAAAAATAACATGTCCCCTAAAATTCTTCTTAATTAGACTCCTTCCAATGAATAGGAGCACCTCTATTATAATATGTCCCCTAAAATTCTTCTTAATTAGACTACTTAACATGAATATGAGCACCTCTATTGAAAAACAATAACACGTCCTCTAAAATTCTTCTTAACTAGACAAACATGAAAAATAATAACGTCTCCTAAAATTCTTCTTAACTTCATTGCTTCACATGAATAGAAGCACTTCTATTGGCTACTCCTATTCACCTTCCATGTCCCCAAAGTTCTTCTCAACTAGACCACTTCACATGAAGCAAATTAAGATACACCTTATAATTAACCTTTGAAGAAGTAAGGGATTGTACTGATCTACCTTACTGATCCACCAGATAACTCTAGACATACGTGAAAAACAATAACAAAAATTGATTATTTTCTATTACAATCTCTTGCCCAATCTTAGTCACAATATCTCGAGTTAACATTGAGTCCAAAGTACTCCCTAATATATATTCAACACATGCATCCTTGCCTTCTAATTGTTCTCTCAAGCCTAATGCGAGAACCTGCTCTCATCAATACACCAACTACAATTTTAAAGCCAATGTTTGACCATGTAGTTTAAAAGAAATCAAACTTCTCATAAACTTTTCGTACTCCTTCACATCCATGAGTTATTAGGGGATTTGCTTCTCATGGTTTCCCATCAACATCACGTTGTCCACATAATTATGATCATGTACTCGCCTTGCTCAGAGAAAACATATAGATTTGTATACGACGGGATTTTAGAAAGACTAATACTCACCAAAAAAGTGTATGTCAACTAGTATCAAGATTAAGAGGCCATTCTCAAGGTTTTGGATCCTTGGTTTGATTTGTGGTCTCATTACTAGTTCCTTAAAACTAGCCATGCTTTTGCAACCATGGACATGTGCTGAATCAAAGTTATAACATAATCATTGAAATTGGTGACGGTGGCATGTAGAACAATTGTGTCCATTCTCCTCCATGCCAAAACAAGACCTAGATTTGGTGAATTGTTTGAATTTGTAGGATCCATCTGTATGAGGATCTAGAGTAGCTATAACCTCCTATCAAGCCCAATAGTGGTTAACACATGAGAGGACCTCAACTTCAACTTCAAAAGTGTATAGTTGGTCCCATCTAATTTTTCCCTTGTTGGTAGTAGTTAATCCCTTGACGCTGTGTTATTTGCAAGTTAGTTATTTCTCCAAATCTACTACCGTAAAGTTGCTTGTTGCAAATAAGACTTGTCACATGTGCCATCATTTTGAGTGTGAGATATCCTTACAAGCATGTTGATGGGGTGATAGATGGATAAGCTTTCACACATGCAAGGGATACCCAAGCGAAAAAAGCCTAACATGTCCGTGCACGAACTTACGTGGACAAGAGATTTCGCACGGTAAGGCATGAGTGGGAGGGTACCATCTGCCACACGTGCCAAAACTTTGGCTTAAAACTCTTTTAAAGATAATATATAAGAGCTGCATGGACTGCGAAAGGAAAAGAGGATCAAAGGTGACGCTGCTTGCGCGGACACACCGTCCGACAGGTTAATCACCTCGCATTAAAGCTGATTAATCAAGTTTTAATTTCTGTATTAAGTCTTCAGTAGAGCGAACATTAATGTAGACAATACCGCGGAATCTTAACTTGGTGTACCCCCTTCGAATATTGGATTAATTGCTCAATTATGGTGCGCATGTTGATATATTATGTGAATCTTGCCCTGTTTGATTGAGTTGAGCACGACGCTGGCCAAAAAGACAAGCCTATAAACAGTTCAACATGAGAATCTACAGTTTAGCCAACCTTTCAATGCAATCAGTTAGTAGTAAATATTTAAATTCCACCTCGGCAGGAAGAAGCCTTGGTGAGGTCCAGGACGAGATCAGATACATGGTAGTGGACCAGCATATGATGGCACCGAAGTGTAAGGGATGGTAGTTTTTTGATGGCATAGGCAATCCAACTGACCATATATGATCCATTATATGATGGCACCCAAATGTAAGGGATGGAAATGGGTGTTGTGGTGGAGTCAGGGATGAGATGAGTCTTTTAACCATCAGAACCAAGCCAGCCTTCCATATATGGCTCATATCAACGGCACCAATGTGCAAGGGATTGTAGGGTGAGTGTTAATAAAGTTGAAAATGGCCTTGCCCGCCAACAAGGGCAACACCAACAGCCTTTATTTTCCCCTTCACCCACTAGATCCTCGATCATTTTCATTATGAGAGTTCTCTTTTAACGCCACCACCAAGTAGTGGGGATAGTGAATGATCCATATGATGGCACCCAAGTGCAAGGGTGATGGGTAATGTGGTGGAGTCTGGGATGAGATAAGCTGGGAGCCTTTGGGGATATAGATGGGTAACATGGTGGGTTGGCACTGGTAGCAGAATTTGGGCTTTAAGCATGCCATTTTCATGTACGATCACCAGTGCAGCCACAGTTAAGGGTGCACCCAAAATGTTAGGAATCTCTGGTATGCAGGATAGTGGGAAATAGCATTCAAGGGTAAGGAACTGGGTAGACAAGCTTTTCTTCAGGGTCGGGGGGTGAGGGGCGGGGGAAAGTCATGACAGTTTTGAGAGGGGCGGGGGAAAGTCACCCCATGCACAAGGGACTGCTGGTAAGTACCTTGATGGTGGACCAAAGATCATCTGGAACATCCTCTGCCCAGAAGGCATACATTAAAAAGTGCACAGAGGCTTTTTGGGGAAATTAGAAAGCAAACAATCCCATGGCTATGACATGGATGTCAGAGCTCATCTTCTGGCGTTCTTCTTCTGAAAAGGCAAGGATTGTCAGTCATTGTTTGGGGGTGACTTGAGAACAGTAGAAGCAAGAGACTTGAGAACAGTACAAGCTTTTCTTCAGGGTCGGGGGGTAAGGGGCACGACAGTTTTGAGAGAGGAAAGCTCTTGTCACCACATGCAGAGGGGGGTAAGTACCTTGATGGTGTACCAAAGATCATTTGGAAACATCCTCTGTCTAGAAGGCATACATTAAAAAGTGCACAGAGGCTTTGTGGGGAAATTAGAAAGCAACCAATCCCTTACTTGGCTATGACATGGATATCAGAGCTCATCTGCTGGCATTCTTCTTCTGAAAAGCCAATGATTGTCAATCAGCTTTTGGGGGTGACTTGAGAAGAGTAGAAGCAAGAGACATTATACTAAACAATGGATGGGAGGCCAGTCTGTGTCCACGGCAAAATAACGAGGAAAGGATGGGGACTCTTGAACTCAATACTAGGGAATATCATGTATTGTGTATGATCAGCCCCCTCGTAAAAATTCTAAGGCCCAGCCTCCATGTCCCACCAAGTGAGATAGAATGGCATAAGCAACACAATTTTTTGCCATACTCTGTGGGCCTCTATGCATCCCTAACTGCAAAATGGACTTTGAAAAGGAGTGCATCTGGGGATCTTGGGTAGCACCTGTGACAGCCCTGACCAGTAGCACCTTACGAGCTGTCAGCCAAAAAACAGCATGACCTTTTGGCCTATGCCATAAATCCAAAGTCTCCTCCAAAAGAAAGTTTGTGTAGCCCTGGAGACATTGTTATTCTCACAATTTGGCTTACAGGACTTTGCAATCCTCCTTATTAAAAGCTCTACATGGCTCTAGTGATAGGTTGGTTCTCCAGTGGGGTCACCTCATGGGGACGAATATGGAATTGGAGCTGAATCTATGGATTGTTTCTTCCCTGGAGACATGGTTATCCTCACAATTCGGCTTACAGGACTTTGCATTCCTCTTTATTAAAAGGTCTACACAGCTCTAGTGATAGGTTGGTTATCCAATGGGGTCTCCTGGTGGGGACGAATATGGAATTGGAGCTGAATCTTAGGATTGTTTCTAAGTGTGTATTCAAAGAAGGAAGGACTTAAAGTATCAATCCATCCCCATGGATCCAGATCCCATTGCAAATCTTTTTTTTTTTTTTTCGGGGAAAAAGATCCTTCAATTAGTTAAAGAGAAAATAGCCACAAAGGGCTAAGTACAACCACAAAGGGCTAAATACAAACTTGCTTCATATAAGGGCGGGAAACAAGTGATCATAAGGGGGAGAGATGCTTCTCCTCCAGCTGGCCGCTCTATGAGGAGAAGGCTATCTCATAAAGGGGGAGAGGGGGGGAAACAACCACACAGGTGGTATGTAGTGCCAGATGGGGTCACCGCCTCTATCAGTGAGGAAAGGGCCAGGCCTCCAAAGTCTCAAGAAGGCTTCCTGCCACTTCAGCATGCGGTCAGAACCTCCGTGCAGCTTCCCCCACTGACCGCGGAGGGTGTGAATGATGTCGAGCCATATGCTTCTGATGGTCTTAGTAGCCGGCGGAGTGTGGGTACCCTCGATGGCCTCACTACATCTAGCACGCCAGATGTAGGGTGCATAGTGTGTATCTACCGTGTGCTACATGCATGCAAGACTAGTTTCGAGGCTTGGGGAAGCTTGGAACTAGGCAGGCTGATTGACGAGCTGAGTTAGGGAAATACTAACGGGCGGGCACCCAAGTATGGACGGGCGGGCGGCCATGTGTGGATGCCCGATGACCGGCCAAGAGCCTATAAAAGGGTGGCCAAGGTTAGTTATTGGGATATAGGGAGTCTCGCGAGTCTGGATCTAGTGCAGACGTGCACCTGCTTTACACAGCTGAGGCCGGCAGCAGTCTCGAGGCTCACGAGGGCAGCTTCGTGGCGGTATGGGACGTCGCGAGGAGGAGATTGGTCGGTACGTCATCCTAGTTAGCTCAGCTCGTGGCTCGGTGGGGACAGCCAAGACTGTGGGCTCGCCCACGGCTGTCATGGTTGGGAGGTGAGTCAGGCCTGCACCCCCCTTGCTTGTTTGTTTGTTCGTTTGTTTGCAGGATTCGAGTTTTGAACCAAGATCGATCACGAGGGGATTTGTGGGGATTTGACAGTGGTATCAGAGCATACCTCGTGAACGAGCAAGTCGGTAGGTAGAGAAGAAGAGGTTGAAGAAAGGTATGTGTTAAAAGCTTGCTGTTTTTTCTTTGCATACTGCAGATTTCAGAATAGTATGTGTTTTTTCTTCATCGAAGACACCCATGTTGATGGGAGGTGGTAGTCTAAGTAGGGTTGATTACTTTGCAAAGAAGAGGCATGTTTGTGTGTGCAGTCATACGCATGAACTGCAGGGAGAGAAACAGAAACGAAAAGCATGTTTGCTTTTCGTTGTTTTTTGGCGCAAGAGAGAGAGAGCGAGAGAACTGCTGGATTGGCGTGTTGCTGGCGTGTGTGCATGTTGGTCGAAAGAGGCCCTGCTGGCGGGCGCCCAGGGTCGTGTAGGTAGCTGTGTAACCAGCCTAAGGCCTGCATGACTAGGCGGCCCGGCCAGGCTGCGTAGCCAGCCAGGCAGTGCCCAGGCCAGGCCAAGCGGGCGCCCAGGCCCAGCGAGGCAGACGCCTAGGCCTATGCCGCTTTGTGGCCACGCCTACGTGGGCTGGCACAGGCGCAGGTTGGCGCGAAGGACCAGGCAGACACACAGGTGGCGATGGCAACCGTCCGGCGAGGTGGCAACAACGCTATTTTCGACGAGACTTGAAAAAAAAAAAAGCAAAACAGCAAGCGTATGCGCCCAACCCGATTCGACGCTTTGCTTTTTTGTTTTTATTAAACTTAAAAAACAAAAAAAACAAAAGTCGAGGGTCCTAAGGTTTCCAAGGTGTTTTCGTGGAATGCGAAGGCTTGCCGGCTACGAAAGGTACCGATGTCGATCTTTTTGACGATTTTGTGTCAAAATCAGATTTCCAAGAGTTCAAAGTAGCTCTCGAAGCTTCTTCGACGGAACGTCAGGCACAAATCGCAGCCCAGATGCAAGCTTTGCAGAACTCCATCGCTCTCTTGACCACTACCCTCTCTACTTTCTCGGGTATGGATACCTTGGCTTCAGCTTTAGGCCCCAATATTACTCCGGAACCGTTCGGGGGCGAGCAAAAGCAGCGCACCAAGGAGATTGTGGACACTTGGCTACATAAGTGGCAAGTTCACTTTCAGTTTCATCCATATGATGATGGAAAGAAGATCTAGTTAGCAGCAGGTTTCCTGTCCGGCAAAGCTTTGCTTTGGTGGAAGAAACTCAACCCTAAGCCAACGACTTGGGCACAATTTGAAGACATGCAGAGCTTCACTTACAGGTTTATGAGAAGGAGTTGTTGGCTGTAATTCATGTCCTTACTATTTGGAAACACTATCTTTTAGGGGCTGATTTTATGGTCAAAACTGATCATCAAAGTTTGAGATACTTTTTGACTCAAAGTAAGCTCTCAGAGAAGCATATGAGATGGGCAAATTTCCTCTCAATGTTTCATTTTCAGATTTTACACACTCCAGGGAAAAAGAATGTGGTGGCGGATGCCTTATCTAGACGACCACAGGTTCATGCTATTACAGTTGCATACCATGAGGACTTATCGGATATGCGTAATACTTATCATCTGGATGAGGATTTTGCACATGTATGGGTTGATTTTCAAGAGGGTATTGCTGTCCCATCTTATGTCATAAGAGATGGATATCTCATGATGCAAAATCGTATGTGTGTGGTAAAGAACCTTCGCCATAAGGTTATGGATGAGTGTCATGCTTCTCCATATGCAGGTCATAGAGGCATTTTGGCCACAGCACAAGCTTTGGAGAGGTATTTCTTTTGGCCACATATTCGCAAGGATATTGAAGCATATGTACGTGAATGTATGGTATGTCAAAAGGTCAAGTTTGATCGACATAAAGCACCTGGATTGCTTCAGCCTTTGCCTATACCAAATGAACCATGGGAAAGCATTGCTATGGATTTCATTATGGATTTGCCAAGGACGCCACAGGGAAATGATGCTATTTGGACCATTATTGACAGGTTTAGCAAGCAGGCACATTTCATTCCCGTGCGCAAGACAATAAAGCCAGATCATATGGCCAGGATGTTTTTGGCACAGATATTCAAACACCATGGCATGCCTAAATCTATTGTGGGGGATAGAGATCCTAGAACCACAAGTTTATTTTGGCGCGCATTGTTTGACAATATGGGTACAAAACTGAACTTCTCATCAGCTTACCATCCACAGACAGATGGGCAAAGTGAAATAGCAAATTCAGCCGTCCTCGACTTGCTGAAATCTTATGTATCCGACCGCAAATCGGATTGGGAGAAGTATTTACCACTTGTGGAGTTTGCCTACAACAATACGGTACATACTTCTACGGGCAAGGCGCCCTTTGAGATTATCTATGGCAAGGTGGTACTACCACCCATCCTTCGTACAAAGGATGAGATTTTTGCAGCAGATGAGTATGTCAGAGACTTAGATACTGCATTTGCACAGGTACGGACAGCCATAGAGAGGTCTCAAACCAAGAATAAAAAGGCAGCTGATAAGCATAGAAGGGATGTACAATTCAAACAAGGTGATTGGGTCTTGCTGAAATTTGAAAAGGCACGCCTTCGGAAGAGGCCAGGAAAAGAGGGAAAGTACCCTAAACTTTCCAACAGGTATTATGGACCTTTTCAGATCTTGGAGAAGATCAATGATGTTGCATTTCGGCTTGTACTCCCAGATCATTGGAACATGCATAATGCTTTTCATGTGAGCCTATTGAGGCCTTATGTGGGACCGACACCGTTTGAGCCGGTTTTGGAAGACCCACCCGAGGTGGATGAGCTGGAAGAGATTCTTCAACTTGAACAGATTGTTTTTCACAAGGAACGAAAGCTTGCGGGAGGCAAACTTGTTCGTAGGTACCTTGTGAAGTTCAAGAATTATTCAGCTTTGGATGCAAAATGGATGGATGAGGCCTACTTCGAGGATTACCCAGATCTTTTGAAGGCCTATCTGGAGGCTTTTCAGTTGCGGTCAACTGATTAGAAGCCGGGGGGATGTCACAAATCCCTATATTCTAGGGACATGCAGATGCGTGTCAGGCCTAGAAACATGCGGATGCATGTATGTATTATACCTGAGCATGTGTATGGATCATATGAGTGGATGCATATGAGTCCAAGGACATGGCAGGACATTTGTGGACTTTCGGGCGGTGCCCGTGTGGATTCCGGCCATGCACACATGGTGTGTTATGATGGCAGGCGGAATATTTTCAAGTACAAGAATGATGATAGGTGGTTCTCCAAGTTTACATGTGCACAATGCATAAATGATGCATGCCATAACTTTATTTTACTTTGTGTGACATTGTCTTGCTGCCTGGACAATGCTTGTTATTTTGGCTTGTGAAGTCCGAGGGACCGGGGACGCCCGGGCACCTTGTGGACGCGTGTGTGCACTCCTGTTTGGGCCTAAAATTGTGGGCTTATGGGTTTTGCAGGTGGTAAGTGCGTCCACACTCAATTTACAGCTTATTTCATTTACTACTAAAGTTTATTGGTTTGCAGGTCCACACTCATTAATAAGTGGCCGGACAACTTATAATGCGTTCGCATTTGGTTGGACCAAAATTAATGAAGTCCGGACAACTTATGGCCATTTCCCATTTGGTTGGACCTAAACTTATACAAACAGAACAAATGGAACACTATGGGCTGGACACCTACCTGGACACCTTATGGGGACACTTGTCAGCCTGTTTGTGAACCCACCAAGCCCCTTAGGTGGCACTGGAGAAAGGCGCCTCCTTCAAGAGGCCATTTGGGCTGTTTTATTCATAACTTAACACATTGGAGAGAGCTGGTTGAAGCTTTGGGAGTTGCTACAGGGCTGGTTGCTTGCTTCCCGGACTCACACAAGCTTGGATATCGATCCCCACACTCTTCTAAAGGGCTGGTTGGTAAATTTCAGACCTGTATTTTCTGGTTATTGCGAGTTTTGGGCTGGTTACAGGTGTCCAAAGTCAACTTGGACAATACAGGACAGCTCTAGGGACCTCCACAGGGCTGTAGGACCCTTTACAGGTGGATTTCTCGCGATGGAAAGCTGCTGTTTTGGACTGGTTATTGCATAAAACAGGCCGGACAGCAATGGAATATGTGAGCATGGATGTGTCTCAAGGATTCCTGGTGTAACAGGTGTTTAGGGCAAGCATTGGGAACACTTGCTTGCGGAGAACACAGGTTTCTGGATCAGTTTCTCGCGTGGAAACAGGGCCTAAAGATCCATTTACATCTTGTGCAGGGCGGAGTACCTGTGAGGATTGTGAAACTCTTGTGCAGGGCGGATGTACCTGTGAAGAGGCTTATGCAGGGCGGATGTACCTGTGTGTAGGGCGGATGTACCTACAGATTCTCTTGTTTGAAATGTATTCATTCATGATGTATTTGGAAGAATCAGAGGCAGGCTGGTGGTGAATCCCCAGGCACCCGTAATCTTGTACTTTGCAGACTCTTTTGGTAATATAACCTAAAGGGGGGGGGTCAGCCTATCATCGGCCCCTTTATGTGGTGTACTGTCATTTTCAGCTTTGTGGTTGTAATGCTCAAGTGTTAAGTGCTCAGAATCTTGTTCACATTTATACGATTCCAATACACGCGTCCGCCTCCCGTTACATCTATACTCCACCCTTCTCTCCTCAATGGACCGAATCTCCGTGCGGGTAGCTGCGATCTGACTCTCAATCCACGGGCTATTCGGGGAACTCTCCTGAAGACGTTGTAAAGAGGCCCAGCCCCTCCTCAGACTCATCTCCTGCTCCCGAAATCCCTCTAATCTCCTATGGGCTGCCTACTGTAAGAAAATACTGACCTCCCCAAGGTCCTCATCCAAAGTGCACACTGCAGATCCTGAGGAAAAGTCTAGACCCGCCCATATCTGCTCAATCTGGCTACAAATCTCGGGGTCCTGAATGAGGCTGTCTAGAATCCTGGAGCTTGCATGTCTGTCATGCCTCCACGGGTCCTTTAGGGATAGAATTACTGGGGCATGATCTGAAAATGTATCGCCTGCCAGAATACCAACCATGCCTGCCAGAATACCAACCATGCCTCCATGGCTGCAAGCCCACTTGTCAACATAAAACCTGTCCACCAGCCGAGAGAGGTTGGGGCCAGTGCTCCTATCCGATCGAGAAAAGCTAAGACTCCCAGGGCTACACCCAAACTCTGGAAGATGCCAAGGGTCCTGTCCCCTAAGAATTAGTATCATCTCCTCCCATGCAGAGTACTCCACCCCTGAGACAGTGGCCGTGCCACCTCCAAGTCTGTCCTTTGCTGCCTCCATCATGTTGAAGTCACCGCCCATGCACCAAAAATCAGCTTGGGGAAGAGCCTGTCGGACAGTGCTCCAAAAGATAGCTCTTCTTGCAGCCGCATTTGGGGCATAAATGTCGAGGAAGCCAACGCTATCCTCTCCAATCATAATGGTAACCCATTGAGCACGTCCTGGAACTATGACTCCTGATCTTGTCATAGATAGCAGAAGCTGCTCACTGACAGAGAGACACACTCCTCCTTGGGTCCCTTAAGGGCCGAAGGATGGAGACCAAAAAGTATGACTCCTGCTTGATAGAATCTTCCTGCAGCGAAGGGTACACCCCTCAGTAAGATGGTGCTCCTGAAGGAAAAGAATGTCGATAGATCCCCCCACCATAGCTCGATGCAGCTCTCCTCTAAGGACTCTTCATGTCTGAAAGCACTGAGGCCCCCCTAAGCCCTGAATGTTCCATGAGACAATCTCATGTCAATCTTTGTGTGAGGCGGAACTACCGGAACTGCCCTCCACTCGAAGAGTCTTGGGCGCGGGTGTGAGGCAGCTTAAGAACACAAGAAGGCCACTATAGCTCGCCGACTCACCACCTTCGGAACACTCACAAGCACAAGGGGCACCACCAGCTTCTCTAGCTGGAAAGAAAAAAAAATCTCTCTCTCTCTCTCTCTCTACCACCCAGAGATACCCAAAGAAAGGCAGTTTCAACAGCTCACATATCTCATTATCAAAGCCTTTTATCTGTCAGCAAAGCTAAACCACTCACATATCATCAACACAAACCCTATTGTCCATTTACAAGGGGTCACATATATTTTATCAATTTATAAGCTTCAACCCACTCTTCCTTGCACTCTCCTTTATATCACACACACTGCCCAAAGCTTCTCTTGGTCTCACACCAGAAGTCTCGAAACAAGGCAGCTACTACTTCTCTTCCTCTGCATCCAGTCTCGGTGTCGTCCAGCTTCTAACGACTGCCAGTCTCATCTGCACCACCAGCTCGTCTTTCTCCCACTGTCCAGGCGACCTTGCTTACTCGCCAACCACTACCACGTACAGAGGCTGCTGCCACAACCTGTTCTCCAGGATCGCCTAGAGGCCTGCAGCCCTTTAGCTATCACTCGCCAGTCCTTGGTCTTCCAGGCACACAACTTGCCTTGCCTCTCACTCGCCAACCTCTGGCTCTGCCTTTCTCTTGCCAGCCTCAGAACACACACAAGTCGGCCTCTCTTTTTTATGTCTGTAGCGCCTGAGGGAGAGCGTCCACTTTCTGGACCCGGGCTATACCAAACACGGCAGATTCACCAACGCTGGCCTCTGCAGCGCTTCCACACAATCACCTGGCCTTCTCTGTTTTTATACCCCCGACTCCTCAGCTCCAAGCGGCCATCTTCTTTTCCAGCATGCAGCAGCTTCAGCACCTTTGATATCTGCAACGCCTCAGCAAAGCGCTTCACACGCACAAGGCGGCCAGCTCTCAGTCCACCCACACGGCTTCCTCTGGCTTTCGAGCGCTTATCACCTTCTCTTGCGGCTGCGCTTATTTCACACTGTCTCTTCACTCGACCCCCTGGTCGGTGCCATACAGAATCACCAGCGCTCCTTCTCCACCAGCCACCGTATCAACGAGGCTCTTCTCTTCCAGCGCCTGCAGCAAAACGATTCTCCACTTATATTCCCGGCGGCCCCTACTCATCTACTCCTTCGAAGCGGCTACAGTCGTGAGCTCCTTTTCTCTGGCTCTCCCTCATGAACACCCAGGCGCCTTTTTTTCAGAGCCCCCCCCGGTCCTCTTGCTTTGCTCGCTTCTTCGTTTTCTCCACCAGCTTCTAGACGACGCCAACCTTCGAAATGCTGGCAGCCTACAACACCCCCACGTGGCCCTTATAAGGTGGCCACATAACATATGTATTATTTATTTTTTTTAAAGCCTCAAAGCCACCAAATGATGGCCACCCACTAATGCTAAAAGACTCTCCTTCTCCTTTCTTCAAATCATTACACCGCACCCATAACCTCCAAAATAAATGCGAGAGCTGCCCACAGCCTCGTCATCAGCATCATCAACTTACCAATCGTGAGTTGCCATTCAGTCTCGGTGCCATGCATTTAGTAACCACCCACTCACCATATGCTGCAATAAACTTCCAGATCTCCAGCATTTGTTTCCTTAAAAAAAACACGTGCATATACCAGCTCACAACAAAACCACTCAGCCTGTACATTTGCCAGGGCATTCAGGGCAAAGTTTTATTGCACACCACGCATCCCATATGTACACGGGCTCAAAACACCTTTACAGAAAAAAACCTGACATACTTTGCCCAACCCCCAGCCTGCTGAATCATTCATGATCAGCAGTAAAAAGCATTTCAAGACCTAAATCCATATCCAAAAACTGCCCTTCATCTGGAATCACATCTTCAGACGCTGCATCCTGCACAATCACCATTAAACGTGTATAATACTTCTTCAGCCTGTATCCATTTACCCTGGAAGCATGTAAAGTCCCATCTAAATCTGCCAATTGATAGGTGCCATTTGCAAATCCTTGCATCACCAAGAAGGGTCCTTCCCACTTAATTTGAAACTTCTTATGAAAGGCATTATCCAGCCTGCTATTATAACGTAATACCAAGTCATCCTTCATAATTCCTTTGCTTTTAATCTTCTTGTTGAACTTCTCCAGCGTCCTTGCCTGCATATCTTCATAATGCTTCAAAGCATTATCCCTGTTCAGCTGTGCTTCTTGTAAATATAACAGCCGCTCTTTAAGGGCATCTTTAGGCTCTTCCAAAAGCTTTTCCAACATTTTCACAGCTGGTATCTCCACCTTAATAGGCAATAAGGCTTCCTTCCCATAAACAAGATGAAATGGAGTGAAACCCGCAGCAGGCAACTCCAAATCCCAATTCTTGCCTTGTTGCTCTGTCACCTTAGATAAAATCTTGATCAACTCACCATTGAAACGCTCATTCAGGCCATTACACTGTGGATAGTAAGGTGTGGTAAAACTGCGACTGATCTTCATTTTTGTACACAAATAATCCATAAGCTCTGCTCTGAAACCTGGATCCTGATCAGAAAGCAATTCCAATGGCACACCAAATTTACAACAAATATCCTGATATACAAACTTTGCCACCTCCTTAGCAGTAATTTGTTTCACTGCTCTTGCTTCCGCCCATCTAGAAAGGTAATCAACTGCAGTCAAGATGTAGCACTTCCCTCGGCTAGTAATAGGCAATGGTCCCACAGCATCAATTCCCCATTTTTCAAAAACATCATAAGCAAGAATTGTCTTCCTCATCTCAGGCCTTAATATCCGTCTACTGTGAGCTTGGCATTGTTTGCATGACCTGCACCAATGATTAACATCCTTATGTATACTTGGCCATACATAACCTTCCTGCAATACCTTATGCAAGGTGATCTTTGAGGCAAAATGTCCACCGCATGCTCCTTCATGGTTTTCCTTAAGAATTTTGTAGATTTCTTCCTTCGAAGGTACCCGTCGCATTATCAAATCAATTCCCTTCAAATACAAAGCATCACCAACCATCACATACCTTGCAGCTTTCCTGATGAAACCATATCTTTTTGATTTTTCAATACCATTAGGAATCATCCCTGTCAACAAAAACTCTTCAACATCCTGTAAATTCTCCCTGCCACAATAAAATGATGCATGAGCTTTAAGAACAAAAACTTCACCAATCATTCCCTGGGCTGCTTCATGAGCCTCCTCATTATGGCCTCGATCCACATGCTTTAAACTCCAAGCTTCAAATTCCTTCAACAGACCTTTAATCTTAAAACACATTTCTTTGAGTAACATATTCTTTGACTTCCAAACTCCCAATACCTGTTTTACCACAAGCAATTCATCTCCTCGAATGCGAATCCTGTGTACACCATGCTTCAAGCATATTTGCAATCCAACTTCCAGAGTCAGATATTCTGCTTCATTGTTGCTATGTGCATCCACCTTAACACCCTTCTTAAAAACAAGGCAACCCTGTGGATCATAAAGCACCAAATCTCCTGAGGCTGCATCATGACTTTTCCTGTAAGAACCATCAAAATATAATAAGTGTGCATTCACCAACTCAGCCGCATCTTCAACTGGCTTCTTGATGGTCTCCTCCTTTATAAGAAGAGGACTCTCCTTATATGTCAGTAGATCAGCTAAGGTAGCCCTGGTACTCTCTTCCACCAAGAATGAGAAAGTAAATTCCTGCAACTCAATCACCCACTTCATCATAGCCTTAGATAAATTTGTGCCATTTATCAACTGAGGCAAAAAAGTGTAGCTCGTCAAAAACACAAAGGGGCGAGGCAGCAAGTAATGGCGGAACCACCTACATGCATACATCACACTAACCATAACAAGTTCCACTTCTGATAACAACCTTTCTCTGGCAAGTTTTACTCTGCTAGCATAGTAGACTGGTTGCATATAATGTGATTCTTTCCCCTTCTGTACCAACATAGCTCGACATAAAATACCTATTCCCAATTAGGCGCCTGCATTGTAGGAATAGCTCCCAACACCTCTTTCACTTTTTGGAAAACAACCTCACACTCCTCCGTCCAATGCAAAGGATCATGTTTTGCTGCTTGCTGCAAAGGATATAACAACTGTGAAGATAGAGAGATGAATCGAGCCATATACTTCACCTTTTGCACAAAAGTAGCCAGTTGCCTTGTATTCTTTGGTGTAGGAAGAAGAAGAAGAGACTTGACTTTATCAGGATCTGGATCAATACCATTCTCTGAAATAACATGGCCCAAGAGCTTCACCCTCGGTTGAGCTAAAAAACACTTTTTTGGATTTAATTGACCACCACACTCATCATAACGCTGAAAAACTGTAGCCAGCTTATCACAATGCTCTTGCCTGGAGCTGTATATACAAAAATCATCAATAAAATCCTTCACAAATTTGTTCAAAAAAGGAGATAATACCCAATTTGCCCTTCTTTGATAATAGGTTGGTCCATTCATCAATCCAAAAGGAAGAACTTTGTAGCAGAAACACCCCCACGGTGTAATGAAAGTCGTCTTGCGCTGATCTTCTTCTGCAATCTTTAACTGGAAATAACCTGAATACCCATCACAAACACTATACCTTTCATACCCAGCTACAGTATCCAAGATCTCATCCAAAAAAGGTAGGGGGTAAGAATCCTTCTTTGTAGCAGCATTCAAAGGCTTGAAATCCACACATATACGCCACCTGCCATCTTTCTTTGGACTCACCACTGTAGGACTTACCCACTCAGCTGTATCCACTGGTGTAATGAAACCTGCACTCAACAGCTTATCAACTTCCTCTCTCAGGGCCTGCATTTGTTCTCGTCCCATCCTGCGAAGCTTCTGCCTAATTGTTTTTACTCCTTCTTTCAATTCAATCCTCAGATCTGGCCCTTTAAATCCTCGAATCTCCTTATAAGAGGTGATAAACAATTCTGGAAAATGAGACAGCATATTAACATATCTAACCTTTTCTCCACTCGAGAGATCCGGACTCAGCATTCCTTCAATCAGCTCCTGCTTCTTCTTCACTTCTATCTTTGGTTGCATTAATTCCTCGATCACTTCATATGACCCCATAGTATCTTCTCCCTTAGCACCCACTTCATGCACTTCTTTATCTTCATCACCTTGTTGCTCTGATATTAGGAAGGCCACATCTGCCTCTTCTCCACTAGAAGCAGTAGTTGATGAATCCATCTCTGATTCAGAAGTACTGGTGGTAGTTTCCTCTTCACTCGAATCCTGTGGTCTCTCCCACACATCATTCAAAGATCTCATCTCAAAGGATTTTTTATTACCCTGCTTATTATGCAAAGAAATGGTCCCATACCTCCAGTCCTGTACTGCACCCACCACTCGCAACGAGGGTCGTCCAAGAATAATTGGAAAAGCACCAAGACCCGCAGGCATGACATGAAAATCTACAGTAGCTTTGACATTAAAAGCTTCAATTTCCAATTCCTTTATCATACCAAGACATTTTACCTTTTGATGATTAGCCATCCTGATTCGAAAACCAGAAACCCCAGACACCCTCAAGCCTGACTGCTCCACACATGATTGGGTAATCACACAGATTTGAGCTCCTCCATCTATATAGGCCTGACCAAGGTTCCTACCTTTACTCCACACCTCCACAATAGGGCAAATATCTGGAAGCTCTTCTAAAGATAGTACTTTGACTGACCTCTTCTCTGACTCCTTTTCCATTGGATTCACAAGTCTCTTCCATTGCCTTCTCAATTTTGGCACCATCTCTACCAACTGCCCAAAAGTGATGTTGGCCTTCCTGTTCACCAAATCAGATTTCAAATCATAGCTGGTTTGCCCATCCCCCAGTGGGAAGTCTGACACCTGGAACCTTCTATGAAGCTTCCGTTTCCTTTTGGCTTTCACATCTTCTCCTTCCTGCTGCTTCCCCTTCTTATGGCTGGGTCCAGCCACCCCTTTTCCTTCTCTTTCATCTGTTGTGCGCTTGCCAACAGGCATCACATCCCCTTCTTCTCTCACCTGAACATTCTCCAGAGTAACAACATTCATGACCTTTGCCTTCCCCTTCTCCTCAGCTGTGATTCCACTGGGGCCTGCTTGATCCCTGATATCAATACCATAATCATTTGACCTGTCAGGTAACTGTGAAGGTAGTGGGTACATATCACCACCCATACGCTGAGGCTTATCACAATCTGTACTCAGATGACCAAGCTCACCACAGTTCCAGCATGTAGGGATGAAACGACGGCCCCTACCGCGACCACGTCCATACCCTGCTTGTCCATCTCCCCCTTCAGGATTATTGCCACGGCCTCTACCACGTCCACCACCTGTACTTCCCATTAAATTTAAGCTCAAATTCTTCATAAGATCAACCATCTGTTTCATATTCTGTCGCAATCCCTCATCAGAACCTGCAGGAACCAAAGGTACTCCTTGACTAGCTTGTGGCACCATATGCATAGCTTGGGCTTCAGTGGGCTTCATCCTCTCAATCACTGCATTCATGTGTGTAGCCTCCACTCTACGAATCTCCGGCTGTGCTACAACTGGAATCATCCCTAGCTGATTCATCCGCTGTAATTTCCAGTCTTTTGATTTAGCAATTTTCACCGCATCCTCATAAGACCTGGGCTTCTTCAATTCCACTTTCCAGCGAATACTCCTCTTAAGCCCGGCTACAAACTTGTTTTTCTTCATCATGTCAGGGGATACCTGATCTTCCCCTAAAGCCCTGCATAGAGTTTCCCATAGCAAAGAAAATTTCTTCATATAATCATCTAATGATTCAAACTCACCTTGTGTCAGAGCTTGCACCTCATGCCAAACCTTGTCGGGGTCTTCTACCTTCTTGAACCTGTTGCTAAGTGCTGTCTTTAATCCATTCTCAGTCATATCAAGATGTGGAACAGCAACCCTCAATGACTCCTCATAAGTCCTGTACCAGAACCTTGCATCCCCTTTCAAACAAATGCTTAGTAGCCGCAACACCTGTACCGACTCATTAATATGGTTGCTTATGCATGCAACCTCCATTCTTTCCAGGAAATCTGCCACATCCTCATTAGGGCTACCATAAAACTCTGGGTAAGACATCATTTTAACCCCCAAACTTCACCTCAAAACCCAAGGAAAACCTTCCCTGAAACTCTCAACACCTAGGGCCTACACCCTGGTAAACTCAAGAAAATAGCAGAGCTATCCTCAGTCAGACAATGCTAGAGCAACTCCTCAGTGGGGGCACCAGAAAGATGTGAGGCAGCTTAAGAACACAAGAAGGCCACTATAGCTCGCCGACTCACCACCTTCGGAACACTCACAAGCACAAGGGGCACCACCAGCTTCTCTAGCTGGAAAGAAAAAAAAATCTCTCTCTCTCTCTCTCTCTCTCTCTCTACCACCCAGAGATACCCAAAGAAAGGCAGTTTCAACAGCTCACATATCTCATTATCAAAGCCTTTTATCTGTCAGCAAAGCTAAACCACTCACATATCATCAACACAAACCCTATTGTCCATTTACAAGGGGTCACATATATTTTATCAATTTATAAGCTTCAACCCACTCTTCCTCCCTTTATATCACACACTCACAGCAAACAACTCACACACACACTGCCCAAAGCTTCTCTTGGTCTCACACCAGAAGTATCGAAACAAGGCAGCTACTACTTCTCTTCCTCTGCAGCCAGTCTCGGTGTCGTCCAGCTTCTAACGACTGCCAGTCTCATCTGCACCACCAGCTCGTCTTTCTCCCACTGCCCAGGCGACGTTGCTTACTCGCCAACCACTACCACGTACAGAGGCTGCTACCACAACCTGTTCTCTAGGATCACCTAGAGGCCTGCAGCCCTTTAGCTATCACTCGCCAGTCCTTGGTCTTCCAGGCGGCACAACTTGCCTTGCCTCTCACTCGCCAACCTCTGGCTCTGCCTCTCTCTTGCCAGCCTCAGAACACACACAAGTCGGCCTCTCTTTTTTATGTCTGCAGCGCCTGAGGGAGAGAGTCCACTTTCCGGACCCGGGCTCTACCAAACACGGCAGATTCACCAACGCTGGCCTCTGCAGCGCTTCCACACAATCACCTGGCCTTCTCTGTTTTTATACCCCCGACTCCTCAGCTCCAAGCGGCCATCTTCTTTTCCAGCATGCAGCAGCTTCAGCACCTCTGATATCTGCAACGCCTCAGCAAAGCGCTTCACACGCACAAGGCGGCCAGCTCTCAGTCCACCCACACGGCTTCCTCTGGCTTTCGAGCGCTTATCACCTTCTCTTGCGGCTGCGCTTATTTCACACTGTCTCTTCACTCGACCCCCTGGTCGGTGCCATACAGAATCACCAGCGCTCCTCCTCCACCAGCCACCGTATCAACGAGGCTCTTCTCTTCCAGCGCTTGCAGCAAAACGATTCTCCACTTATATTCCCGGCGGCCCCTACTCATCTACTCCTTCGAAGCGGCTACAGTCGTGAGCTCCTTTTCTCTAGCTCTCCCTCATGAACACCCAGGCGCCTTTTTTTCAGAGCCCCCCCCCCCCGGTCCTCTTGCTTCGCTCGCTTCTTCGTTTTCTCCACCAGCTTCTAGACGACGCCAACCTTCGAAATGCTGGCAGCCTACAACACCCCCACGTGGCCCTTATAGGGTGGCCACATAACATATGTATTATTTATTTTTTTTAAAGCCTCAAAGCCACCAAATGATGGCCACCCACTAATGCTAAAAGACTCTCCTTCTCCTTTCTTCAAATCATTACACCGCACCCATAACCTCCAAAATAAATGCGAGAGCTGCCCACAGCCTCGTCATCAGCATCATCAACTTACCAATCATGAGTTGCCATTCAGTCTTGGTGCCATGCATTTAGTAACCACCCGCTCACCATATGCTGCAATAAACTTCCAGATCTCCAGCATTTGTTTCCTTAAAAAAAACACGTGCATATACCAGCTCACAACAAAACCACTCAGCCTGTACATTTGCCAGGGCATTCAGGGCAAAGTTTTATTGCACACCACGCATCCCATATGTACACGGGCTCAAAACACCTTTACAGAAAAAAACCTGACAGCGGGCATAGACGGGGAATAGTCACAATCTGTCCTGGTGCGGAGTCGTGTCAAGTGGGGTGGATCTTGCCCTCCATGTACTGCCACTCCACCTGAGCGCGAGAGTATGCATACTCCGTGCTCTATCAATCACAATGGAGGTATCTGTAAGAAGGGGGGAGAGGTACTGCGAGAGAGGTATGCATGAACACAAAAAGTAGCACCTCCAAGCTGGAGGTCACCATCTCCCCTCCCTGGTCTCGGTGTGCTGATCCACCAAGCTCCATCCTGGCCAAAGGCCATAGATGAGTAAGAACGTTTGTGGTCCGGAAATCCTGTAGATGATGCAATAGCTCAACTGCCTGATCCTGTATGGTAGCAGCCATCGACTCTGAATCCCACTCTGTCTCGGGGGCTGTGCTGAAGGGGAAAGAGAAGATCATCGCGCCATTATCTGGCGTAGAGGGTCTAGAGTGGTGGAAGACCACACATACCCGAATAGGGGCTATGGTCTCCTCCAAACTGTCTGTCCGTTTCGTCGGAAGACACCAGAAGAAACTACAATCCACAGGCTGCTGCAAGATCTTGGGGGGCCCGCCTGGAGACTTAGGTGGGAGAGCCCTCACTGGTGAGGCCGCAATGGTCATCTCCACCGGCTCTGAGAAAGGATGAATTAGGGGGTGAACGGTACTCGCTGGCTGTCTCCTCTCCGGGTCGGGGGCTAAGGGGGGCCGACGGGAATGCTCTGGAGAGGCGGAAGGGGCAGGGGGATTGTAGGCACGGAGAAAGAGGAAGGGGCAGATGGAGTGACTGCGGGAAGAGTCGGAGGTGAGGGTGGGAGAGGGGGGGGAGGAAGCGAGGGGGAGTGGGAAGGCGGAGAGGTTGGAGAGGGATGCTGCTGAGAGGTATCCATCGGAGAGGAAGGCTGAGAGGTCGGAGAGGGATGCTGCTGAGAGGTATCCATCGGAGAGGAAGGCTCGACGAAGCGAGGGTGGGGTCAACTTGCCCCACTGGGCACTGAAGGCCAGAGGAGAAGTCGCGATGAGGAATCGGCCGCCACCTCGGGGGGGCGGGGGGACCCTCTCCGTGACTGGAGGGGGCCTGCCGTCTGCGGCGGATGGGTGCTATGATAAGTGCTCGAAACGGTTCTCTGACAGAACCGAATCCTCCTGCATGTTGCCAGCCTGGCGCGCACGGTGGTGACACTTAGCTTTGGTAGTGACTGGGGCGGGGGCCAACCGTCCGCCAGTCTCCGGCTGATGGGTCCTCCATGGTCGGAACCTGGTGCTCCGCGGCCTAGGAACTTACTCCTCCCTGGGCCCCTTGATGAGGATCTGAGTGGGAAGTAGGAGGGGGAACCACCGGGGGTAGTCGCCTAGTCTGACACCGAGGGAAAACTTTGGCCAAATGACCCATCTATCTGCAAATAAAGCATTGGCTTGGAAGGTTGGAATACTCCACTCGCTGCATAATGGGATCGCCTCGAAGACTGGGAATAGATATCATGTGAGGCTCAGAATCCGGTGAGGCAATACAAATGCGGAGAGATGGAATCCCCGCTGCTCGTGCGAGGGCCGAGGCAGCGGTGGGGGGGGGGGGGTTCTATCACTCTCCCAATGGCACCACCAATCACTGGGAGAAGAGGAAGGTATTCCTTCTTGAGGCCTGGAAAGCAGACTGTCATGGGAAAGCCTGAAACTCTAGCTAATGGGTCAGATATCGGGTCGAAGCCGTATTGCCACCGTGCAAAGAAGGCTTGGGCCGTACGCAAGGCAATGCGGCTTAGCTGCATGACAAGATCAGACGCCGCTGGTGAGTCCAACTCAACGTGGTAGTAGCCTCGTCCCAAAGGATGAATATCTGCAATCTTTGCTAGTGCACCTAGGAGGCTAGCCTGAAGAAGATCTCTGAGTTGGCCATGCCCGGGGCGGCTACCGACAATCTTGCATACCAGAGTGGAGGCCTCTAGGGATGCGACAGTCATAGCGAGAAGTTGCAGGTCCGCTTTGGAAAACGAAAGGCAGGTAACGGCAGCCTTGGTCATGGGAGACGGAGCGGCCGCCATGGAGTCCTCCTGGGGGCGAAGACCATAGAGGCCGAAACTTGCCGAGACAAAGAAGAAATACCCACAACCTGAGGGCGCTGCCGGAGGAACAAGGATGGGCTAGAGATGGCAGAGAAGAGAGGAAAGGAAGGGGCGGAGGGCGCAGAAAGGAAAAGAAAAGAAAAAAAAAACAAAGAAAAAAGAAAGAGAAAGAAAAAGAAAAAAGAAAGAGAAAGGCGGCGAAGGGAAAGGGGCAGAAAAATAAAAAAGCAGCGAAGGGCAAGCTAAGGGAGAGGGGGGTCGCTGAACTAAACGGAGAGGGTGGTGGTGGACAAGAAGAGAAGAGAGGGGGGAGGGTCGGCGCTGAGAGGGGGGGGGGTGGGGCACAGCTGTGAAGAAGGAAGGGGCAAGAGCAGCAGGCGAAGGGGGGGGCGAAGCGCAGGCCGAACCATGGGAGGGGGGGGGGGAGGGGAAGAGCTACGGCTGAGATTGGTCCTAGCTACTTTAATCCCAAGTCCCATTACAAATATTTGTTAGGGAAACCACTAAACATTAAAGTCTCAAGGCTGAGCGACATACCATGTGTGCATGTAGGTCCATAATGCACATACCTGTGTTTGCCTTGCTATCTTACAACTTTAAATAGCAGGTAGTCGTGCATCTAGTAATGGCTCCTCATTGGTCCAATCTGCATTCTCTAGCCTCTCTCATGGGAATAAGGTTTCTGGACCATTATGTCAATGTATACCATTACCATGCAATGTGACAAAGATTCCAAGACTTTACGGATGGGCCGATCTCCGAAATTATCCCCTAGATACTGCAGACCATTTTGGGTTAAACACCGGATTGGTTCAGTTTCACATATGAGCTAGACTTGCCTTCTCGTGTGAAAGTTCATCCCATATTTCATGTCAGTAGACTTAAGGAAGTACTGGGTGGAGCAGACCAGTTAATTACTCTTCAAGAAATTATAGATGTCGAGGATATGACATTGTGCCACATGAACCGGAAAAGATTCTTGGATTTCGTGAAAGACGATTGCGGCATACGCTACTCACAGAATACAAGATCAAGTGGAAGAATCGTGTTGAGGACGCTACATTGGAGACAGTGACTACCCTTCAGAGGGATTACCCTGAGTTTTTACTGAGCTCAGGAGTGAGCTCTTAGAAGAAGGCTTATTTGGCTAGGAGGCTTTCTTATTAGTGTACAGGTTTGCATGGTCATGATCCTTTAGAGGATCTTTTGTGGGGGTTTTTTTGGGGCCATAGGTTCTGTGTGAGCCATGTGGCTGATATACATTTTTACATATAGTATAAAACACCATTTCACGAAAAAAAGAAGGGGAGTTTCATGTGCACAGAGTGTATCTATCGTGTGCAGTAGGCACACAAGACTAGCTTTGAGGGTTGGGGTAGATTGGAGCCAGGCAGACGGATTGGCGAGTTGGGCTGGGGATGGATTGACGGGCGGGCACCCATGTGTGGACGCTTGGTCACCGGCCAAGAGCCTATAAAAGGGTGGCCAGGGTCAGTCAATTAGTCAGAGTCTCGTGAGACTATGCGAGAGCTCTGTGGTTGGAAGCTTGGATCTAGTGTAGATGTGCACCTGCTTCATGCACCCGAGGCCAGCAACAGTCTCGAGGCCCATGAGGGTAGTCTCATGGTGGTATGAGACGTCATGGGGTAGAGGCTGGTTGGTACGTCTAGCTAGTTAGCTTAGCTCGTGGCTCAGTGGGGATAGCCAGGACTTATGGGCTTTGCCATGGGTGTCGTGGCATGCAACTGTAAGTGCCGATTGTAAGTGGATTCACATATACTTTCAAGTTCATGCTTCATAACTCACACACTTGTATTCACATCTCAATTCCTAGTAATCAAGTGATGTGTGAGGGTACCTCGACATTTGGAGGAGAGACCGGGGGAGCATGTCTTGAATCCGCCTTGCCGTGAGTGCCTTAGAAAAGCGGTAAGGTGGAGGATTAGGTACTGGTGGTGAAGAAATGGTCCCGACTTGTGCCTAGTTTCGACCTCGGTGCAAGGGTGGGAAGGGCTTGGCTGGGAGATTGGCAAACTTCAACGCTCTACATCGACTTCTGAGTGTCTATTGTGGATGCATTTTATTGGGCAAGGATTTAGCAAGCAGGGGATTCAATATTGCAATTGATTTCAATTGATTTGATATTGAGATTTAGTTGCAAAAACAAAGGAGACGTCAAAATTTTTACGAAAAGCACTTATGCAAGGCACTTGAGGTTACATGTGGATGCCAAGTTACAAATTGATGAGATTCATGCCTTCAAATAAGGTCTAAGACATTGCCAATGCAAAAGGGAAGTGAGGACTGAATTGGAGAGAAGTTTGAGAGTTTTCTGCTGTGGCACTAAACCCTAATTCAGTCCAAGAGGGTTAGGACTGCTTTGAAGGTGTTTGCATAGCCTCATTCTACTCTTCAAGAGCTATGTTTGGAGCCCTCAAGTGTTCGATTCGGACTCCGTTTACTTTTCCAATTGGCAAGTCTACCCGCAAGACAAGAAGGCTGCCCAGTCAAGAACAGCACTTCATTTTGGAAAAGTGAGCATAGGGCTAGGTTCCCCATACCCTAAGCTTTCCATCTAGCCTTAGATCTCACCATTTGAACAGTGGAGCTATCTGCTACATCCATTTTTCCACTGGATACTCTGTTTTTGTAGAAATTAGGGTTTCTGGACTGAACCTTTTTTGACATCATAGCTGGATAGTATGCTCTTCTCTCATTTGGGCAAGCTAAGAACTTCAAGATTTGGACCCTGTTTACTTGGTCAAAGTGGCAAATTACTCACCGGTTGACTTACGCATTGACTGTGGTCAAAGTGATCATTCACGGGTGTTCTACAAATCATTGCCTCTCCATAGAGAGAGTACTTACGCATTGACCGTGGTCAAAGTGATCATTCATGGGTGTTCTACACATCATTGCCTCTCCATAGAGCTAAAGAACTCGTAAACAAGAGTTTGGGAACATATCCAACTTGAAATTGGTAATTTTTCAATGGCATTAAGTCAAAGGCTAAGGCTACTTTCAAGGAAGTAGTTGAGCATGAGGGTGGTGTTCCGGAAGCAAGGCAAGATGTTCAAGAGCATGTGCAAAGTAATGTTGAATTGCATCAAGGGTCGCACTTACCACAAGAGTCCATTGAGAATCTAGGGATGATGCAATGGATGGAGAATATGTACCTTGAGCAACAAAGGACTAACCTTGATTGACAAAGTACTATGAGCAAATTGGTACAACTTATAGAGAGCTTAGGCTAAAAATCTCAAGATGATGCAAGAAAGGAAAGATTCTTTAACCTCTTGGATCAAAGATTTGAAGCCATGGATCAAAATTTCAAAAAGGTTAATGACACCTTGCATGAAGAGTTTATTGAGATCAAGGAAGGGTTCACTAGCTTAAGGCAAGAATTGGACAATTGGAATACTTCTCCAACTTTGCAAGATCACGATTCTAATGACTTGGGTAGCCGTTTCATCAATGATTCGGGAGCAGGTCATGCTTATGATTTTTATGGATATTGGGATAGTGTAAATTTTGGTGGCAATGCATATGCCTATGATGACTATGTCTATGTCTAGGATTATCATGCCTATGATGACCGTGATGCCTATGACTATGATATTCATGGTAGTCATGATTTTTTGTTATGAAGGCATGTATGCTAATGAGGATTTAGCAAATGTATTTGGTATGCCAATGCATTAAGTTGATGCATATGGATCAAGTACGTCTATGCATGATTCTTCTTCAATGCATATGTGCAGTCAAAGATACCCTTCACCCTTGTCTATGAATGAGCTACATTGTCAAACACTCTTCTCTTCAAAAGGAGTGATTGGAGAAAGGCAATGCATAATGTTTGATGGTGAAGCTACTACAAGTGAAGCCAAGATAAGGAGGATCAATGTACGTGAATTATTGTTGCTGACTCTTGGCTTCCCTATTGCTTTGAGTGGGGATAGAAGACCTATTATACACTCATTGTTGCTAGATTTGGGCTTTGCCAAAAGCAATGGAGGATCTCCGATCACTTTTACATTTGACCAATGTATGGAGTGTGACTATGTGGGCCTTTATGCACATATTATGGGTGTTGAATTGGAGGGCATACTTGCTGTAATTTCTGGACAGCAAGAAGATGAAGATACTTGGTTGCTAATACTTTCTCGACAAGTCAGCAATGTGTCCGTGGTCAAAGGGGATACACAAGTTGAAAATGGTTATGATTGGACAGCTTTCATAAGTGCTTTGATTGAGGAATTTTCAGCTTATGACATGATGCCACGAGGTTATGAGAACAAGAAAGGGGGGCTGAATGGACAAACCAATCTACTATGCCAGCCGCCTCCTCACACCCACTAAACAAAACTACACCACAATTGAGTGGGAAGGCCTGGCTATAGTCTATGATTGCCAAACGTTCTGACACTATCTCTTGGGCTCCCACTTCATTGTCATCTCGGACCACCATGCTCTCAAGTATCTTCTCAATAAGCCCGAGGTGGCTAGTCGTGTTTGGCGGTGGTTGCTGCTCTTCCAAGAATTTGACTTTGAGATCCTCCTTTGATTGGGCAAACATCATGTCATGGCGGACCACCTTTTCCGCATCGACACTTGGGAGTGTGCAACGTTGATGATGACCTTCTTGATAGTGTCCTTTTCAAAGTCGATGCTGCCTCGGACTGGTATGGGGATGGCCTTGCTTTGCTTTCCACAAGACACTTTCCAGTTGGCGTTAGCCCCAAGGACAAGTGTCGGTTTTTGGTAAAGAGCCGACCCTTCCAAATTATGGCTGGCAAATTATAGCTGGCAAACTCTATAAGGCTGGTCATGATGGTGTTTTACGTAGGTGCGTTAGTCCTCATGAAGTACCCCACCTAGTCGAAGATGCCCTGTTCCAACATGACCTGTGGTAGCCTACCATGTTCAAAGATTCTATTCCATTTGCCAAATCTTGTGATACTTGCCAACGGTGCGGGCCCAAACCCACGTGTCAATCCCACCGGCCCCTCCAAATCTCCCTCACTTGGTCCCCTGGGTCTTGATTTCATGGGACCCATCAACCTAGTGGCACACTCGAGCCAGTGTAGACACGTTCTCGTCGCCACCGATAACGCAATCAAGTGGGCGGAAGCCCAAGCCACCGAGGATTGCATGGCTAACACGGTGGCGTGGTTCTTATAGGAACACATCCTTGTTTGCTTTGGTTGCCCCTTGGAAGTCACCAGAGGCTACCACTTCGTCAATGAATTCATCACCACCTTATTGAGTAACTATAAGATCTTCCACCGCAAGTCATGTGCTTATTACCCCCGGGCCAACGGGTAGGTGGAAAGCACCAACAAAGTGCTCTATCACTTACTCCGTGAGATGTGCCATCAAAACCCGAGTGACTGGTCAGAGGCCCTCCTCGCCACCTTGTGGGCTTACAGAACTGCCTTCAAAGTCACGACCCGCCATGGTCGCTTTTAGTTGCTCCATGGTTTGGAGTCCACTGGGTAGGGACCTCCCGCCAAGATGACACTACCCACAATGCTTCAGTGCTTCGTATTACCATCTTGGACGAAACTTGAGCATTGGCAAACCAGGATTTGGAAGTGGAATAAAACAGAAGGAAGGCATGGCATGACCACCATCTCAGGCAAATTGTAGTGTACCTGTAGAGCAGGGTTGGTTTCCCGGCATACTAACAGGTGGCTTTTATGTGGAGAGTATGTTTGGAGTCCTTGATGCTCACAGCACAATATAGAAGACACTAGGGAACAGAACACAACACAAGATTGCAAATACAATAGAACATGCCAAACTAACCCTCTCGACCCCGAGGAACCCTTGGAGATGGCCAGCCAGAGGTCGTGGTCCCCACTCCAAGCGTGACGAGTTCCACTTTCGACCTTGTCCTCAATCTCTCGGCTCCAAAATATGAGCAAATCATCATGAGTAGGAATCCTGTACTTAAGCCTAATCTTATGTGCCAAGCCCTCTTGCAGATCACTACATTCAACCCCACCACTCTAATCCAAGCAGAGGATTATATAACAGGAGCACAACTAGCTACTTTACCATACCCTTTAGTGGGAGATAGGCTCGATGCATGAGAGCTGGGTCTCAAGGCTTGCCAACCTGTGGCTTCTTGATTTGCTCAAGATATGCATAGTTACATTCATGATCACCCACGCTTACAAGCGATGGAGGGGGGAGCATTCAGTAGTGTCACTAGGGAGGTTGTGAGAAAATACCTATAGATGTTGAAGGCCAGGTTGTGGTCGACAACTTTGGTATCGAGGTGAGCCTACAGATTACCATTCCTTGCCATGAAGGAATATGTTAAAATATATAGAGCATGTCCACGGCACCTTTGTGTTGAGCCATTATTTATGCCAATCAAACAAAGGTTTACTCCTAGGGAATTCCATGAAAGGGGTGCTCGTGATTCCCACTTTGTCTATAAGTTCCTTCACTTTAAGCATATCCTCTTCAATACTCTCAGCCAGCAACGATAGTTCATGCTAACCACAGTGAATGCATGGAAGGTGATCCCTGTTATCCAACGATAGTGGCCAATGTGCGGCTCCTCAAATTGATCATCCTTCTGATTGATATTTAAGATGCTTATGTTCACAACTACAACCATGAGGGGTTGCGCTTCGACCTCCAAATAGTTCTATAACGGGTCCACCAACCCCCCGCCTCGACTCGTCCGACATTCCCACCCCCTTGTCGACTCATCTAGACCCCGACCCCCCTCCTGACTTGAACAACCCCACCCACCCCCTCACAACTCTTCCCCCTCTCTGGACTCACCCAAACCTACCCTCTCGAATCAGACAACCCCAACCCCCCCCTCTCGAATTGGACATCCGGCAGCCATCCCTTTCCTCTCGCCCTGTATTCCTTTTCCCTCTCCTGATCGTGGACAGACCCTCTTAACGACTCGCCCCAAACCTCTCTACTCGACCCTTTTCTCCTCCCGAATTGCCCACAAACCACCCCCCCCCCCCCCCCCCCCCCCCTTCTCTTCCGATTTGCCCAATCAACTCCTTCTGACTCACCCATCTATCTTCCCTCACGACTTGCCCAATCCTTACCCCCCTCTTGGCGCGGTTTCCCCCAACCTCACACCCCAGATCCCACCCCATCCCACGACTCCGACCATACCCCCAGCCAACTGCCTTATTTTATATTTTTTCTCTTCTCCCCACTACCTGCTCACCACTCCCAAGTTTTTTTTACACAACCCATCTTCCAGAGAAGCGCTTTCGATTCCATCCGCAATCCACCACACCCCGTGTGCAAGCCTTTACCTCAATCCACCCAACTCCGACTTGCCGCCTTTCAATCATCTCAATTGCTCCAGCTCTCTCTTCCTCTCTGTGCCCTGGCCCTAGCCCCAACCTCCCTGCTGCTACCGCCCCCTGCTGCTACCACCCCCTGTTCTCCCCCCCACCGATTTTCCAACCAGTCTCCCTACTCGCCCACACTGTTTCCCTCGCCCTTCCTCTATTACAAAAAAAAAAAACACGAGAAAAAAAAGGCAAAAGAAAACAAGAGCACAGCTTGAGCGCCTGGTTTCCTTCTTTAGTTTTTTTTGTCATTCATATCCCTTCTCAGCCCATCATGGCCGACGAGTTACCTAACAACCCTGTGACATACCAGCACTTCATAGTCTGCTTCCTCTAACCGGTGCCGCCATCTTCTTCCTCCCAAGTGCCACCTCTCATTTAGTTACCTCCTCCTGCACACAAGTCTCTGCGACAACACCTTCGGTGGCCATGGAAGTTGCCTCTACAGCACTGTTCTACTGTACCACTGTCTCCACCTCTTGTATCGGCCGATCAGCCACACTGGCTCCATAGGTAACTTTTTCCACCCCCTCTTTGATCCTTTGATTCCTCCTCATCCAGATCCTCTTCCGATAGCGAGTATATTCCATTTGATGATGAGGCGGTAATGTCCACTTCTAGCCCACCCCCTCCACCACCTGTTTGCCACCACGGGACGAAAATGAATGGGTACTCTCGAAACTAATAAGAAGGGTAAACAGGTTACCTTAGTAGTACCGCTTGCATGGAGATTATGTTGACACTTTTCTGTGTCGTATAAGGATTGATTACTCTTTGAACCTTTCTGAACATGCGTCGGTTTGGTCAGGTTTGTACTTTGATATGCCTCTTGAAGAGTATTCTTTACCCATTAAACGGCTTCTACTGTTGAAGAATTCCTATCTCTTGCATGCACTGTTTCAGGATATGACTGTTGATGTCATTGACACATTACAAGTTGAAATGTATGAGAACATAGACATTGCATGGTATCATTTTTTCCCCGTATGCAAACGGTTATTATTGAATATGGCAAGTGGTACTTGTGCAACACATATATCAACTAAGTATATGCAGTTTCTAGAGGAGACCAGTCATACTCGCATGCTATCCTAGCAAGAGGAGGATCATATTGTCTATGCAAAGCATGCATTGGCTCTCAATGACTATTGGACATTACAGAAATGGCACGCCAAAAACCCTTTTTGGATAAGGGTTTCTCATCTAAATCTTTTTTTAAAAGATTGCATGTTTCAAGACAAAAACAATGTATATCTAGAGTGACGAAAGAGAATGGCAATTGGACACATGACATACACCAGCTAGAGCATGATTGTGTTATGTATTTTCAACACGTTTTTGCAACACCACTAAAGATGACTCTTGATATTCGTAGGGCTTGGTAGGAGCTTTTGTCTCATGTTTTCAACATTGTAGATATGAATGAAGCGGTTGATTTGGAGTCCATATTTTCAGTTATGAAATTGAATAGGGCAGTAAAGGCGCTTGGTAAATGGAAGACTCCAGGATGGGATGGATTGATGGTGGAGTTCTTTTTGCAGTTTTGGCCTATGCTTGAAGAGTCACTTTTGCTTATGATCAATGAGGATTGGAATTTTGGCATCATGCCTTTTGCTTGGTAGGAGGAACTGATAAGATTGGTGCCAAAAAAGGATTTGTGTCAAAAACTTTCTGATTGGCGCCCTATTACCTTGATGCTAGTGATCTATAAATTGATCACTAATCGCCGCAAAAAGATCTTAAATAGGAGTTTGCATCTAGCGCAATATGGTTTTGTGTCTCATAGACAAATAACAAATAACATTGCTAATGTCTATGTTTTTTTTTCAGAAAGAGACTTCATGAGAAAAAACATACACAATCACAGCTATAAGCCGGAAAAGAATAGAATCACCCCAATATGTAAGGTGATTTCAACCACTGAGGAGCATCATGATGCCATGTAAGACTTGTGGTACTAGAGGAAAAGAAGATGCCATGGTCCCACTTCCGCATAAATATCACGCGCTTCGCTTACGCAGAACGAGAGGGCCCCTGAATGCGAGCCCAAGTAGCCATAAGAGTATGGATGATATCACCCCATATAGTACTAATGCACTGAGACTCAAAAGTCTGGACACCCTCAATAGCGTCCGTGCATCTACCTCTCCAGATCTGTGGTACTAGAGGAAAAGAAGATGCCATGGTCCCACTCCCGCATAAATATCACGTGCTTCGCTTACGCAGAACGAGAGGGCCCCTGAATGTGAGCCCAAGTAGCCATAAGCGTATGGATGATATCACCCCATATAGTACTAATGCACTGAGACTCAAAAGTCTGGACACCCTCAATAGCCTCCTTGCATCTACCTCTCCAGATCTGCCATGCTGTAATACTGGCAACAATCTCCCAATTGAAGTCAATCCTTTGTCTGGGAGGTGTATAATTAGAGTGAGGAACATCCTGCAATAAACCATGCTGGTGGGCAATACCTCTACGAATGAAAATAACAGAATCTGTACCACTGTCCTCGTAAAAAAAAGTTGCGGATGGGACTGGGAGAGCCAAGCAACTACCCCCCAAGTCACATGCATGGCTCCGCCACTCAATTTGCCCAAAAGTTGGGCTACAGAATCCCAAATCTGTTGTGCAGTGCCGCATCCCCATAAACAATGTTGTACAGTCTCAGAATCTGCCGCGCACCTAGGACAGGAAGGTGCTACACCAAAAACTGATCTCCACTGATTGGTGGGGAGACCACCATGTAAGAATAACCAAAAGAAATGAGAGATCTGGCTCCTTCTGTATGAGTGCCAAAGTCTATGCCAATATCTGCGCTATGTCACTGGAGAAATATCATAGCTCTCCCAATGAGGCTTGAGAGTAGGGATCCTATGCATCTATCGAGTGAGGAGATGCCTGGCATTCCGGACAGTGAAACTGAAAAAAAAAGGAAGGCTTTTCAAAGGATCAAAGGCATCGATCCACTCCCACTCTCCTGGATCCCATTGAAGATATTTGATAGGACTGCCACCATATAACCACAAACACCACGAGCCATGAGTCACTATTTGAGGATAAGGGTCAATGAACCAATGCTTCCCATAATGACGAACAATCCTCACTGGACTAAGCCTAGTATTTGGGATGATCTCCTCCATACTACATCTCCTCAATCTCCCTCTAGGCATGATAGAGTAAATGATGCAGTCTGTAGCCTCCTGGCCCGGGAGAGCAATGACCTGTAGAGGTATGCATATCCTCGAAAAAACTCCATGCCAACTCGGATGATAGTCTCCATGAAAGGTCCCAGAAAGCCACTCATGCAGAATAGCTGCATCAATCTGATCAATACGAATGCGAGAGCCCCTAAGATGCTGAATGGATGCAGCTCTCCGATCCTCCAGAAGACTCTTAAAGGTCTTCCAAGCAAGAACTGTGTATGCACATCTCCCATCTTGACCATTGCATATAACGAGATGCACCGAGTGGCCAACTAGTCTCATCCCTAATGAGCTCGTTCCACATAATAGGTTGTTGGTCAGCCTCATCCAAAGACGTAGGAAGCCTTTGTCGCAAAAAAGATCTCATGCTTCTCCATGCTATGACAATGGCTACAATAAGAGGGGAAGATGGTGCCTTGATATCAGCCTTTGTGAACAAAAAACGTGTGCTGGGCGTCCAATCTCTCCTGACCCTGGGTGTACATCTGGAAATCTGAGACAAGAAAGCGAATGTCTATGTTGGCATAGTATATGCAAAATATACTAAGCAGGATGTGATCTTATTGCAAGTTGATATTGCTAAGGATTTTGATACAATCCAATGGGATTACATTGCAGAAATCATGGCAAAGTTAGGCTTCAGTCCAAAAATGCGGAAACAAAATTCAATGGTTGTATCGAGACAACACTGCCAGATGCATTTTGGGAAAAGGCTTATTCTCTCTCTGTGTTCTGTATAGATCTATTCGACAAGGCTGCTCTCTCAGTGCCTTGCTCTGTGCTATTATTTCTTGACATATCAATAAGCTCACTGAGGTTTGTAGATTATGTGGGCTTCGTCTCCCTGATGGTCACCTTTTGGTTACTCGGGCATATGCTAATGACTTTTTCTTGTTTCCTAAGAATACGCAATTGGACCTGCAATGCCTCATGAACACCTTGCACATGTTTGGAATAGCAACAGGTCCTTTTATCAATTTTAAAAAATCAAAACTATTGCCTCTTGGTGAAGCTCAATGGCAAGGTATTCTTTGGCTTGGGGAAATCATATCGCCTGCATAACATGTCAGTCATTTGGGATATCCTTTGGGGTGGAACTTTCACCTCGTGATGCTACAGATTAGGTACTACAAAAACTTATGATTGAATTGGAAACTCTCTACTTGGACACTTCATGTAAAATTGAGAATAGTTCAATTGATTTTAATGGCTTACATTCTGTTTTTTCTCTCTTCTGGCATGGTCTTAAAACCAAATCTCTTGTTTTATGACAAAAAGGATTGAGATCTTTTGGCAAAATTCTCATTATAATAAGGCCTTGCGTCCCCTTAACTATGAGTTCATATGCTTGCCAAAAATGCATGGAGGACTTAACATTAAAATATGCATTATCACGTTCTTGCACACAAAGCCACCTTGCTTCTCACTTTTCTCGTGCGCAACAACAGCCCTGGACGCTTATGACTGCAGCTCTTTGCTTTAATATGAACACGGATGCATTTGGAAAATGGCAACTAAGCTCTTATGTCTCTCGTCTCCTTGCAGGCAAGAAGCTTGTTCTACAATATATTTAGTGGTCACATAGACCTCCTAAGGCTGCCAATACTTTGAGACTAGAAAGTGTCTTTTGGAGCCATGCATTCCGTACTCCTTTGGCTCTCCGTTCCTCACGGGGGAGCTTACTTTCTTTCTACAAAAGGCATTCGGGTTTGCGAAGATGTTGTTGATGCTAAAGGAAAAGTTATGTCCTTTCCTTGAGCTCAAAGTCATTGGCAATTGGGTATGCACTACAGACCTTTATGGTACATGTTACAGGAAACAATTGCAGACTTTTAACTCCACTTTAGGTTGTTCCGGATGGTGAAAGTACAGAGGATTGGATTTTTCTATGTAGGGAAGATTCTAGACCTTATTCTAGTTTCTCTTTCTCTCAGGTTTCAGTTGCTTTGATCTACAAGTTGATTATTCATGTGCCTTGGCTTGTCGATCGAGTTAATAAGATTTGGCTTCTCACTAAGAAAACATCTTGGTGGAAACAAAACCTGAAGAAAATCTGGCATAGTAAATTGCCACTCAAATCTAGATTATTTTGATGATGATGCTTGTTGGGAGTGCCCCTAATTAGAGAATTTCTTGAAAAAAGACACAGTTGCTATGAAATGCCCTTCTTGTCATTGAATAAAGGAAATAGTGATGCATCTTATTTGGTCTTGTCTAGAGACCAAAAGTTTGCTTAAAGTAAATTTCACATTCTCTTAAACTCAGATTCCTAGAGTATTTCTTCTCTTGATTTTCTTGGCTTTTTGGTAGGTGGCCTTGTGGATTGGATCATGCACGGCCCTTTCTAATCTGGACTAGATATTGGGCTTTGTGGACAATACGGCATGCAAGAAATCATTTGGTTTTTCATTCCATAAGGATTGCATGCTATCACTACTTTTCCTTGCGTCAGCCTTTGTTTGATAGCATCCATCTGCATCAGATCGATGATTGCCAATTGGCTTTGCAGTATATGGAGTGCATCGTTTACACTCTTTTGACCACCGGAGCCTACAATAGTGGATCTTCTAAAGCTGTGTAGACAAAACACAATATATTTATGAGAAAGTGGAAGGGTGGCATCTCCACTCGTACGGGGCTTTTATGGCAGCATAGTGCCCTTGATTCATTGATATCTCTCTACCTTTGGGCTTGAGATGTCCCTCTGTATGATTTTATTTTTGACTTAGTAGAATTCTTTTTTAAGACCACCTTGCAATAGGATCTCTCTAACACAAGGAAGATCCAAGCATAGATTTGTGGGCATATAATAGATACTAGAGCTGGCCCAATGTATGAAGTGGCTGATCTTCAATCAATACTAAAGATCTCATATATTCCACAGAAGTTTTGGATATTGGAGTTGTATTCTACTTACCGACATAATTACAGAATCGATATGTGGTTTTTGCAGATGGAGAGTGTGAAGAGTATGGACATTACATGTGACACAGATACATTTATGGATGATGGCGGAGGCACACTGACTGATGCAGATGAGAAGAATCTTTTTGATAGGGCTTGTGAATCTTATTTTGAAAAAAGAAGCTTGGTAGCTCATCAGATTGGCTCCTATAATCAGTTCGTAGATGAAGACATTCATAAAACATTTGCAGATGCTCCTCCCTTCAGCATTAGACCCAATAATGGCAAGCAGAGTACACAAGCTGATGGTATGCTGGAATCTGCTCAAATCAGCTTTGGGCCCATAGCAATGCATAGGCCAGAATGGACAGATCAGCAAGGGAATGTTTTGAAGATGCTCCCAACAGAAGCACGGCTTCGAAAAATGACATACAATGCATCCATTTATGCAGATATCAATGTGAAGGTTTCTTTTGAACATTTCCTTTCTTTCAATACATCATCTTTGCCCTTACTTTCGTTGTAGAAACAATACACTTGTTTTACTTTCAGTTCTGATGTTTCATGTCACACATCAGAGAAACCAATTTATGCAAATGTAATGCCAATATGATTATGTATGTATGAATTGTCTGAAGGTTTAGGGTCATATCCAAAATGGATCATCGCTTGCTGATGTCATGCTTATAAACTAGGACGATTTCATGATGATGTAGTTGCATCAAGGTCATGGAAGCGTAAGCATGTTGATGTAAGCATGCTTGTGTAAGCAGTGACTTGTGAAACATTGTAGCAGGAGGCTTTACCTCCTTAATAATAAAAGTGTAAGTGGGTTTATTTTCCACTCATTATTCTAATTTAGTTTTAGCCTCTATAAGAGCCTCCTCTTTTTTTTTAAAAAAAAAAAAAGGGAAAAAAGATCCTTATATTAGTTACAAACTTGATTGCAAATGGGAAGCGAGAGTCAAGAAGAAAAAGGGGAGGATGCTCTTCTCTTCCGGCTGGCTGCTCTAGGAGGAGAAGGCTATCTCATATAGTGGGGGGAGGGGGAAACAACCACGCAGGTGGTCTATAGTGCCAAGTGGGTTTGCCACCACTGTCAATAAGAAAGGGACCATGACGCCATATCCTCAGGAAGGCATCCTGGCACTTCTGCATGTGGTTTGAGCCACCGCTTCCCCCATTGACCATGGAGGGTATGAATGATATTGAGCCAAATGCTTTGGATGGATTCCGTTGGCGAGGTGAGGGTGCCTTCGATGGCTTTGTTGCATAGAGCTCTCCAAATATGCTATGTAGCAATACTGCTTTGCAATCTCCCATCTCTCATGAAAACTTCGAGTGCAGTGACCTGTGGTGGAACTGGAACTGGCATTGCAAAAATATGAAGGTGAGAGACTTGAAGGGCTAGTCCCCTACCCTCCCGATATGACATGATGACTGTGGCCTAAGCGGCCCAAGCAATTGTGCCCCATGTAACAATGCAGGAGGGTGCTCGATCCATAGTGAAGATGTGTAGGATCTGCTGCCAAACCTGCTAAGCCTTCTGGCAATCGCAAATACAATGATGCTGGGACTGGCCACACTATGGGAAAAATGCTGGTCTAATGTCACAAATACGGAAGCATGTGCACAGAAAACCTTATCCCATACATAACATCATGGCATCATACATAGCATCTGAGAACATCATCATTATACTTTGACACAACTGAAACAACAATATGAAAACTTGCACAAAAACACAGCACTACGGGTTGAAGTTGGGCCAACCTCCCCCCCGAGGTATCTTTATTACCAACTAAGTGTTCCAGTACAAGAGAACGGGTGCCAGAGAGTAAACACTCTTCAAAATGGCACCAGATACATTCAGAATAAGATGAAACAAATCAAACAATCGCCTAAGTCCTCAAACTCAAGCTTCCTTTCCTGGGCAAGAAATTTGTGCTGATGCTTTGTGGAAAATCCGATGCTGTGAGCTCTTTGTAGTTACGGAGAGAGCACCGCGAGCTCCCCAAACCCTGAATCGCTTCTTTCCTCCATCGCTGCACCCCTCATTCCTCCTTCGCTGCGCCCCTCCTTCCTCCATTGCTGCGTGAATCATTCCCTTTCGCCTCTGATCCTCTCTGCCTTCGCTTCCTTCCTTCTTCGCTGCCCCCTCCTTCTTCCTCCTTCGCTACGCCCATTCGCTTTTCTTCCTGCTTCGCCCCCTTTCCTCCTCCGCCTCCCCTCCTTGCCTTTGCCCGCCCTAGCCCTCCTGTTGATCGTTTCGCCTCCCCCCCCCTAATCGCCTCCCATCCTTCCTCCGCCTCTTCCCTCAGCGCAGCGCTGTTGTGCTGCCCCTCCCCCGCCCCTCTTCGCCTTTGTGTCCAGCCTCTTCCCCTTGCTTCCCTTTTCTTTTTTGCTGTTCCCTTTTCCACCCTCCTTTCCTTTCCTCCGCCTCTTCGCCTTCCTCTTCCCCTTGGTTCGGATTGCTCCTCATCCGGGTTCAAGCCGGCCTTTTTCTTCGATTAGCGTCATGGCTAATCATTCTCCCTCAGCCGGGTGAACCATTGTTTTCTCCGAAGCCGAGCTCGCAGTCCTCTACGCCGAAATAGAGAAAGACTCCAAAACGACTCTCATTGCCAGAATCTTTAGATCTCACCCGTCCCGTCTCTAGGCTCGGGATTGGGTCCTGGCGGCTCTGCCCTCCGACCTTGCTCTACACTTTCGAGATGTCAGGTTGCTTGGAAGAGGTTTCTTCCAAGTGGATTTTGATTCTGAGGACACAGCGTCATAGGTTTTGAAGGGCAGCCCTTTGCCATTGGGCCCGAGAAAGATATTCTTTCTTCCCTACTCTAGCTACTTTGACCCTGTTGAGGAAGACCGGAACCGTTTCCCGATTACTCTCAGATTTCCAGGTCTTCCGCGTGCATATTGGCCTATGTTAGAGGCCATCGGGTCTGCCTTTGGGCTTGTTCTTCAAGTGCCCCCCCTTCACGCCTTGCCGACATCTTCTGCCCAGGCGGTCATTGCCTCGGCGGATGCTGTCCTTAGGGTCATGGTTCTTGCCCGTGACATTGAGCTCTTTGAGGACTATGTTTTGCTTCCGGCCCTTGTGGCCCTTTGAAGCAACGTGTGGAGATTGCAGGTAAACCCGATTAGTGCCGGGTTTGTCACCAACAGGGTCATCAGTGATTCTCCTCTTGCAGATTGGGGTACAGATGTTGGTTTTAGATTGGGGTACAGATGTTGGTTTTACTTGGATTGAGAGAGGATGCTCTGCTAGATACCTTGGTTGTCAGGTGGGTGTTGACATCTCCCTTGCACAACAGTTTGCTCCAGTGCTCTTAAGCATTAAAAGCAAACTTCATCACTGGAGTAGGAGGAAGCTCGACTTGGCCTTTAGAGCTTTGGTGGTTAACCAAGTTTTGCTAGCCACGACATGGTTTATTGCTTCGTGCTGGATTTTTCATAAGGGCTGCATTGGACAGCTTCGTCGCCTTATTCGAAACTTTCTTTGGTCAAGGCTTGATGAAAATGCACACACCAGGGCTAGAGTTGCTTGGGAAACCATTATCAGGCCTAAGCAGGAAGGGGGATTGAATATCATTGACCCTGAGGTGCAATGTAAGGCTTTGCTGTGTAAGCTGGTTGTTAGGGGCTTTCTTCCAGGCTCTGAGCTGTGGAAGGACTTTCTCATGCAGCAGATCGTGAAGTGTGTCCCTGTTCGCAGAGGTGACTGGACTCTCAGCTCATGCTTTATTTTTTCGGATGCAGTCCACCGCTCCCCTTCATCCCCCTTGGTTAGGTTCTTCCTACGGGCCTGGGACTGCTTGAGGAGTTTTTTGGTACACATCCCCCCGCGTTCAGCGGAGGAAGTTAATCGGCAGCCCATTTTGTGGAATGATTTGGGCCAGAGGATCATTGTATTGACATAATCCTTGGTAGCTCTCCTCCTAACTGACCTCCTTATAGTGTGTGTTGCCCAACAGGAGAAAATTATGACTCAAGTGAATGATTTGGTTGAAAAGGGGTTGATAAGGCCAAGTTCTTCGCCTTATTGTTCTCCAATTTTGCTTGTGCAGAAGAAGGATGGGACATACAGAAAGTGTGTTGATTACAGGGCCCTTAACAAGATTACCATCAAGAACAGGTTTTTGATTCCTAGAATCGATCATATTCTTGACACACTTGAGGGAGCTTCTTGTTTGAGTCGCATTGATCTTAAGAGTGGCTACCATCAGATTAGAGTGATATCTCAAGATGTGCACAAAATGGGTTTCAGAACCTCGTTTGGGCCATATGAATATTTAGTGGTGCCATTTGGTCTTACAAATGCTCCTGCCACTTTCAATAGAACGATGGACATAATTTTTAGACCTCACTGCAAGTTCACAGGAACTTTCTTTGATGATATTATTATTTTTTCAAAGAGTGAGGCTGAGCATAAAGAACATCTCGCCATTGTTTTTAAAGAGCTTAGGAAACACAAGCTTTTCATCAATGGAAAGAAGAGTGAATTCTTGTTGTTAGCGATCCATTATTTGGGGCATATTGTTTCAAAAGATGGTGTACGCATAGATCCCGCAAAGATTCAAGCTATGAAGAACTAGCAAGAGCTTCAAAATGTTCATCAAGTTAGAGGCTTCATTGGTCTATGTCTTACTATCGTCGATTTATTCGGCACTTTGCTTTCTGGGTGTCTCCGTTGCATGATCTGACGAAGAAGAAAGTTGCATTCCGTTGGTCCGATTCAGAAAGGACAGCTTTCCAAAAGTTGAAGGACGCCATCATCTCAAGGCTTGTTCTTATTATTCGAGACTTGCATAGACCTTTTGTGGTCGAGTGTGATGCATGTGGATATTGTTTTGGGGCTGTTTTGAATCAAGAGGAACATGCAGTGGCTTTTGAAAGCCACCGTCTACAACATGCAGAATTGTACTTGTATGAGAAAGAGTTGTTGGCCGTTACTCATGCGCTACAAACATGGAAGCATTATCTTTTGGAGGCTGAAGTTATGGTTAAACAGATCATCAGAGTTTACGGCACTTTCTCACACAGCCTAAACTCTTAGAAAAGCATCTAAGGTGGGCAAATTTCTTGTCCATGTTTCATTTTTAGATTTTGCGTAATCCGGGCAAGAAGAATTTGGTGGCGGATGCTTTGTCACGCAGGCCTCAAGTGCATGCAGTGACTACTGCCTATCATCGAGACTTCTCAAGAATGCGAGATATGTATTCTGTGGACACAGATTTTCAGCTTATTTGGGTTGATTTGAATGATGGTACTATTTGTCCCATCTTATTCGATTCGAGATGGTTTTCTGATGATGCAAAACTGTATTTGTGTGGTCCAAGAATTGCGCCAAAAGGTTATCGAAGAGTGTCATGCTCCTCCATATGTAGGTCATCGTGGTATTCTAGCTACTATATAGGATTTGGAAAGATATTTCTTTTGGCCAACTATACACAGGGATATCGAAGCTTATGTTCGTGAGTGCCTAGTGTGTTAGAAACTCAAGTTTGATAGGGCACAGGACACCTGGTTTGCTTTAGCCCTTACCCATTCCATAGGAACCATGGGAAAGCATTGCCATGTATTTCATTATGGATTTGCTGAGATCGGCACATGGTAATGATGCAATATGGACTATCATTGATTGTTTTAGCAAACAAGCACATTTTATTCCTGTGAGGAAAACCATCGAGCTACGGCACATGGCAAAGTTGTTTTTGGCTCAGATTTTCAAACATCATGGCATGCCCAAATCTATTGTGTGGGATAGAGATCCTCGGACCACTAGTTTATTTTGGCAGGCATTGTTTGATAATATGGGCACAAAGCTGAGTTTTTCATCAGCTTATCATCCTCAAACAGATGGTCAGAGTGAAATTTCCAATTCAGCCATACTTGATTTGCTCAAGTCTTATGTATCAGAGCAGAAGTCAGATTGAAAAAAGTATTTGCCATTGGTTGAGTTTGCATACAATAACATTGTGCATTCTAATAAGGCTCCGTTTGAGATAGTCTATGGCAAGGTGGTTCTTCCACCTATCTTACACACAAAAGATGAAATCTTTTGCAGCTGTGCGCTTTTGCCGCACAGGTCGTAGCTGGGGACTTGCCGAGCACCGTATGCGAGCCACGAATGGCTGCAAGCATACAACCAGGGACGGAAGCTCAAACAGAATGCAAAGGGTGTGTCACTCACCGCTCAACCGCCGCCTTGAAGGATTCCCGCGTCGCAACAGTGAAGGAGGAGCCGCCGTCGCCGCTCTACCGCCTCTCCGCCGCCGTGCCGCTACACAGTGCTCGATCGCTCTCTCACTCTCTCTCTCTCTCTCTCACACACACGCAGGAGAAGGAAACCAAGGAGATAAGGCAAGAGCACTCTTGTATTCACAACACATGAGAATGAGGATTTTAGGGTTACATTTGACTCTTATAGGTGACTTGGCCGTTCACACTTGGGCGTCCATACATGGCCGGCCGATCCTAACCCTTATCCTACTGATATTCAAGGTGCGCCTCTCATCGGCGATCACCCAATCCCTTCATCCTTAACATATGGTGCCGACAAGTCCGACCCATGCTCAGAATAGTTAAACTAATTACATGACGTAAAACATAGTACGTCTCATTGTCCGTCATAGGTTAACATGCCCCCCTTCTTGATGTAGATTCCGTCCTCGGAAGGTATGGTATGGTACGCTCGATAGGGTTGTTGTGGTAGACCGTCTGCAAAACAGGGAAGTAGAGTGAAAGTATGCTGGAATTCAAAAGATATAAAGTGTATAAATTCAAGCATGTTAGACCACAATAGATGTTACTATGAGAACTTAGTTTAAGGGGTCACATGAATGAGCGAGTGTAGCAAATTAACAGGAGTTTAAAATTATTGAAAGTAAATCAAGAGTTAGCAAGGTGTCAAAGGTTAATCAAGGTTTATAACTGGCCTAAGTCAAGGAAAATAACCAAGCTTAATAAATAAACAGATGACCACACTGTGTCTATTCTAAGAACAAGTTAATACCACGAGCCTAGGGACACAAGAAACATCAGAGTTACAGGAGCCTTTTGCCTTTATTTTTTTTTAATGCACGTGACAATTTTTACATACAATGGCGACCTTCCTAAGGCAAAACTAACATCGATCCTGGTACCATGTTTAACACAAGGCATTATCCAGAAATCTATTAGCTCACTTTAGGCAAGGCTATCCCCTACCAACCAAGGCATCGGTCTGGAGTAGTATACTCCTCGCCTACCGAGTATCAATAAGGCGATAGGCCAACATTAAAGCACATCATAGACTTGTATTGCCATTTATTGTAGACTCTTTAAAAAAAAAATAAAATAAAATCTTTTGATCTTCGCTCCTGAACTATAATTTGTCTTGCATCCTTTCGACAAAGGGGTAAAAGCTATGTCCTAGAGGTCAACACACACATGGCCAGGTGTCAAACATTAAGATGGTTTAATCCTAGACCTAAGACAATCGTATTCCAAGGTTAACTAAAGACTGCATGCATTCTCAAGAATATATCCAATAAGGTTAAACTCATTAATGATTCACACTAGCACGTCAGGCAACTTCAAAAACTAAGTAGTACATTGACAATTTCCATGTGGTCATGCATTATAGTTCATGCAATTAATTGAACAGTAAAAATGAAAGAGAGTAGGTATGGAAGAATTACACCTGTATTTTGGAGATCTCCTTGATTCGATGAGAAAAATGCCAGCAATTTGATGAGATATTTATGTATGTGTTGCGGCTATCTCAGGACTTGAAAGCGAACCCACCTCAAACTTTTTAACCTGTACAATCAACTAACAAGCACTATACCTCGAGAGGCACATCAGTGTGAAAAATTAAAGACTCGTGTAAGGAATCCAAACTAGAAAAAACTTGAAAACACTAACCTGCCTACCAGTCACCACACTACTACTGAGGATACGGTAAGAGGATATTGTAGAGTCTTGGCTCTAGCCCTAAGGCTAAGCCTCTATCCGCATCATCCAAATAAATAAAGTCAACCTCAGTAGTGCCATGAGTTTCATCCGTCCATTCATCATTGTGAGATATTTCCTTTTCATTTTCCCATCCACATAAACTCATCAAGAATGTAACCATGCAGGAATAGTCATCTTGTGAAAAAGGAAAGCATTGGGCTAATGGGGATATGTCCTCTACGGAGTAGGGGTCAGTTATGGTCAATAGGCGAATTAGCCATTCTAATTCCTCAACATTTTCCTCTCTGGCTAGTACATCTATATGATCCCATTCAGTTTCAATAACAGGATAGCACATGTGAAATATCTGAGAAAGGTATAGATGATACCTCTCACCAAAGGTGGGAGTGGATGAAGTGTATGATGATCGTGCATCTGCCATATCTGCAAACACAGATATAGCATCAGTAGGTTTGTGACAGGTCAATCTAGTTCTTGATTGTATACGGATATTTCTCCTCTTTTTGTGCTCTTGCTCTTTTTACTATTTTTTGTTTTCCTTTTCTTTGTTTTTTTAAAAAAAATGTATGAAGCTATATATATACATTCCCTTGAATTTGGCAATTACATGGTCAGGGGAGAAGGTTAAGGAGGAAGCATTAGAATGTCGAGCGTGAGTACATGCTCCCCCTTTCCTTGGGTAGATCATATTATTTGCAATGATGTTGCAGCCTCTTGGAACCAATTTGTCCAGTGGGTCATAGGTTGTGATGTGGGCAGATAGCTTTTTATGACCCTTGTGGCCACATCCAATTGTAGAGATGGTAGTGTACGCTCCCATTAACGAATGGAGGAAATGGTTTCCGACGATAATATTACAAAGGGAGACGTAGACTCATCGGTTTTTTGTTGGGTGTTGACAAGAGTAGGTGTAGAGCATGTAGAAACTTCTATATGAGTGTGTGCCTGGCATGAGGAGCTAGAAGCTTCATGTGGCTCTCCCCTTCCTGAGCTAGGTGGTAATGATCGATATCGTTTGGGAATCCAACCTAACTCTGGAAGAAGTGGTGCGGAGCACTCTGTTACCTTTCCCTTACCACGGTCTTGAATTGTCATTGGGGTGGCAACAATTGGTTTGCAAGGTTTTACAGGTGATGTAGAGGGATTCAGCTTATGTTTAGGGACCCAAATCTGGTCATTCCCCTCGTAGTACCCTTGGGCTACTAATAATTTTTTAGGGATCCATCGCGATGTCACATTGCCCTTTCTTGGGTGGGTAGCTGCTTTCCTTTTACGAGGCTTCTTGGTGAACGAAGCTTTTGGGACCCATTTGTATATACGCTTTGGCATAGTAAGCGGAGCTTTAGAGACCACACTGCATGTTTCCACTCTTGGCGTTGAAGCGTTAGAGGGGTGGCAAACAATCAAAGATGGTTTTGCCACTGGATTTTGTGATTTTTCATTATCTAGCATTTGAGTGGATGACTTAGGTGCGGGATTTTGAGCGGTCAGACCTAGTGTTGGTTCTTGCATTGTGACTCGTCTAGTTGCCCAATCGATATTGCACTTGGTGGCCATCATCCATTTGCGCCCTAAGTTTACAGTCCCTTCCATGGTACCCGCAGGCATAACCAAAAAACTTTGAATTCTGGTTCCCTTGTCATAGGCAACCAGAGTGTGCAGAATTCCTGAGACGGGGGTTTTCTTCTTGTTGATTCCTTGAACTTGGATAGCACTCTTGGATAAAGGTGGTTTTCCAAGCTGACACCACACACCATATGATAGCAAATTGTGTTGAGCTCCTGTATCCAATAATGCATTATACAGCACCTCCCCGTAAGGACTCTGTAACTCAATTGGGTATCTTAGAGGCGGGTCAGATTCCAGTGCATCCTCCTCTGCTTCCTCAAAAAATACTTGCGTAATTTCCAAGTTGGCTTCTCATTGGCGCCTAGCACGCTGTTGACGTTCTTTGGCTTCAACTCTCGCTTGTATCTTCTTAAGCTCAGCTTGTTCTTTAGCTGCCTTCTTTTGATGGATTGCATGTAACTCCTCTTGGCTCAGGGGGTCATAGTATCTTTTGAATTTACTCCCATTAAGGAATCCAATGGTTTCAACTCCGTCGAGAGTCTCCACTCTAATGGTACCTTGCGGGGTAATTTCACATACTCTATACGGTCCCTTACCAGTGTATTTGAGCTTCTTCTTTTCGTTACGCACTCCATACATCAGGACTTTATCCCCAACCTTGATATCCTTGTCCTTTAGGTGGCGATCAAACCATTTTTTCCTTCTATCCTTCTCCACAAGGGCATTGTATACAGCCAATTGTCTTTCTTCGTTTAGCTGCTCAAGGATATATAGACGCTCTACTAAGGGATTACCATCCCAATCCTCTTGAGTAGCAACACGAAGACTAGGAATGACAAATTCCCACGGCATGACTGCTTCTTGGCCATATACCATTTTGAATGGTGTGCAATTAATAGCCACTTTGTACGCAGTACGATAGGCCCATAAAGCTGTCGTAAGCTTTAGATCCCAATCCGTGCGATGAGCTTCAACTGTCTTTCTCAAAACAGAGATTAATGTCTTGTTTGTACTCTCGGCTTGGCCATTCGCTTGCGGATAATAAGGAGTAGATTTATGATGGGATATCATGAAATTTGTTGTGAGCTCCTTAATCACTTCATTTATAAAATGCGTACCATTGTCACAAGTTCAAAAGGACAACCGAAGCGTGTGATTATATTTTCAAAGAGGAACTTGGCTGTTGTCCTTGCATCTGCCTTACGTGTCGCTTTCGCTTCAGCCCATTGTCCTCCACTGGTCTCCAAGCAAGGCTACCATGTCATCACCTAATACCTTCTTGCACACAAACATGGTAGATATTTGTGAGAAACAAAATTGATTGAACATCTTGGCAAAAAAATGTATTGGGCATATCCAACTAAGACTCACAGATCGAGAAGGCTTTGCAAAATTCAAAGACCCTTGTATATCACAAAGCATCTTTGATTTTATGACCATTATAGTCCAAACATTTGGAATTGGCCATTCTATAGAAGATAGGGGTGAAGATGTGATTATCTGTAGCTTACCAAACCCATCATCCTGCTTTGGCACCAAATAGGAGTGCCGATAAAAGAAGACCTTTTCCTTAAGAAGTTCTGCACTTGTTTTACAAGAAAACATTGCCTGACCAATATCTGCATATAATGCTTGAAATGTTCTGGTAAGGCTCTCCAATGGCTGCTCCTCTACCATATTTTAAGGAAAAATATCTGCAAACAAGAAATAAGTTGACTTAGATTGAAACATCTCTATCAGAAAATCTCACATGCCCATTTGGTCATATAGTCAGTGGCCACAATAATATAGCGAGATTGTGTGTTTCGGGCCGCTGGGCTAATTGGACCTACAAAGTCTAAACCCCACTTTTCAAATGGTTGGTTTACTTTGATTGGATGTAGGGGCATCTGATCTTTCCTCTGGGGTTTCTTGTATCGTTGGCATTCATCGCAACCCTTCACAAAGAGTGATGCATCTTGGAACATAGTGGGTCACCAATACCCTGATTGTAAGATCTTTCGCGCAGTTAAGTCTCCTGAGAAGTGACCACCGGCTACACCCATATGTGCCTCTTGCAAAATGTATAGATACTCATCCTCTCGGGCACAACGCCTAAGAACGTCATCCTTTCCTCTTTTATAAAGAGTCCCGGCTATCAGGCAATAGGGTTCGCATTCTTTGATTAGCTTTCGAGCTAGATCTTTACGAAGCTCCTTGGGTGGGAAGCCATTAACCAAAAAGTTAACAATCTTCTCACTCCATTCAGGCATTGTCTCCACCATGAACAGGGAAGTGTCCGGTAAGTCATCATCAACCCCCGTAGGAGCCTCACCATTAGGTATGCGAGACAAATGATCAGCCATAACATGTTTTTTGCCAGGTCTCACAACAACAGTGAAATCAAACTCAAGAAGAATCAATAGCCATCGTGTGATTCTTCCTGTGGAGCATGGTTTGTTTACCAAATACAACAATGCTTGATGATCCACATAGAAAACAAACTTGGTGGCAAGGAGGTAATAACGAAATTTCCTTACTGCATGTATTATTGCCAACCCTTCTCGCTCCGTAGTGGTGTAGTTCATCTCAGCATCGTTCAACTGCTGGCGACTGGCAAAGCTAATGGGGTAGTCTAGCTTGTGTTCTCCAGGTTGAGTCAACACACACCCAATAGCAAAGTTTGATACATCAATATGCACATGGAAGAGTAAATCCCAGTTAGGCATTCTCAAGATTGGAGCACTCGCCAAGGCCTTCTTTAGTAGCTCATAGGCACGATCACATTCTTCGGTCCAAATAAACTCGATGAGAAGCTTATACAATGGTCGAGCTATCTCGGCGAAGAAGAGAATAAACCTTCGATAATAACCAACGTGGCTCATAAAGCGTTGGACTCCCTTGTAGTTGGTGGGTGGTGGCAGTTCCAGAATGACCTTGATTTTACTCTCGTCCGTGGAAATCCCATTTTTGGACACTATATGCTCTAAGATAACTCCGTGTTTAACCCAGAATTGGCATTTGAAAGGATTCAAGGAGATGCGATATAATCTACACCTTTCAAATATTTTTCGTAAACACATCAAGTGCTCGTCCCAAGAGGAATGAACACAAAGATCATCTAAGAAAGCTTCACAGAAGTCCCTTAGATATTCCTTAAAGGCCGTGTTTATCAATCGTTGGAATGTTGCAGGTGCATTGGTTAAGCCAAAAGCCATGACGCGAAAGGCAAACACTCCAAACTCCGTGTGATAAATGCTGTTTTAGCTTGGTCCTCGACTGCAATTGTGATCTGATTGTAACCCGAGTACCCATCTAAAAAGCTATATGCCTCCTTTCCTGCCACTCTTTCAAGCACATGTTCAGAATATGGCAAGGGGTAATGATCCCTTCTGGTGGCTGCATTAACCTTTTTGAGATCAACGCACACTCTGAGTTTTCCATTCTTCTTTGGCACGATGACTATCGGAGAAACCCATTCTGAGTGCTCAATTGGGTATATGAATCCACATTTTACCAGCTTTTCAATTTCCTCTTGTACAATCTTTGCGTACTTAGGATTCATTGGGTAGGGACGTTGCTGGACTGGTTTAGCAGTGCTAATCATTGGAATCGTGTGTTGCACCACTGAGGGTGGAACACCCTTCATATCATGATATGTCCAAGCAAATATATCCTTGAATTCTTTAAGAAGCTTCGTAAGTGCAGCTTCTTCCGCCTTGGTGAGATCTTGAGCAATAAAAACTGGTTTAGACTCCTCACCCGGATCTGCTAAGTCTATCTCCTTAACTACCGCAGGGCCATCGTAGACACCGCTACTCCCATTGGTAGGCGTTCGTTGGGCTTTTGTGTAGACTACTTTACGTTCCCCTATGGTGAATGATTTGAAATGCTCGAGTGCGGGGCGTAAGTCTACTGGTTCTTGTTGTGCCCGGTTTTTTTCTTTTAATTCCGCCTCCTTTTGTTGTTGAGCCAACTCTTGGTTTTGCCGCCTTCTTGCAGTACGACTTAGTTTTGGCTTCTCTTCGATTTCTAATTGGGCGACGTCATGAGGTTGCGGAATACACCACATGACACTTTGGAGGTATTGTCTCCAATTATCTGCTATCTTCCGATGAGCGTCAATGGCTCCTAAATAACTAAGCCATTCTGTAGTGGATCTCTCCTTGTTTATTGCAGTTCGTACATTAGCTCGATAGCGTTGGCGCTTATGTCTCGTTTTCTTCTTACCAAGTTTTTGATTTTTGTTTCTATCAGATTCGGACTCACTTGGTCGATCTTCACTTGTGTCCCCCTCACTTTCGGATGAACTGTAGGAGGTCACTGTCCTAGGCCTTGAGCACCTTGCTTCCACATTTGGGTGAATATTTGATTCATTTTCCGCATTCAGTTTCTTCTTGAGATTCATACTCAGAGTTGCATTGGTCAGAGTCTTCGCTACTTTCAGTGTCGGTGGAGTTTGCCACTTTCTCGCCATCAAGAGTCAAGTGCATAACACCTATCATGTTTATTGGCACTAACGGTGGCGTATCTTGCCCCTCAGGTGTTACCCAACTTGTGCCTCTATTTCTCCATGTGTCTATGGTTGCCGCTAGGTGTACCCAATTCACGTTATCTGACTCAGTCATACCCGGTAGGACATCCATATAAGGAGAATCTTTCCCATCATCAGTCTCTTTTTTGCATGTATAGCAATACCTTAATGGGGCGGAGTGAATAGTGGTATCCGATCGATTATCAATGATAACCTTGCTTCCTAAAGGATGTGCACGACCATTCTCAAGATCAACTCGAATGACAGTCCTGGAATTGTAGGTAGACATGGTTTTTCGACCAGTCATGTACCATTTGTGCTTCCCTCATGAAAGGACATCCTAAGATCATTTGATATGACATAGGATGCTTGGAGAAATCCATTACAATGAAGGTATGTTTTACCTTGTATCCCAGGACCTTGATCTTAAGGTCCCTTAACATTCCAATAGGTTTGCAATAGTTCCATTTGCCATTTTAACCACTATATTTGTGACTTCGAGGTGAGGTCTTCCCATAGATTCCCAACAGTTTTTAGTCACAATGCTCACTCCAGCACCACCATCAAGGATTCCCTTTAGAGTTAATCTCTTGGTAGTAATGGGGAGGGTGGCATTAGATTCGTCACCTTCAAAGTACTGTCCCAACTTGTTCACAGGTATTTCAACGACCGAGTCTTCATCTAGGTTGGGTTGTAGATCCCAATGTTCCCCTTCATCTTGAAGCATGTCGGGTCTATCCATATTTGCAAATTGTGGTAGCCCCGCCTTTAGTTCTCCATTGAGAAATGCCCGAAGAGCTAAGAATAGCTCAGGATCTCCGTATAACTTGGAGATAATCGTGGTTCTAATTTCAGAGGACATGAAATCCATTAACTTGGACACATTCAACGGTACTTTTCGAGACATCGCCCCTTGACTAGGGACTGGTGAAGATGGAATCACTTCCTCTTCGATGGGGTCAGGTATTCCCTCACTAAACATTCTTTCAAGCAAAAAGGGTGTTTGCCCACTTCCTGATGTCCTATCCTCACTTTCTTCCCGAATAATACTAGGTATAGCTAACGGTTTATGATTCCTGTGAGGCTGAACTTGTGTAGGAAACACTGTGTCTGGAATTTTGATTTTTCTCGGGTTTGGCTCCAGTTCTCTTTGTGTTTCTTCCACCAAACCCCTTAAGTGTTGCACTTGTTCAATCTCCTCAACTGGGTTTGGGTAAGTTCCAATCTTTTTCTTGAGGGTTTTTGGCCCACGTGGCTTGTCTTGGGGAGTCTCAGTCAGTTTGGATGGTCGAGAGGGCATTAACTGACTAGGTTGTGGGGCTGAGGAAGTTTCCTTCTGTTTCCCCTTATTTATGTACTCGCTTGATTCTCCTTCATTGAGCTCCCGAGTGGGTTCCTCCCTTAAGGTAGTGGCTTTGGTCCCCATGGTTTCTATTGAATTAGAATCATCTTCAGGATCATTCATATACACGGGGTCGTCTCTTGTCCCTATGTTAGTCTTTGAACTGGGCTTGGAGCTCGTGGCATTAAGCGATCTCTTTCGTCGTGTTTTCTTTTTCTTTGCATGAGCGATTGATGCAGTATCCCTCTCTTCAAGAATGTAGTTTTGATTTTGAAGCATTGACCATGTAACTACATTCGCGGGTACAACGGGTGTGGTTCCTCGTGCTTGGTTGGTGACCTCAACCAAATTCAATGGCGTAATCTTGGGTGCATTAGGATTATGTGGACATTGAGCAATCAAATGATCTATGCCACAACGATTACATGTAAGTACCGGCATTCCCGATGTGCTCCCTTGATTTGGTTGCATATGAGTAGTGATCTTCTGTAGCCTATTAGGGCACTCTGCTACACGATGCGGTCCACCACACTCGTAGCATTGAAGAGGTGGTCTCCTCGCCAAGGTATTAAGGTTTTGCCCTCTTGTGGCGAGAGCAGCCGCTTGATATACAGGCTTGACTTGCCCGAAATGATCCTCCATGTAGTACTGGGGAATCATTGCAAACGTATCAATCCCATATGGAGCAGTGGAGTCTATCTCCTCTTCATAATCCCCACACGCACTATGTGACTCACAACCCATCTGGTTTATAGGAGTAATCCTTGGATGTGGAGGTTGTGGTCCTAGCACTGGCGGTGGTAACGGCACAGACTGGACTACATTCGGATTCCTTGGAACTATGTGCTGTGATGACGGTTGCTCGACAGGTTGTGCAGGCATTAGCACGGGTACTTGAGGTGTGTTTGACCAGGCTAGTGGTGCCTGATTTGCCAACATGCGCTTAAGTACTAGGCAATCTTTAGATTGATGGCCATACTTACCACATGCATTGCAATTCCCATTGAATTTGACTCTGAATGTGGGACATTCACTCGTGCTATGTGGTCCTAAGCAAACCGAACACCATTGTTGTTCTCTCCTTGGGTACATATGGCTATTCTGAGGAGCTCGATTACCCCTAAAGTATTCTTGGAGAGCCTTAGTAAGGTCGGTCACAGACATTTCAGATATCTTGGGCTCCTTGGCAATAGGTTTCACCGTCATTGGCTCGTGCCCAGATACTTGCGAACTAACGGATTTTGTTTCTGAAGACACCTTTTAACCTGCAATCATCAAGTTGTCTTCTAACTGGATTGCATTGGCAGTGACTGCTTCCCACGTTGTAAGACCTCTAATGACTAGGCCATTGTAAATGTCCTCGTGGCGCAATCCTCGGATGAATCTATCGAGGAGTTGGTTGTTATTGAAGCGTTCATCGGGAGTGCAGCGAGAATTTAGATGCTTCAATCGACTTATAAAGTCTCTCACTGACTCCCCTTCCTCGCGTTCAGCTTTTTGGAGTTGAGATGCTACTCCCCAAAGCACACCCTCACGTATGTATTCTTTCAAGAACAATCTCTTGAGAGTGGGGTAGTGAGTACGCTCTTCAACCCTTAAGGTTCGATACCAATCTCCGGCCTTCCCACTCAAGATTAAGCCTAAGGCTTTACACTTATGCAGCTCATTGTGCTCTTCCAAGGAATCACACACGTGTTCAAAGACTTCAATGTGCTTCCTAACATCCTTGTTACCACTGAAGTTTTGAGTGAGCTTAGCCACTTGTACTGCCTTGCTTCTAGGTTCTCTCTCAGGCATACCCCGCATGTTTTCCGCAATAGATCGTCCGATCGTCTGAGCAAACGCTGCGAGATCACCTAGGTGAGCAGGCATAGCTGGTGGAGGCACTTCTGGGATAGCCTGGCTGATAGGAGTTGGCGTTGGTCTGAGTATGTTGGCAAATGACGTAGGATATGATATGTGACTAGGCCTAGCTCCTCTTGGATAAGGGTTGTGATAAGGCGGTCGTGGAGCATACGCCATTGGCATACTAAGAGGCGTAGGAGCTACATGAGCATGAGTAGCGATAGGTACATAGGGTCGATAGGCACTGGCACGCACTGTTGTAGGTACTGTTCCACTAGGTAGTGGTGTCGTACTAACTACAGTGGTAACAGGTGCGCTTTCTGTCATGCTCATCATTGGGGTAGGCATTGTGGATTCCTTAATGGAAAGTTGAGCCAAGGTTGGAAAACTAAAGTTACTACTCGTGGGCTCAACCTGCATTGAGACTCTAGGCGAAACAACATACGAAGGGTCTATGGGACTCACCGAGGGAGTCTCCAATTGTGATAGGGTTGGTTGTTTGGCCTTGCCCGTATCCAAAAACCTCATAGGGCCAGTGGAAACTAGGTTCACTCCCCTATTTTGCCTCTCAATTTGGATAATTCTATGAATAACCTCACATATCATTTGCTGTTGCTCTTCTAGATTAGTGGCGCTAGATGTAGATCGTAGGACTTCTAACCAACCTACATGGTATGTGTAGCCCGTGTATAGGTCAGTTAGAGTCTCTGTGTGTAGATCATATTCCCAATTTTCATTGAGAAATATCCCATCTAGACTTGGTGTGCCAAACGGTTCTCTTGAAGTGGACGCAATGTCACTTCTTATGGATTGGCTTCTAGGGACCTCTACTTTAGGAAGAGCATCGAAAGTTGGTAGCTCAGTAGGGTCCTCATTAAACGAAGTGGGTAGAATATCCACATGGACACTCTTTGGGAGGGTAGGGTCTACATAAGATGTAAATGGTGAATCTACTACCCCTCCTTCTTCATTTACTTCGCTTGTCGCATGCTCAGAGCGTGTAGCTCTACTAAAGGTCTCTATTAGACGACTAAACATGCTAGATCCGGGTTGTGGGGCCCAACCTGGCATGTTTTGGCTTGTCTCCTCAGGGTTCTTGGTAAGGTGCCCTTCCATGGCTTTTGAGTCAGAGGACGAGTCACTATCCACTATTCGTGGATCTTGGGTTGCACTCCCTTGGGTTCCAGCCGAAGGCCAAGATGCCAATGTGGAGGGATGGTGTGAGCCTGCGTAAATTGAAACGCTTTCTAGTGGTTCAGGCTCTAGCACCCGACCAGAACGTAGATGCATGTGACGTGGGTACCCTACGTGCGTTGGTAACTACCCTTGAAACTCACACAAGTGGTTTCTTAGGTGTTTCGCACCTTGTTTTTAGATTGTTTTTAGATTGTTTTTAGATTGTTTTAACTCGTTTTTGACCCCCTTACTTACGGTCGAACTTGGACTAGGGCGTGTGATAGCTCGAAACGAGCGTATCGTTTAAAGGGTCCTAGCGTGCTTTACAGCACCGTGTTCGCCTATCCAGAGCTCCTGTGGTCCTCAAAACAGTCCGTTTCCCTTGGGGGGAAGGGGCGAAAGCCTATTTGCTTGTGGAGGAAAGGGTGAGGGCTTTATCCCACATGCTCACTTTACTCCTTGGGGAGTGGGCTACATATAGGGCACGACTTCCCATAAGCTCTCACTTGAAAGAAAGCTATGGAGGCTCACTCTCCTATATATATATATATATATCAAAAGACCGAGACCGAGACCGGGGTCGGGGCCGGGGCCGTGGGTCGATTGGGGTTTTTTCTTTTCAAAATTTTTTTCTCCAATTAAAAAATCTTTCCTCTCCACACGTTTGGTTTTTTTCTTTAAAAATAAAATTTAATTTTTTGTTTTTTGTTTTTTATTTTTTTATTTTTTATTTTTTATTTTTTGAGAAAAGTTTTCTAGGGTTTCTTTCTAGGGTTCAGCCTTGGCCGCGGCGCAGTTCGCACACAGCACTGGTCTGGGGATTCAGGAATCCCTCCCTCACACGCAGAAAACCAGATAACACAACGTGCGCCCATACGCGGAGCGGAATAATAACAAAAGAAACAGAAATGCAGAAGACAAATTGCAGAAACAGATTGCAAAACACAGAAACACCTCAACAGCAAACACACAGACGCCTTTCTTACAGTGTAAATTAAACTTCATGCATCAGCCAGAGCTGCAAACTGGAGCTTGGTGCAGGGCAACTCCCCGGCAGCGGCGCCAAAAATGTGCGCTTTTGCCGCACAGGTCGTAGCTGGGGACTTGCCGAGCACCGTATGTGAGCCACGAATGGCTGCAAGCATACAACCAGGGAAGGAAGCTGAAACAGAATGCAAAGGGTTTGTCACTCACCGCTCAACCGCCGCCTTGAAGGATTCCCGCGTCGCAGCAGTGAAGGAGGAGCCGCCGTCGCCGCTCTACCGCCTCTCCGCCGCCGTGCCGCTACACAGTGCTCGATCACTCTCTCACTCTCTCTCTCTCTCTCTCTCTCTCTCACACACGCAGGAGAAGGAAACCAAGGAGATAAGGCAAGAGCACTCTTGTATTCACAACACATGAGAATGAGGATTTTAGGGTTACATTTGACTCTTATAGGTGACTTGGCCGTTCACACTTGGGCGCCCATACATGGCCGGCCGATCCTAACCGTTATCCTACTGATATTCAAGGTGCGCCTCTCATCGGCGATCACCCAATCCCTTCATCCTTAACATATGGTGCCGACAAGCCCGGCCCATGACTCAGAATAGTTAAACTAATTACATGACGTAAAACATAGTACGTCTCATTGTCCGTCATAGGTTAACAGCAGTAGATGAGTGGTTCGGACAGCCATAGAAAGATCTCAGGCTAAGTAGAAAAAGGCTGTTGACAAGCACATGCGAGAGCTTATTTTCAAGGAAGGTGATTGGGTGTTACTTAAGTTTGAGAAAGCACGTCTTCGGAAGCGGCTAGGTAAAGAAGGCCGGTTTTCTAAGCTTTCAAATAGGTTTTATGGGCCATTCTAGATCTTGTAGAAGATAAATGAAGTGGCTTATAGATTGATATTGCCCGATCACTGGAAAATACATAATGCATTTCATGTCAGCTTGCTGAGGCCATATGTGAGACCACCTCCTATATGGAACTAGTTTTGGAAGATCCACTAGAGGTGGATGAACTTGAGGAGGTATTGCAACCTGAGTAGATATTTTTTCATGAGAAGCATAAGCATACAGGTGGCAAGCTAGTACGCAGGTATCTTGTGAAGTTTAAAAACTATTCGGCTATGGATGCAAAATGGATGGACATGGATTATTTTGAGGATTATCCAGAGCTTCTAAAGGCCTATCTAGAAGCTTTTCAGTTGCGGTCAATTGCTTAGAAGCTGGGGGAAATGTCACAAACTTCCTCACAGCTTATGTTTTCTACTGATCATGTGTGCCTGACATGACCTACATGTATGGCTGGTGGATCCTGACTTGGTGTGTCTGTATGGCTCATGGAGCCTGACATGACAGTACATGTATGGCTCATGGAGCCTTACATGATAGTACATGTGTGTCTTGTGGGGACTGACATGGTGTACATGTATGGCTCATGGAACCTGACATGATGTGCTTCTCTCGGACTAGCTATCCTGGAGATCTTATGCATTTATGTTTTGGGAAGGTTTCGGAAGGATCGTGAGCCCTAGACATTTTAACTGATACAATTGAGCAGATGGGTGTTTCTTCCAGTCTAGTTGCACGCATGTGTGCGCATGACTTGATTTTATACTTGGATGACTTGTTTTGTTTGCTTGGACAATGCCCGAGATTACTGCATGTGTTGTCCATGGGCCAGGGACACCTGGGCACCCTATGGACATGTATGTCTACACCTGTTTGGGATTGACAAGTGGTCTACATGTGTTTTTTAGGTGGTAAGTGTCCCCAAAAACCCAATTTATAGCTTCATGATTTCACATACTAATAATTATGGGTGCAGGTCCACACTTACTTATAAGTGACCGGACAAATTATAAGTTATTTTCACACTGGGTAGGACCAATTTAATACACGTGGAGACCAATAGATGGGCACAGGACAAGATTTGGACCACAATCTCTTGTAGGCGTCCCCTTTTGGACCAGAAACGCACACGCCTGGGATATTTTCAGCGGTGGAATTCTATTACGGGGGTGGAACTCTATTAAAGCTAGGGAACTCCAGTTTTGGATAGGCGTCTACTTTTTGGTGCATAGGAGGAGCTATTCGATTGGTTCTACAACCTCCTATAGCCATCTTTCACTACGGACCGCGATGGAATTCAACCAGGGGTGTGGCCAAGGCTGGTCGACTTCATCTGGTGGCTGTTTTTGATGTTGGTTGACTGTTTACAGCCCTAAGAAGCTGCTGGTCAGAGCATTCGGAGGTAGGGAAGTGCGGGCCGAGACATCCTCTATTGATCAGAGACCATCTGGCTTGTGAACTACTGCTGGTTGACTTCTCTTGTGGCTTCTAAGAGTTGATCGACTTGCTTTGTGATCTAGATAGGAGGAAGATGAAGATGCAGGCCTATCCCGAGCTGATGTGGGAGTGCTATTGGCTGTCCATGGTTGTCCTACATGGGCTTAATGCTGGGAATGCTCTCTGGTGCTGAAGATTGATATCAAAATTCAGCATATGTTTTGTTTTGTTTTCATACATACTAGAAGAAATAGGTGCTAGCCAGTGGAGAATCCTTGGGCACCCGCAAAAGTGTATTCAGAAGCAGACTCCTTTTTGGTAATCTAGCCATAAGGTAGGGGGGGGGTTCAGCCCATCTTCTTGTCCCTAGTGTGGTGTATTGTGCCGAGTTGAGATCTTTCTTTTATATGGCATGCTTACGTGTTTATTTAGTTTTTCATGATTGATAAGATTTCCGTGTTAGAGCTGCCCTTCTGTTACACCCTCTGATCCGTTTACCTAGTGGCCACATGCTAGGGGCTCGGCCTCATGTACCTTGGGGAGCTTTGAGCTGTAGCACACCTCTTTGCCCGGCACGCCTTGTTGGAAATAAGTGCACACTAGGTGTACTATTTCTCTAGTCTAGTTTCAGTTGAGTCTTTGTGTCTTGAGTCTAGTGCCATGTGGCACCTCTACATTTATCCCATAAGTCAGTCTACTCAATCTTGTACTTCTCACCTATATATTGTAGGTGTCACATCAATGAAAGTATCAATCTTGTGTCTTGTCTACACTCATCTCAAGGTATGTCTAAGCTTTGTGTTTCCTTTTAGTCTTGCTCTCATTTCAGTTTCAGTTTTAGCTTTGTCTCTCCCATTTTTCACAACATGGTATCAGAGCAGTGCTACTATGCTGCATTTTTCTTTCCATTTTCTGAACTGCTTCATCACTGCCTCGCCACTGAAACCACTGTGTGTTTTTTATTCTTTCCGCTGACCAAAATAAAGGCACGTCTGCTGCCATCAGATCTTTTAGCGCCACTGCAGCCCACCTGTACCTCTCACAATGCTGCGTCGCTCTGCTGCAACGCTGCCCACCTAGCCACTGCCACCTTTGCTTGTTGTCTGTCATTGACTTGCTGCTGCAGCAGGTCACCCACCTCTTCGTGCCTACTGCTCACCTGCTCGCGCCCCGCTTACTCCTGTCCATCATCAATCTATTATCATTGTACGTGCTGCAACCATTGTCTCTTTCATTTGAGATTGTCACATCTCTCTCTCTCTCTCTCTCTCTCTCTCTCTTATCCATTCACCACAATGGATGTTTTTCACCCTCCATAGCTGGAGTCTCTCCTGGTTGACATGTCTTCTCAAGTCGTGGACCTCCTGGATATTCAACTCATGCAACAACTCGCCATTTTTGGATCTCCGGTCTTCTCGACATCAGCTCGACACCCCTTTTGTGAAGGTAAACTCCAATGCTGATTTTGGACCTGATTTGCAACATCTGTGCAAAAGGCATTTTCCCCTTTGTTATTTCCCATTTCCTCTCCATCTTCACATGTGGGTTAGCTGTCCATTGGACCAGCCAGACCTGCAGCAGCAAATTTAAAGCAGCAATCAAGTGTATGTTGTGTTCTATTTTCAGTCTACTCTCTATCTCTTGAAAAATAAAAAATAAAAATAAAAAAAAGGTAAAAAATAAAAATCTCAATACTGAATTTCATTGACTTCTCTATCTTGTACGGGATTAGACACTGCCCTTGCATTTCAGCAAGTGGTAAGACCTTCCCTTCATCTATCTGTCTCTCATGTACGGGATTAGACACTGCCAAATATGGTAAGACCTTCCCATCTCTCTCATATTTGTCTATGCTTTCATGCTATCTACCACCATTGATCACCAATGATGTAGATCATGGGGTAATATCATGTCTATTTGTCTACATGGACTTATCTTAGTCCCTATCCAAGAGGCACCCCTGCATTACCCACTCTAGCAGGAGGATTGACCTTGAGGAGGGATTATCTATCTAGGTCCATCTCTCTGTCTATCTACAATCAGTCAGTCTCTCTGTCTATGTGTCTATCCTGTGTGTCTATCTTGTCACATGTCTTTGACACTCTATCTATCAGTCTATATGCCTCTCTTTTGTGGATTAGCTACCCACATTCTCTTGGCATTTTCTGTCTATGTCCCCATTTATCCTCTATCTGTCAATCTCTCTCATGTCTATCTGAAAGTCTCTCTCTCTGTGGGACCACTCTACTGGCTGATTGTCTCTCTCTCTGTCTGTCTATGATCCACTCTTGTCCCTACCCTTGTGGACCATATGAGGATATCACTTGAGGAGGGGTGTCTCAGGATCTTTGTCTGTCATGTCTTGTCTCTCAGTCTATCAGTCTTTATGTCTGTCTTCTGTCTTCTAGTCTTGTCCACCTTGTCTTCTAGCTTGTCTCTCAATCCTTGTCTAGTCTCTCTGTCTTGGTCTTATCTTTTGTCATGTCATAGTCTTGTCTTTTTTGTCTTCCTCCTAGTGTCCACTTAAGGAGGGTGTTGGAAATAAGTGCACACTAGGTGTACTATTTCTCTAGTCTAGTTTCAGTTGAGTCTTTGTGTCTTGAGTCTAGTGCCATGTGGCACCTCTACATTTATCCCATAAGTCAGTCTACTCAATCTTGTACTTCTCACCTATATATTGTGGGTGTCACATCAATGAAAGTATCAATCTTGTGTCTTGTCTACACTCATCTCAAGGTATGTCTAAGCTTTGTGTTTCCTTTTAGTCTTGCTCTCATTTCAGTTTCAGTTTTAGCTTTGTCTCTCCCATTTTTCACAACACGCCTAAGACAGTGTACACTATAGTGAACCCAGGTCCCCTCTAGGCAGTATGTCCTCAGGAGTTGTCACAAGCTAGAAGAGACGTGAGCTATGGGGCGCACGCATAGCTCACTAGCACAAAGCACACACGCATGAGCAAGAACACAAATGAACAAGAACACTGATGAGCAAGAGTACAGCAAGAGCACGTAGAGGAGAAAGAACAGTGAAAGTGGCAAGAACACGAGAATATGAAAATAGATGAGACTAGTATTTATAGAATGATCCCCATCACACAATCCCATATCCCTTTGTACAATGCCGTTTGGCCTTTGCACTGGTTCAAGGGTGACCATCAAGTGGCCTTGCTGTAATTGATGTTGAGGAGCATGGTGTTCATCAAGTGAGCACAAGAGACAAGTGGTGCATCATTGTAGTGTCAGTGCAAGTGGTGCAAGTGTTGCACTGGCCCAGGTGTCAATGGAATGAGCTGGACTGGTCCAAGGTAGCTGACACTTTTGTCCCGTCCAAAAGTGAAGGACGAAGGTGGCCGTAGGAGTGGAGTGGCTACAAATCGCCCACCACTAATCGATTCACCATCCTCTGTGAATGGCAAAGGAAAGCCGATGTAGAGGATGGAGAGGTTGCCAAGACATTGGGTGATATGTATGAGTTCAAAATAGAGATTACAATAGAGATTTGATCAACATGCTTAGTGACATATACAATGAAATGAAATAAAATCCTACATACTAAACTTCGAATGTAGTAGCAACCAAAAGTTAACTAGAGATTTTAGGTGTGAGGAGGTGCGGTAGAGCCATTCTGCCTTGTAGATGGGGGTCCACTAGTAGCTGCACTCTGACTATGGCTGGGACCGGCAAAACAGGTGTGGCCATGAGGCCCCCAAAAGCAAACTGCAGAGTCTGTCGCACAGCCTGAAATTGAGTAGTCTGCTCCCTGAGAGAGGAAAGGTGTGCAAGATCTATATCCATCGTTGCGAGGTGTGACCTAGCAGATTGAAGCTCCACCTCCAACGTGGCGGCATAATGCTGGGATGTGGTAAGAGAAGATCTGAGAGTAGCAACTTCTGCACAAAGTTGCGTAATAGTAGTAGTATCTTGTGTCATCTTCTCCTAAAGCCGGGTCACTTCCTGAGAGTGTAGTTGGTGGATGGTGTGGTTGGCGTGGCGCAACTCTCCATGTAACTGGGACCATTCCTTTGATAGTAGGATGAAATAATCTGTGAGGTACTCAGAGTAGATGGGTGCCTCGAGGAACACACTGTAGAAGTTGTGCACTAGACAACGGGCACGGGGGGCACGCGGAAAATCCAAGGTGTGGGGAAGCTTGGTGAAGGGAAGCTTATCTCATAAGGGATCAGAAGTAACATATGTGAACGGAGGTTCTCGGGGATCCCGAGATGTGGAGTCATCGTCTCCAGAATCCGAAGATGATGCGGATGGCAAGGATGGAGATGAAGATGGTGGGTGTGCAGCAAAACCTAGAGAGGTATTCACCCCGATGGGTGCAGGAGAAGCATCAACACCTCGTGGGCTCAATGGTGGGGTGTGCTCCACGTCAAGAGGAATAGAAGAGGAAAAAAGTCATGTGTGAATTGATGGGTGCAGGACCAATAGGTGGGGAGAGTGGTGAGGTAGTGAGACCAACAGAAGGCAGTTAGTGAGATTGGCAAGTTGATGAGCCGCATTCCTCTCCCGAGTGAGGAAAACCATTGGTGTGGTCACCCAAGAAGCATAGATTATGGATGAAGCTGTGGATGAACTGAAGGGGGCAAAGGCTACCAGGATCCTTGTGGACGAAGGTGCATATCGGCAACGTTGGCGAGGATGCTAGGGCTGGTCTCTGCGGACACGTGCATGAACTCGCTGGCGCCGAGCAGGCGGGGGCGGAAGGGGCACAGGATGACTGCTTAATACTCGATGCAGAATATAAGTAAGGAAGTGGACACTGGGCCAAGCAAAGTTGGAGATGGATGAAAGCTGGTGCTGGACATATAATCTACGGCATTTATTACGAATGGTCTTGTAGATGAAGTGGCTAAAGGGATAAGGTCTGGCCATGCATAAGCAGTAGAAGGCCTATGTGGCAAAGGAAGAAGTAAGTGGGCGAGGGTTGGTGGATAAGTCGTGGAATAGAAAGAAGTAATGAAAAAGGATGAAGAGGGACAAGTGGCGAGGAGACGCTCTATCACCTGTAATAAGAGAAACAGTAGAGGTGCTCAATTCAGCGGTGGGAATGCCAGTGATGAGGATGTTGGACTGGTGCCTATGAATGGAAGGGTTAGGGGGGCCAACCATATCGGAAATAGCTATGGCAAAGAGACGAAAGGTGAGGTTATTGGCAAGACCAAAGTGAGGGAAATTGCGGATGAGGGAGGCGCACAAAGCGGGATCAGCAAGAGGAAGTTGGATGGTAGCCAAGCCTGTCAGGCCGAGTGTGGTGAGCTTGGAGGGAGTGAAAAGGGAATGAAGAGGGGGTCTTGGGAATCGGTTAGGCTCATGGAAGTTAATATAAAAAGTGTACTCATTAGAGTTGCGGTAGGGGGCGATTTGGAAAGGGGTGATGAGAAGATTGGAAGGAGGTGGGGTAGCTTGTGGCAAGGGGTTCGGTGGTTCAGGTTCCTCATCAGATGGCATGTAGGTGGGGCCGTTGGTTAGCCCAGGTGAGGAGGTGGAGTAGGGGGAGCCATCAGGGGTGGTGGTGAAAGAAGAGTATAGATCAATGTTATCCACCGGAACATCATCATCTGTGTCGATGGCAATGAAGTTCTCTGCCCTTGGCCGCGTGGAGCGAAAGAGGTAGTCATGTTCCGGTTTTGGGTGAGGCTGCAATGGACGGCCCTAGGTTTGCTTGGTCCAAACTGGAGACGAGGATGGTGAAGATACTGAAGTGCAGATTTCGGGCCGAAGTCGCAAGGTGTCCACATTTGAAACTAGTTGAAACCGATCCTGTCAAGTGGGAATAGACTTCGTTGGACACCCACACGCATAATAGCACAACTTAATATCACAATTTAAAATGGACAACTTAATAACAACTGAAAATTGAAATGAAATAGATGGACACCAGCACTGGGGCCGGAACGGGCCGACCCCCCCCCCCCCTCAATATATGATATATTATTGGGAGTATTTAACAAATACAATGCTCCATGGGTTCAATGAACAGATGATGTCCATGTACAAATGAATATAGTACCAAACAAAAGGCTCGAAGTAGATATTCGAAGGAGAGCGACCACTTGAGTGGTCTAGTCTCTACGTGCCTGTGCCTTCACTGGACTCCGCGGAGAGTGCCCCACTGGTGTTCCAGGACCACGCACAAACAGGCGCTCCCGTACTAACGCGTGGCTCTCCTGATCTCGGCACCTTTGGACCGTGGTTCTCCAAAAGCTTGGACTACCCGGCACCGAATGGGTGTTAGCCGTAGAGAGAATCCCTTATTAGATTTACAACAAAGTTCTTTACTTAAATCTGAATTTACTTGTAGCTTGCAGATGGAAGACCAATACCCGAGGTGTCTGTGTGCAGCTACTAGTGGTGGATACCAAGACACAGAAGCCTGTCGAGAAGATGGAGGAGGATCTGCTTGTGTTGAAGGTGTAGCCACCTAGGAGGTGCAGTGTCGCCTGTAGCCACCTACTTGTAGCTTGCAGATGGAAGACCAATACCCGAGGTGTCTGTGTGCAGCTACTAGTGGTGGATACCAAGACACAGAAGCCTGTCGAGAAGATGGAGGAGGATCTGCTTGTGTTGAAGGTGTAGCCACCTAGGAGGTGCAGTGTCGCCTGTAGCCACCTATGAAAGGGAGGTGCAACCCCATGCAGCCGCCTGTAGAGGGGAGTGCAGCTGCCATCAAAGGAGGAGGAGGCGCACAGCCGTCTGGAGGGTGCAGCTGCCATCAAAGGAGGAGGAGGCGCACAGCCATCTGGAGTGTATGTGCAGCCTGAGGAGGAGGAAGCGCACAGAAACCGCTTGCAAGAGGAGGCAGCGCAGCCTGCTGGAGATGGCACACAGCCGCCTGCAAGAAGAGGCAGCGCAGCCTGTATGGAGGTGGAGCGCAGCTTGTATGGTCGCCTGGCTGCAGTGGAGAAGGGAGGGCAGCCTGCTGGAGAACCGACGCAGCCGCCAACCTACAGTGCAGCCGTCAGCCTGTGGTGCAGCCTGCTCTGCTGGGGATGGCACGCAGCCGCTTGCAAGACGTGATGCGCAGCAGTTCTGATGTGCAGCCGCCTGTGAAGAGCAGCAGCGCAACTTGAGAAGATGGAGGCGCACAGTCGCCTGCAGAGATGCTGAAACCACCGAGCTGCAGCCTGTAGAGGAAATCACAGCCGTGTGGTGTGTGCAGCCATAAGCTGTAGACGTGGAGGAAGCGTAGCCTGAAGAAGGAGGCGCACGATCATGTGTGGGATGCTGAAAGATGGTCGCTTTTTTTTGTAGATGTTGGAGGGGGAGAGAAACGACCACGGCTGGCCGGCTCCCCACGTTTGCATGGGGGCGGCCAGCTTCATGGTGTGGTGTGGGTAGGTGACCATGCACCCACCCCCACACACACAAAGGGTTAAGTGTGGCTCCCCCACCTTGGCCCATATGTGGGTGCCCCTAATGGGTGCCCACTTTTAAATGAAATGTGAACTTACAACCTTATAAAATGAAAGGTTAGAAATAAAACTATTAAACCAACAAGTGCAATACACTTACCACCTGTTCACATGCAACAAAACTCGTCAGAAGACAGAGCAAACTTCACGACTCACTGGCAGGCGTCCCCGCTCAGTAAGTGACACGTCAAGTAGGCAAACACAAGAATACAAGTCATGCGAAAACAGTTTCAAACATGCAAAACATGAGTGCATGTGCAAATAGTATCATGGACATATCTCCCGTTCATGGAACAAGTACAAAATATCTGTCGGGCACAAAAATGGCATGACATAAAACATAAATCCTAGTCTTCCTATGGAGTGACAGTCCCATAGGTAAAACACAGTTCCAGGCACGAGCCTCCCTATGGAGTGACAGTCCCATAGGTAAGACACGGCACAAATACTGGCTCTTCCATGGCGTGACACTCCCATGGATAGAAAATAGTCTAGGTCATACACGGGTGGCACCAGTCTGGCTCCCGTCCATACGACACCATCCTGCTAACACACGGGTGACACCAGTCTGGCTCCCGTCCATGTTAAGCAAAAATACTGGCCTCTTCACACCGGCCTGGCGTCAAGTGAACAAGACACAAAACTGGAGAGATGGACCTAATGGTCGGCCAATTGGTGACACTAGGGGACAGGTCAAACCAAGAGGGAGTGTGGTAGTGGTAAAAGTGGTACCGGCAGGTGAGCCCAGGCCTGCAAGAGGTGTGCCAAAGTGGGATCTTGTACCTGCAAACTGGTCCTCCAAATATGAAGCTTTGGTTGGGAGCAAAATTGGGACTTGCAGGTGGCCCATAGAAGGGGGTTGGACCAGCAAATAATCGCAGACCGGCAGGGGTACTGAAAATGTAGCTCGGGCGTGGAAAAAAATCCTGTGTGTGGATTGAAGCTCGGTCCTACAAATGGAAGTGTGCAAACCTGTGGATTGGAGGAGTTCCAAATTGACTGGCAGGAGTCACTGTTCCAAATTGTCTGGCAAAAGGAGATGGACCAAAGTTGGGACCTTCAATAGGTGCACCCGCATGAGGAGTCGTCGGGTTGTATGTATGGGTGGTGGACACCAATGGAGGAGTGGGAGTGAGAATGGAGACAGGAAGGTCCCTTGGGATTGACAAGGTTGGGGAAGTGGGCGGGCTGTGCGTGGTAGAAGTTGCGGAGGTTGAGGTTGATGGAGAGAAGGCCATGGGGCAAAGAAGATGTGGCGAAGCGATGTGCCAAAAGGGTAAGGAGAAGGATAGGAAGTTGCCAAAGTTAAGGCTGAAAGGTGATGGAAAGAAGTGCGCAAAAAGGCGGGTTGTTGATGTGCCAAGTGGCTTGAAGGTGGGGCAGTGGGCTAAAGTTGAGAGGAGATGAGGGTGAGCCGGTGAGACAGTGGACCAAAAAAACGTGGAGTAGGTGTGATGGTGTGCCAAAAGAAGCAAGTGTAGGAGGGTGTGGCGGTGCGCCAAAAAAAAGAAAGTGTAGGAGGGTGTGGCGGTGTGCCAAAAAAAAAGCATGTGGAGGAGGGTGTGCAAAAGGTAAAATTCTCTAGATAAGGGTGGCAAGGGTGAGATGAGGCGGTGTGCCGAAGCGCAAGGAGCGAGAGAGGTAGGGCTGGTGGCAAAACAGGTGTACATGAGTTAGTGTGCAAAAGCGCAAAGGAGCAAGAGAAATAAGGCTAGCTGCAAAACGGACACATGAGTTAGTGGGCAAAAGCGCAAGCGGCACTAGATGATGCTGGCTGGCAAAAGCAAGAAGGCGCGGAGTTGGTCAAACATGCATTACAGCCAATAGTGGCTTATAATGATCCAGATGGCCATTTGATCATTGTGCAGTGTATGTTGAATGGCTAGGTTTATGAATCTGCATCGGTTTATGCTCCCTCAATATCAGCCCAAAGAGATAATCTGTGGCACAAACTTTTGCACTATCCATGGCTGGAAAATGCATTTCTATATGGGGACTTTAATAATTCACCACCCACTGTCTGTTGGCAGCACCTGTGGTCAATCACATATGATTGCAGTTGAAAGTGTATCATGGGCAAATGTAATGCATCATCTGAATGCAATGGATGTCTAGAAAGAAGATTGTCTAGACAAAAAAGGTTTCCCATTTCATCTTAATGCCTTTTCTGATCATCATGCCAGATTGGACCATTGGTACAATTTAAATGCTGATTACACTGATCCAGTGGCATGCCATGTGTGGGTTGATTATTCCTTGGGACTGATCCTTTATGGATGGTCTCTATTTAGATGTTCCCATTGATGATGTACAACTGCCAGAAAAAAGGCTTTGTTGGTGAATAACAACTATCTCACTCACCCCTTGTTTCATGATATGGTGCTTGATAATGTTGATGCACGTTAAGAAGTACGAGGACATAGATGTTGCTTGGTATCATTTTCTAATTCACATGCAAGGAGTAAAAATTGACTATGGAAAATGGTATTTAGGGAAAGAAAGACAAAGAATTACTGGGCTAAAAAATCAATTACAAGTTTTTAAAGAGCTCAACCATACTCATGTCTTATCCCTTGAAGAAGAATTGCAAATGCATTATGCCAGCCACACGAACTGGATAGAAATGATCAAAGAAAGCTCCAAAAATGGCAAGTTCTATCATTATAGAAACCTCTCCTTTTTTCTTTTTCTTTTTTTGCAAGAAAGAGACTTCTATTAAGTATGAAAAAGACATACAAAAGTCACGGCTGTAAGCTGGAAAAGAATAGAATTACCCCAATATGTAAGGTGATGAGGAGCATCATGATGACATGAGAGACCTGTGGGACTAGAGGAAAAGAAAATGCCATGGTCCCACTCCCTCATAAATATAACGTGCTTTGCCTGCGCAAAACGAGAGGATCCCTTAATATGAGCCCAAGTAGCCATGAGAGTATGGATGATGTCACCCCATATAGTACTAATGCACTGAGACCCAAAAATCTCGACACCCTCAATAGCCTCCATGCATCTAGCTCTCCAGATGTGCCATGCTATAATACTGGCAAAACCCTCCCAACTAGTGTCAATCCTCTGTCTGAGGGGTGTATAATCAGAGTGAGGGACATCCTACAATAAACCATGCTGGGCAATACCTCTACGAATGAAAATAGCAGAGTCTGTACCACTGCCCTCGTAAAGAAATTGTGGACCGGACTAGGAGAGCCAAGCAACTACCCCCCAAGTCACATGCATGGCGCGGCCAGTCAATTTGCCCATAAGTTGGGCTATAGAAACCCAAATTTGTTGTGCAATGCTACATCCCCATAAACAATGTTGTACAATCTCAGAATCTTCCGCAAATCTAGGGCAGGTAGGTGCTACACCGAAAACCGATCTCCACTGATTGGTGGGGAGACCACCATGTAAAAATAACCAAAAGAAATGAGAGACCACTGATTGGTGGGGAGACCACCATGTAAACATAACCAAAAGAAATGAGAGATCTAGCTCCTTTTGTATGAATGCCAAAGCCTATGCCGATATCTACGCTGTATCAGCAATAAAGAGATATCATAACTTTCCCAATGAGGCCTGAGAGCAGGGATCCTATGCATCTCTCGAGTGAGGAGAAGCCTGGCATATTCCAGACCGTGAAACTGAAAAAGGGAAGGCTTTTTAATGGATCAAAAGCATCAATCCACACCCACTCTCGTGGATCCCACTGAAGATATCTGATAGGACTACCACCATATTGTAGAAAATATGAAAGCAAGAGCAGACTAGAAATGAAACAAGAATACAAATGAAAGACAAAGAGTTACCTTGAGATGAGTGTAGACAAGACACAAGATTGATTGATTATTGATGTGACACCTACAATTTATAGGTGAGAAGTACAAGATTGAGTAGACTCACTTATGGGATAAATGTAGAGGTACCACATGGCACTAGACTCAAGACACAAAGACTCAACTGAAACTAGACTAGAGAAATAGTACACCTAGTGTGCACTTATTTCCAACACCCTCCTTAAGTGGACACTAGGAGGAAGACAAAAAGACAAGACTATGACATGACAAAAGATAAGACCAAGACAGAGAGACTAGACAAGGATTGAGAGACAAGCTAGAAGACAAGATGGACAAGACTAGAAGACAGACATAAAGACTGATAGACTGAGAGACAAGACAGAAGACATGACAGACAAAGATCCTGAGACACCCCTCCTCAAGTGATATTCTCATATGGGTTCACAAGGATAGGGACAAGATGGATCTAAAACAAGACACAGTCAGATTGATAGACAAATAGACAGACAGACAAGACTAGATAGACAGAAGATTAACTGTAGACCTGACTGTAAACAAACAGATGGACCTTGAAGACATCCCCTCCTCAAGGGCAATCTCTGCCTCTTGGGTAGGGACAAGAGAGAGGTCAAAAAGCATAATGAGTAAGACACTAGAACCCCTTGACCTACATCATCGGTGGTCAAAGTGGTAGACAAGAAAGGTGAAGTAATGAGAAGGCCCACTCCTCATCATGTGAGGAATGAACAGCAAGATCTGCTGATGGAGATGCTGCAGCAACATGGGCTGAGGTAGATGCAGGGGCTGATGTAGAGGTTTTAGAGTAGCAGTCCTTCTCCTGGTGATTATCACGGCCACAAATGGTGCATGGATGAGCCTTGAAGTAGTGTGGACAGCAAGAAAGTGGGCGGATAGAAAATTCAGGCCGGCGGGTTGCTTACTGATATGACGAGCTGCATGTGCAATACTAGAGGATAGAAGCGAACATATAGAAACGGTGAGATACAAAAAAAAACGTGAGGCAGCTCCCAAAAATGTGGCGGCAGATAGTTGTGTAGGAAAAATGGGGGAGAGACAAAGCTAAAAACTGAAACTGAAATGAGAGCAAGACTAAAAAGAAACACAAAGCTTAGACATACCTTGAGATGAGTGTAGAAAGGACACAAGATTGATACTTTCATTGATGTGACACCCACAATATATAGGTGAGAAGTACAAGATAGAGCATGAGTGCATATGGGATAAATCCCTGAGTGCCACGTGGCATACACTGAGATGACCAAGACTAAAAGTACTCCTAGTGAGCACTTATTTCCAACACCCTCCTTAAGTGGACACTACGAGGAAGACAAAAAGACAAGACTTTGACATGACAAAAGATAAGACCAAGACAGAGAGACTAGACAAGGATTGAGAGACAAGCTAGAAGACAAGATGGACAAGACTAGAAGACAGACATAAAGACTGATAGACTGAGAGACAAGACATGAGAGACAAAAGATCCTGAGACACCCCTCCTCAAGTGATATCCTCATATGGGTCCACAAGGGTAGGGACAAGAGTGGATCATAGACAGACAGAGAGAGAGACAATCAGCCAGTAGAGTGGTCCCACAGAGATAGAGACTTTCAGATAGACATGAGAGAGACTGACAGATAGAAGATAAATGGGAACATAGACAGAAAATGCCAAGAGAATGTGGGTAGCTAATCCACAAAAGAGAGGCATATAGACTGATAGATAGAGTGTCAAAGACATGTGACAGGATAGACACACAGGATAGACACATAGACAGAGAGACTGACTGATTGTAGATAGATAGAGAGATGGACCTTGATAGATAATCCCTCCTCAAGGGCAATCCTCCTGCTAGAGTGGGTAATGCAGGGGTGCCTCTTGGATAGGGACAAGATAAGTCCATGTAGACAAATAGACATGATATTACCCCATGATCTACATCATTGGTGATCAATGGTGGTAGATAGCATGAAAGCATAGACAAATATGAGAGAGATGGGAAGGTCTTACCATATTTGGCAGTGTCTAATCCCGTACAAGATAGAGAAGTAAATGAAATTGAGATTTAAAAAAAAAAAAAAAAGAGATAGAGATAGACTGAAAATAGAATACTTGATTTCTGCTTTAAATTTGTTGCTGCAGGTCTGGCTGGTCCAATGGACAGCTAACCCACATGTGAAGATGAAGAGGAAATGGGAAATAACAAAGGGGAAAATGCCTTTTGCACAGATGTTGCAAATCAGGTCCAAAATCAGCATTGGAGTTTACCTTCACAAAAGGAGGTGTCGAGCTGATGTCGAGAAGACCAGAGATCCAAAAATAACGAGTTGTTGCATGAGTTGAATATCCAGGAGGTCCACGACTTGAGAAGACATGTTGATGAAGAAGAGAGTGCGGGGATAGCTGCTGCATGTGCAGTACTAGAGGACAGGCCGGTAAGCTCAAGTAGAGAGGCGGCAGCTTCATGATGAACCCCCGCAGCAGCAAGAAGGAGAAGGCGGGCAGTTGTTGGCGCAGATCTGGAGTTGCACGCTGGAGCAGAATCAACAAGCCGAGCAGAGACAGGAGAAGACGGCGCAGCTGACTGATATGACGCGCTGCAACAGCAGCAGGTCGACTACAAAAAGCAGGGCCAGCTAAGCAGCGGCTAACAGCAAAGGTGGCGGCCTGTTCTGAACTAAGCGACTGCAGGCTATCGCTTACAACTAGGAATGGCAATGGCTGAGTCAGCACTTGAGCTGCCATGGACTGTGGAAAGCAAGAGCAGCGAGTAGATAGTCGGTGAGCTGAGGCTATGGTGGGTTGAAGGGAGCCAGGATAAACCTGCTCTGATACCATGTAGGAAAAATGGGGGAGAGACAAAGCTAAAAACTGAAACTGAAATGAGAGCAAGACTAAAAAGAAACACAAAGCTTAGACATACCTTGAGATGAGTGTAGACAAGACACAAGATTGATACTTTCATTGATGTGACACCCACAATATATAGGTGAGAAGTACAAGATAGAGCATGAGTGCATATGGGATAAATCCCTGAGTGCCACGTGGCATACACTGAGATGACCAAGACTAAAAGTACTCCTAGTGAGCACTTATTTCCAACAAGTTGTTGGGCTGCTACAGCAGCAGGTCGACTACCAAGAGCAGGAGCAGCACCCAGCTAAGCGGCGGCCAACAGCAAAGGCGGCGGCCTGTTCTGAACCAAGTGACTGCAGCAAGAAGAGGGGCAATCGCTCACAGGAAACAGGAGCAAAGATGAGGGGAGCCAGGATAAACCTACTCTGATACCATGTAGAAAATATGAAAGCAAGAGAGACTAGAAATGAAACAAGAATACAAATGAAAGACAAAGAGTTACCTTGAGATGAGTGTAGACAAGACACAAGATTGATTGATTATTGATGTGACACCTACAATTTATAGGTGAGAAGTACAAGATTGAGTAGACTCACTTATGGGATAAATGTAGAGGTACCACATGGCACTAGACTCAAGACACAAAGACTCAACTGAAACTAGACTAGAGAAATAGTACACCTAGTGTGCACTTATTTCCAACACATATAGCCACAAACACCAAGAGCCATGAGTCACTATTTGAGGAGAAGGGTCAATGAACCAATGCTTCCCCGAACGACCAACAATCCTCACTGGACTAAGCCTAGTATCTGGGATGATCCCCTCCATGCTACATCTCCTCGATCTCCCTCTAGGCATGATAGAGTAGATGATGCAATCTGAATCCTCCTGTCTCAGGAGAGCAATGACCTACAGAGGTATGCCTATCCTCGAAAAGACTCCCAGTCAACTCGGATGATAGTCTCCATGAAAGGTCCCAGAGAGCCACTCATGCGGAATAGCTGCATCAATCTGATCAATACGTATGTGAGAGCCCCTAAGGTGCTGAATGGATGCAGCTCTCCGATCCTCTGAAAGACTCTTAACGGTCTTCAGAACAAAACCTGTGTATGCACATCTTTCCCATCCTGGCCATTGCATATAACGAGACACACAAAGTGGCCGACCGGCCTCACCCCTGATGAACACGTTCCACATAATATGTTGTCGGTCAGCCTCATCCAAAGACCTAGGAAGCCTTTGTCGTAAAAATGGTCTCATGGTTCTCCATGTTCTGACAATGGTTGCAATAAGAGGGGAAGATGGTGCCCTAATATCAGCCTCTGTGAACAAAAACCGTGTGCTGGGCAGCCAATCTCTCCCAACACGGCGTGTGTATCCGCAAAATCTGAGACGAGAAAAAATCCTTCCAAGGTTGAGTGCTTTGGTAGGAAACCTCTGACCACAAGTTTGCAGAGCAAGGCCCTGCACTGAACATCCGGATCAATAATATTCAGTCCGCCCTCTTGTTTGGGCTGAATAACTATGAGCCAAGCTACCCTGGCACGAATGTTGTAGTGCCATCCAAACCCGACAAAAGAAAATTGTGGATCAATCTCCGCAACTGACAATGCACGCACGAGAGAAGCACCAACAAGAGGCAATAAACCAAGCTGAGGCAAGCAATACCTGATTAGCCACCAAAGCTCTAGAGGCTAAATCTCATCTCCGCAGCTGACCAATGCACACACGAGAGAAGCACCAACAAGAGGCAATAAACCAAGCCGAGGCAATTAATACCTGATTAGCCACCAAAGCTCTAGATGCTAAATCTAATCTTCTGGAGCTCCAATGAAGAAGCTTCTTCTAGATGCTCATAAGTACCGGAGCAAACGGATGTGTAGGAGTAACCAACCTGGTTCAAATGCCAAACGGTGAATGGACACAAAATTTTATTGAGTTGGAGAAAGAATGTGTCACTCATTTTTTTTTAGTGAAGATGTATTTTTATTAATAATAAGAAAAGAGTACATATAAACTGTGGGATAGTCTTCTCAAACAATGAAGAGAAGAACTACCCACAGAAATTGCTCAATCCAAAATCCTCTTAGTGAGTAGTTTCATTGCATCTGACTCCGGTATGTTTATACTCACCACATTAGCAATGTTAGCTTTCACTAAACAAATAACTTTCTTAGGATCTACACTTTGCATGCCATCATTAACAAAGACCAGAGTGTTCCTCGTAGACCATATCTCCCATAGGCATGTAAATCTTGCAAATCCAAAAAGGCTATTACTCTCCTCTGCTGGACCAATCTTTTTACCCAAAACCCAATGGGACCATGTACATTGCAGCTCAAAAATGTTCCCCCCCCATTTAGAGAGCTGTGTCCAAAAGGATCTTAATGCCGGGCATTCCCAAAAGGCATGCTTGAAATCCTCAATGGCTGTTTTGCATCTTGGGCATATCCCTGAGGCCATATTTCTGATCATCAGCTTACAGCCTAACGGAAGAGCCCCAACCATGATTCTCCACAAAAAAGTCTGAGCATGTGTTGGCAGTTTGGATCCCCAAATTCTTCTGCATTTGGATTCCCAGCATTTGTCCGGCCAAGCTACTTTCCATATTGTATGGAAATGTTTAAAATCTCTCTTCTCTTGCATTAACATCTGATAAAACTTGGCAGTTGATTCCCGACCAAGGGGAAGTCCATCTGTCCACCCCCAATCTTTGATCCACCTATCCGTAAGCTTAGAAGTATTGATAGTTAGTGTCTTGAGCTTACCAATAATTACATGCAGATGATTCTTATCAAATCTTGAGAGACCATACATGATAGATAGTTGATCCTCATCTCTCCACCCCAGAAGAGGACCATCCCTGAAATCCTCAAATCTGTTTATCCCTTTGTTGCTAAGTCTTTTGCTCACTTTGGGCTCAATGAGGGCTAATGGGGGAAAAAAAAAAGGGGACCACCAAACATTATACATGAATAATGAATTTCCTGTGATTCTGGGAGATCCCTGCCATTAAATGAGGGGAATGATCCTCTTCCATTTCTTAATCAAAAATTCAGCAAAGGGCATATTTTTAAAGACAAGAGGAGCATGGGAAAAAATCTTATCAATCCAAGAGAGTCCCCTCCATTTGCCTTGCCAACTCATAGTCATATTCAGAGAAAGCTCTTTAAGCATCCTAGTCCAAGGTTGACTCTCCTGTAGAAAGGAGGTCAACATTTTTGGCATTCTCGCCATTGCATGTGTTTCCATGTCTAGGATGCCAATTCCCCCATCCTTCTTGGGTTTACACACCTTCTGCCATGCCAATAAGGAACATGGTCTCTTGCCTTGCTTATTCTTTTATAGAAAGGCTTTAGCATAGCTTAAAGCTCTCTTCCAGAGGCATGCTGTAAAATCTATACAAGGAGTAAAGAAGTGAAAGCATGCCAACAACACCATGTTTACTATTATTACCCTTGAATGAAAGGGAAGAAATACGTTGTCCCAAGCTCTAAATTTGGCTATGAATTTGTCCATAAGCCAGCCCGCCATGTCTTTACCTGAAACATCCATGGGGCATCCCAAATGTCTAAAGATCTGGCCTTTGTTCACAACTTGGCATCCCCATCTGGTTACATCAAAGGATTCATCCTCGGTAAAACTGATTAATCTTGACTTGTGACTGTTACATTTGGAGCTAGAAGCATTTGCAAAGACTTGTACAATTGCCAAAGCCTTTCTAACATTATCATTGGATGCATCCAAGAAGAGAAGTGAGTCATCACCAGCAAAGCATTGAATCACCATCTGCAGTTCATCATTCACTTGTAGACCTTTTATTTGATTTTCAGCAGCTGCCAACTCAAGAGCTAGAATCAAAGGATGAGAAATTACAGCAAACAACAATGGAGCAAAAGGGCAGCCCTGTCTGACCAACCTTTTAAGGTTGAATGAGCCGACCACAAAGCCATTGAGCATAAGACTTGACTTAGCACCAAAGCTGAGCACATAAATAATGTTTGAGATTATGGGTCCAAAACCCAACTTGGCAAGCACTCTGCTAAGAAATGACCAATGGACTCTGTCATAGGCTGTCTCTAGGTCCAGTTGCAGCATGATGCATTTTTGCTTCTTCTTCTTTGCCATCTCTTTCCCTAATCGGGTTGTATATATGTTGTCCATTATGGATCTCCCCTTAATAAAGCCATGTTGTCTGGGGGAAATCACCTTTTGCAATAATGGAGTCATTCCCATTGCCGCAACTTTAGCTATGATTTTATACAAGATTGTAAGCATGGTGATTGGCCTCCAATGTGAAAAACCTTCACAGGCCACCTGTTTAGGAATCAGTTTGATTAGCCCTTCCTTCACACTACTCTCCAATTGTTGATGCTTGAAGGCCTTATTCACAATGAAGGTGACTGGAACCTTGAGATATGACCAAAACTCGAAGAAAAACTCCACAGTAAGGCCATCCCAGCTAGGGGATTTATCCTTCCCCATTACTTTCAAAGCATTCAAGCATTCATCTTCCTGGATGTTCCTCTCAATCCATTTGGCTTGGTCCAACTCCACTGCTTGAGGGATAATGTCCAGAATCCAGTTTTCAGCAAAGAATCTTTCCGTGGACTTATCCTCCTTCAGGCTTAGAGTATCCCCAAGGAATGCAGTCCAGGCCGCAGCCAATTCCTTGGGGTTTGAGATCATTTTACCATTGCTATCTCTAGCCTTGGAGATGTACTCTCTATCCCTCTTCTCTTTGAGAGATTTGAAGAAGAATTTCGAAGGGGTTTGAGCTTGACCAAAGTATAGCTTTCTTGACAATAATCTCCCTTTTTGAGCTCTCTTGTTTTCTATCTCCTCCCACATACTTTTACATTTGATAAAATCTCTCAACTCTGCTTGTGATAGGGGTCTGGACTGTCCAGAATGTGTTACTCATTTTCAACATGCTTTTGCAACAACTTCTTGGTTGATGACCGATAGCACTTTGTGTGCTTGTTCTGAGCTACTTTCTCATGTGGAATAAATCATGGTTGCACATGAAGCTCAAGTTCTTGAAATTCTTTTCTCGGAATTAGAACTCAGTGCTGTCGTTAAATCATTGGGTCGATGGAAATCTCCAGGTCGGGATGGTGTAACCGTGGAATTCTTTCTTCAATTCTGGGAAATACTAGCACAACCACTCTTGCTTATGATCAATCAATCATGGCTATAGGGTATCATGCCATACTCTTGGCAAGAGGGGTTAGTCAAACTCGTGGCAAGAGGGGTTAGTCAAACTCGTGCCAAAAAAACAAATGTGTCCAAATATCTCTGATTGGTGGCCTATTACATTGATACTTGTGATCTATAAATTAATCACTAAAATGGCCATTGCTAGGATCAAAATGATCTTGAATAGGGGCCTACATTCAGCACATTATGGCTTTGTTCGTAGATGACAAATCACAGATAATATATGTAACGCATAGGGATTGTAAAAGGGCTCTCTGGAAGTAAACACATAGCTGAAACGAATCTCCAAAGAAGAGAAATTGATTCCGAGCATGGTACATAGTCCACAATGCCCAGAATCTAGTCCAGTCAAGGAAGTCGGTATAAGCTGGTAGTGGAGGAGAGAGACAACCAAAAATCCACAACATTCGCTCGAAACGCCTCCTAGGAAAACGAGCTTAGAGGTGTCTAGACAAGTCATCAAGAAAACCCTGAGAGTGCAAGTAATAGCAAAGAAGGCGAGGCAAGGTCTCTCTAGGATGGGAGCATTGCCTACAAGATGATGTCGCAATATGCCTCTGTGCCAAAAGAGTTCCCGATGGGAATACCCCAAATCTCTTGCTTGAGGGGAAATCTGCTCTTCCAAATTCTTTTCAATGCAGATTTCCATCAAGCAATAGATTTCGATATATGCCAGAGGCGATTTGCATGGTCCTCAATCCATGGGGGTAGTAAGAGCAACCTGTAAGCCTTGGCCATAGACAATTGGTAAAAAGGCACAAGAGTATATCCTGGAAGTAGTCTCCATGCCTCCTCAAGCATCGGGACTGGGTGAAACGGTTGCATAATTTTTGAAATGACTCTCCATATTGATTTGTGTGAATCCCCAAATTAGATTACCAGACAGCTTGTGGAAAAGTGAAAACATAACCATTTTCATCCACGATGTCACATATGTGACAAATCCCCAATGTAGACATATTGTAGGCCGTTCTTGGATGAGACAAAGCAAGTGATTGATCAAATACCCTGCTCCAATAAATACTCTGTAGCAACATTGCGTTACCCCGATTTGGAGGATTGTAGATGGCATAGGATAGCTTGCCAATCTTGAATAAGAGTAGTCACATATAGAGAGCCCAGGATATGGCCAGTGAAACACCCAAAGACTATATCATCATAATTGATTGTCATGTGCATCCCGCACTTGAATGCCACGTAGACATATCTTTACAGAAGGTGTAGGACCTGGGATGGTGAACTGGTCCCATGTGAGCCCAGTCCGGGGACGAGTCAGCCAGGGATCCATCTCAGTTGTCCGAGGTCAGTTGTGCATTGTCTTGCACAAGAGTCCAAGGTCAGGTGTGCACTGTCTTGCACATGAAACAGTGCCAGTCTGCGCTGTGAGTCTCTCTCTGGAATGATGTCAGTGATTTTGTGTATCTGGTACGGTACCAAATGCCAGATCATTGTGTAGTTAGTTAGGGTTTGCTTTTAGAACAAGGGGCCAGCCCATAGGGCTACCCTGGGTCTTTGTGTGGCATGGGGATAGTGTGAAACCACCCCCATGAGGGCCAGGAAGGCCCCTGGCTGAACCCACCAGCCATGGAGGGGCTGTAGGACAGCCCTAGGGGCAAGCATTCAGGAGATACAGTCTTTGTATGGCTGTAGGGCAGGTATGGGGCAGCCTGTAGCCCATACAGGCTGCCCAGCCCCTGCCCAGCCCCTAGACTGTGTGCAAAACAGTGTCCAGCCCATGTAGAAGCATGCGCCTGATGTCCAGCCAGCCAGGAAGAGATGCGCAGACTTTATGGGATTTTTTCCAGCATTTAATGCTGAATTTACAGTCGTGGGACATTTTGTTGGTGGCCGCCTGGATTTATAGCTGGCCGACTGCCCTTTGTGGAGTAGTATAAATAGGAGAGCCCACAATCCCATTGTTTCATCTCATATTTCCCCAAGAGCCAAGGCAAACAAGGGCTAGACGAGCCAAGGAGTTGCTAAAGCAAAGGGGTGAAGGAATGCAGGTCAAGGGCAGAGATTTCTCAGCCAAGAAAGATCAAGATTTCTGTATTTTCTTTTCAAATTCACATCATTCTAATAAAGCAAATACACCATCCGTGGTGGGGGCCCTACAGAGGGTATTTGGGACCCAATACTGTGTCTGAAGGAACATGGAAGCTACTGCTAAGCTAGATTAGAAAGCAGGAAGAACTGAGCAAGGCTAAGCTAAGGCGGAAAGAACACAAAGACAAGCATGATGAAGAAGCTAACTACTCAGACATAGACTCAAGTTCAGTTAGGCCACAAGATTGAGACTTGTGTTCATAAAAAGACTTGAGAGCTTGCTGGATGATATATTCATGATAGAGACCTCACTTATATAGAAGTGAAGTACAAGTGTTACAATGACACCCAACTATATGGGATAATAGAAAGAGTGCCACATGGCAACTCACACACAAAGACTAGTTCCTAGTACACACTAGGACACCTTGACTTCATGTTCCAACACCCCCCCATGAAGGAAAGGTGAGTGATATCATGAGTTTATAAAAGATGCAGTTCCTTGATATACCCAACAAATCCCCCCTCAAGGAAATGCCTCATACTGCAAGGATAAATCATAGGCTCATGGTCTCTCATGCCAGGGTCTCTGGTCAAGGATAAATCCACGGCTCTAGTCTCTCATGCAAGTTGGACATCCTTGGGTAGGTACAGAATATGGGATATACCAGGACAAACACACAAAATATAATAGATACCTCTGAGAGGTTCAAACAGATAAGACAAGATACCCTTGCATACTCATAGCGGTTGCAACAGGTTTACAAAAATCCTTTTTGGAAACATGATCCAGGCAGGGAACCCTAGAAACAGAAATCTTTATCATCTACCATATATGCTTTTTCATCACTTGTGTCCTCCACCATATTTGCTGAATTTTTCTTTGAGAAACAGTTACTTTCAGAGTGGCCATTCTTGCCACAAATCCCACATGGCTTGATGCGAAAACAATCTTTCTCATCATGATTGTTTTTGCCACAATGTCTACAAGCTTTAAAAGAAATCCTTTTGAACTTGGTTGCCAAAGCTTGTTCTCCCTCCACTTGGTGAAGGGAACCAGAGAAAAAGCCGCCTGTGGGCAGATGCAGTGGATCATGTGCCGATGGAGGATGTGATGTATCCTTGGTCGAAGTGTTGATGTGTTTGTGGTTGAAGAGGCTTGGTCGTCAGACGCAAGGTTGTAGTTCAAGAGGCAGTGAGGCCGTGGTTGAATTCCCTTGGCAGTAAATCCAAGCCAGAATGTTTGTAAGGTTGTGTGAGTAAAAGCTTCCGTGTCGGAAGAAGCTTGTATGAAGTGTTGATCTGGGAATTTAAAGATGGATGATACTGGTAATGTATCTGGCTATGGTTGTGTGTTGGTATCCTGTGTGTTGATTTGCAGGAGAAGGCGCGATTGACGTGTTTGGTGGTGTAGTCCACGGGTTTACACTCTCACAGCGCACTTTGTGCCAGCCTTCGATTACCTCGTCACGCACACGGTGGAAGTGTATGTGTTTGCTGGGGTCCTTATATGATGCCTTACATGAGGAAGATTTGGATGTTTCTTGTATTCAGCTTTTCTTTTACTGTTTCTGATGGATAGGGCATAGGCTCTTTTCTCGAGCATTGCCCTGATGTAAAATGGATGTTTCATAATATAATTTCTTCGTTTCACCAAAAAAAAAAAAAAGTATGTGTTTGCTGGGTGTTTACTTTGATTATGGTACCCTTGTTTTGGCTGTCTTTCTGGTGTGGGTGGTGTGGTGAACTGTGTGAGAAGTGTTCCAGCCGTTGGCTGGTGGTGCCCCCGTGGTGCTTTTTTCCAAGGCTGTTGGATGGACAGCTATAGAGGCAGGTGATTCCGTGTCCGGAATTTCCGACAGCTTTTTGGTGCCCCCACTGAGGAGAGCTCAAGGATTGTTGCAGATTTTCATGATGTGGTCTTATCCAGAATTTCATGGCAGGAAGAGTGAAGATGTGTTTGACTTTTTGGAGCAAATGGAGTTGGCATGCATTAGCAATCATGTTACAGATGAAGAGCAGGTTCTGAGGCTAGTGAAGATTTTCTTGAAGGGAGATGCTCAAGCTGGCTTAAGGATTTTGAAGCATAGGATGCGGCATATGAGCTACATGGTGTTTTGACTTTAGACAGGTTGAAAGAAGGCCTTTTGGAGCATTTTCAGCAAGCGGAGGAGCCTAGTGTGCTTTGGCAGGAGTTGAGCATCTTGAAGCAGGTCCATGGGCAATCACTGGATGATTTTGTGAAGGTATTTACATGTCTATGGGGTAAGTGGTGTACGGCATTGAAGCAGGAAGTTTCTCCTATGTTTCTGAAGAAAAGCTTGTTTATTGATGGTTTGTTACCCCATTTGAAGGTCAGGGTTGAGTTGAAGAATCCCAAGTCATTTGATGATGCAGTTAGGGTTGCTAGGAAAAAGGAAGGCAAGATTTTGAAGCAGATGGAGATGGGTATTTATCCGCATGAAGGTGTTGTGTCTACAAGGGATATGCATGTAAATTTGGTTGAGGTGGATAAGAGTCCTATGCAAAGTTTAATTAGACAGGAGCCTCAAAGGCCTATACAGGTGCAAATGCCTTTTGATTTTTTTCCAAAGTCTTTAAAGCATGTGAATGTGGATGAAAAGCAAGATGAGGAATCTAGGTCAAGGTTTGAGACTTTTGTAGATGAGGAGTTGCTAGTGGATTCTTCTTTGGATTGGGATGTCATGGTTGTACATGACAGTGATTTGAAATGCTCTATTGAAGATCATTTACATTCGGATCTGGATGACATGCATGCACATGGAAGCAAAGAGGATGATGCTTTGGGATTGGCTGATGATAAGAAGGAAGAGGAGTTGGATACAGAATGCTTTGGGGATGATTCTTTGTCAAATTCTACAAGGGAGGAGGATGGGGTAGAGACTTGTGATGAAGTGAAGATGGTTTGCAATGCGGATGTGGAGAACATGGAGGAAGATCCTATTGTTATGGATTTTCTTGGATAGCTTGATGGTGGTATGGTACCTGCGACGATGAATGATATGGATGTTTTTCCATTTGATGCATTATGTGCTGGGGAGTCTTTGGACGATGATACTAGGGGGGTTGGCAACACTCAAGAAGATATGCATGTAGATTGGGCTGATGAAGAGCGTTGTGATGTGAGTATTATCCTTGAGGATGATATGTGGGAAATTGCTAGCCTTGATGAACAGGAGCCAAAGATAGACATGGATGCAAATATGGTTGAGAGTGTACTAAGGCTTCTTTGCGTGTTGCTGAAATGCTAAAGACAAAGTCCATGGATGACAAGGATTCTGAACCAGTTGAGCTGTATGGTTGTGAAGAGATGCCTGTTTTACAAGAGTTGGAAGTGCTTGTGGACACTGCTGTTGGAAAGGATCTGGATTTTTGTGTGCATAAAGGTCAAAATGTTGGAACTTGGCCTTCACTGGTAATGATTAATTGGATGCTAGATGTTGCAATGCCACAGGTTTTGAAGACGAGGAGGTTTGTTGTGGGTGAAGTGCTTTTTTATGGTTTATTTGAAAAGCGAAGGCTTGAAGGTGATGCTGTGAGGTCAGAGTCTGTGAATGCTTATCAGATGATGGACGGAAATGATTTTGTGGCACATATAGTCGACGTTTGGTATGTAGTGATACAGCCATTGTTTTTCACAGATGTTGGAAAATGGGATGGTGAGTTACAGCTGTTTCCTTTTGATCCTGGTGGATAGCTATTGGACTTTATCTTTTTGCTGCTGAGCATAAATGCTCTAGCAGACGGGGGGGGTTGGCAAAGTATGTTAGGCAAAAATTTGAAAGGTGTTTTGGGCTTGTGTACATATGGGATGCATGGCATGTATAAAGCTTTGCCCTGGAATGCCTTGGCAGATGTACAGGGTGGATGGTTTGGTAGTAGGCTTGTACAGGTTTGTCCGGAGTGTGGTCTGCTGGAGGTGATATCAATCGTTCGGTGGCTCCGTATGTCTGCGTATCCCTAAAATGGAGTGGGCACTCGTAGGCTGTATTTGAAGGTGTGGAAGCATGGGGGGCAATTAAATATTGAAGGGGCCAATGTTGCCTTGAAAATGGTGTGAAAAGGAAGGTGAGGGTGGCTACGTGTATGCTATGTGTATGCATGGCAGGAAGGAGGTAGCGCAGGGAGAATTCAAAGCAAAGATGCCAAATTGGGCCAGGTGGGCTCTTCCAGAATGATTGCAGACGGCTGGCGATGACAGACTGGGTACGTCAATAAAGGATGGCGCCGACTGACTGGAAAAAAGGGGCGCAAAGGTTAACGAAGAGAGGAAGAGGGAGTAGGGTCCCTGGTTTTGATGGCTGGCGTGGCTAGCAGCACGCAGGCGCAAGGGAGAAGCGTGGCTAGCAGCATGCAGGCGCAAGGGAGAAGCGTGGCATTGGGTTTTGAAGTGTTGGCTGCAGCTGCAGGCGGCCTCGAGTGTGCGCAACAGAGGATAGAGGAATGGTTTTGGGCTTGCTTGGGTTGGCGCAGCTGCTGACGATAGCTGGGAGACGTTGATAGCAGGCCAGGGGATATAGAGCGAGCAAGGCGGGCTGCTACGAAGGCTGGCGACTGGCGCAGCCGACAGGTGAGAGAGTTGGTTTTTGGTGTTGGCGCAGTAGAGGTGCCGATTTGTGGGCTGGAGACAGGTGGGGGTCGCCTACGACAGCTGGCTATGCAGAGCTGGTGAGGGCAGAACAAAGGAGTGGCCTTGTTTTTGCTGACGGTGGCTGGTGACTCCGACTGTAGGCAGAGAGAGTAGGGAACCAGAGAAAAAGCCGACTGTGGGCAGATGCAGTGGATCATGTGCCGATGGAGGATGTGATGTATCCTTGGTCAAAGTGTTGATGTGTTTGTGGTTGAAGAGGCTTGGTCATCAGACGCAAGGTTGTAGTTCAAGAGGCAGTGAGGCCGTGGTTGAATTCCCTTTTTGGCAGTAAATCCAAGCCAGAGTGTTTGTAAGGTTGTGTGAGTAAAAGCTTCCGTGTCGGAAGAAGCTTGTATGAAGTGTTGATCTGGGAATTTAAAGATGGATGATACTGGTAATGTATCTGGCTATGGTTGTGTGTTGGTATCCTGTGTGTTGATTTGCAGGAGAAGGCGTGATTGACGTGTTTCGTGGTGTAGTCCACGGGTTTACACTCTCACAGCGCACTTTATGCCAGCCTTCGATTACCTCATCACGCACACGGTGGAAGTGTATGTGTTTGCTGGGTGTTTACTTTGATTATGGTGCCCCTGTTTTGGTTGTCTTTGTGGTGTGGGTGGTGTGGTGAACTGTGTGAGAAGTGTTTCAGCCGGTGGGCTGGTGGAGCCCCCGTTCGTGTTAGTGTTTTCCAAGGCTGTTGGAGGGACAGCTATAGAGGCAGGTGATTCCGTGTCCGGAATTTCCGACAGCGAGCTTCGACGACGAGAGAGACCAAGAACGATGGGACCAGAGTGCACCAGGCAGGCCAACTAGGGCACCAGGCTTGAGTGTTACAGATATGTTCCAGCAGATGATGCGAGCAATCACAGACCAAACAACCAAGTTGGACGAGCAGAAGGCGCAGATCTTGGCTTTGGAAGAGTGTACCCGTTCTCCAGCGTTGCGTTTTCCATCTCCTCCTCCGTCTCCTTCCGTAACCCAGATTCGAGATTCGAGATTCGAGACACAGGGACCCTCTCGCGGGGTCACGACCGTAGCCGAGCTCTTTGCTTGAGTTGCAGATGCGTGCATTGGAGATCCGACAATGTGAAGACAAAGCCATCCAACGCGTGGAACACGACCGTTACCTAGCAGCTTTGGATGCCAGATTGACACCGGCGGCGCTCTCGAATCATTTTCCCGAGAAAATGAATTTCAGTAAGTATAATGGTAAACTCGATCCCACAACTCTTTATTCATGATTACATCAGTTTGAAGCTTACTTTGCCACAGTTAGAAAGACAGATACTGATAGAGTGATCTTAGCCAGTTGGTACTTGGAAGGTGAGGCCATTCCTTGGTGGACTCAGTGGGATCATGCCCACACCAGATTAGGTATGGCAGCTTATGTGTGGGACGAGTTTGTCCACGACCTTAAGCAGCGGTTTCTACCGCCCCACTACCTTGAGCGACTCGAAGACAAGTTCAGGGGAGCGCATTAGAACGCGCAACCAGTCCTTCAGTTTGCCAATAGAATTTCGACCTTATGTTTGCAGTTAGGCTTATCTCTTTCGGACAAGAAAGGGCAGTTTTTGTATGGCCTTGACACGCAAATCCAATGGGAGGTGCGAATGTTTAGGCCAGCCACCTTTGAAGACGCACTCTCGCTTGTGTAGAGTGCAGAAACGAAGCATAATGGTGGTAAGCCCAAGACTTCCCAGCCGGCTTCTCCCAAGGCTACCACCTCAGGAGGCAAAGGTCAGAACCAGACGGGGTCTTCCCCAGGATAGAGCCCGGGAGCCTCTGGCTCCAAGAACTTGAACAATGCATCTAAGCTTACTCTAGACCAGAAAGCGGAGGAAGGCAAGACAGGTGGCAAGTTGAGTGTTGAGGAGCTTTCTCAGTACAAGAAGGAGGGTAGATGTTTCTTCTGTCATACAAAAAAACATACTTGTCGGGATTGTCCTAAGAAGCCTCCAAAGCCTGCCGCCGCTACCTCCACAGCTTCCGTGGTGAGCTCAGCTCCCACACAGACCCCAGTGGCTGCCCCTAGTTCTTCAAACCCCGGTGCTTGAGTTAGAGAAATTATTAGCCGGATGCTCGAAGATAAGCAGACGGGCGCCCAAGACGAGGAGTATGAGCGCAACGAATTGCTCAAGTCCTTTGGCTACATAGGTGGCCAGAGAGTTGTTGTCTTGTTTGACAGCGGCAGCACGGAGGATGTGGTCACAGAACAGGCCACTAGGCATGCCCGTTTCGACCTGACTTCGGTGGACAAATAGGTTGAGGGTTTTAGCACAAGCATGACAACGAGCGTCAAGTATGAAGCTCTAGGTGCTAAGTTAGTTATTCAAGGCATAGAATTTGTGCGTGATTTTATGGTTGCCCCTCTTGTAGGAGCACACATAATTTTGGACATTCAGTGGTTTCACAAGTTTCTTCCTGATGTCAAGTGGGACAAGCACACGTTCCAGATCAATCGGAATGTGTCGAACGTCCCAGTGACCATTAAGTGTGAGCCAGGAATTCCAAACTTTCCGCTCATAAGCCACTTGCAAGCTAAGCGAGCAGTCAGGAAAGGCGCACATTGTGCAATGATTTACATCTAGATAGCCCAAACGGTGGCCAGTGCTTCCAAGAAGTACTCGGCTCTCCATGAAAAGTTACATAAGATTTTTCTTCGGGACAGTCTCCCTCCCCAGCTCCCCTTGTCCAGACCGGAGGACCACAAGATTGACCTCCTTCCAGGCTTGAAACCCCCGAGCAAGTTTTCGTATCGCCTTTCCAAGGCAATGGAATCGGAGTTGGACCCCCAACTCCAAGAATTGTTGCAATCTGGCTTCATCTACCCCAGCGTGTCGCCATTTGCAGCACCGATCTTATTTGTCAAGAAGAAAGATGGGTCTTCCCGTTTGTGTGTCGATTATCATGCACTCAACAAGCTGAGTATCAAGAGCAGATTCCTGATGCTTCGAATTGATTATATTCTCAAGAGGCTGAATGGAGCACTTGCCTCGTGGGACGAGCCATTTCAGGTGATCACCGATGCGAGTAACATCGCAATTGGAGGTGTATTGCAATAGAATGGTCATACACTTGCCTCGTGGGACGAGCCATTTCAGGTGATCACCGATGCGAGTAACATCGCAATTGGAGGTGTATTGCAACAAAATGGTCATACAGTAGCTTACATGTCTCGTAAATTACTGTCCGCAAAGAAAAACTACTCAGTCTATGATCGTGAACTCCTAGCAGTTATACAGGCCTTGAAACACTGGAAACATTTTCTGTATGGCCGAGACTTTGAGGTTTGCACTGACCATCAGGCATTACGCTGGATTCAGACAATTCCAAGTGCATAGTGGAGTGATCGACAACACCGTTGGAGTCAGATATTCCAGCAATTCGGTGGTATGATTGAGTACCTTCCAGGAAAGGCCAATCCAGTGGCCGATGCTTTGAGCAGGAAGGGACAAGTGACTACGATTCAAACCACTAGACTCGATCTTGTTGGTACAGGACTAGATGACATGAAGCCACGTACGCGGATTCCGAGGAATTCGGTACACAGTGGGAACAAGCATTGGATGCCACAGGACCATTCCACTTTCTGATACGCGATGGTTGGCTTTTCTACAAAGGCCGACTGTGTGTCATGAAGTCGTTCAGGGCAACTCTTCTCCGTGATGCCCATGACGCCATTATAGGTGATCATAGGGGCATGAATTCGACTATGGAGAAATTGGAATGGCAATATTATTGGCCAAAGATGAGGCGAGATGTGTTTACATATGTACAACGCTGTGATATTTGTCAAAAGGTGAAAGCTCCTCGTGGAAAGAAGATAGGGTTGTTACAGCCCTTGCCAATTCTTGAGGGTCCTTTCCAAGATATTTCGATGGACTTTGTCACGAATCTGCCTCCCAGTCCAAGTAAGCGTAATACGCAGTGCTTAACTATCGTTGATAGATTTAGCAAATTTGTTATGCTTATTCCTTGTAGGGCCAATGTGACCGCCGAGGATATTGTCCAGTTGCTCATTCAGCATTGGTACCCGATTGGCGGGATTCCTAGGACCATAGTGTCAGACCGAGATGCCAAGTTTACCAGTCATTTTTGGAGGGCATTGTTTGATAACTTTGGTACTAAATTGAAATTTTCAAGTGCATTCCACCCACAGACGGACGGCCAGACAGAGATATACAACCAATTGGCCTTTGATGTGCTGAAGTGTTATGTCCACGATCATCAAGGTGGGTGGGAATCATATTTGCCTTTGGTTCAAGCTGTTTTGAATGATTCTTTTTCTTCAGCTATTGGCAGGATTCCATATGAGGAAGCGTTTGGAAGACCTTTCTAGTCGTCGTTGACCAGGATCTCGTCTTAAGTACCAGAAGCAAACAGAGTGACAGAGTCTTACTAGGAGATTTTAGAGTCAGTAAAAGACAGATTGGCTAAAGTGCAAGAGGCCTACACTCGACAGGCCAATAAAAACCGAAGGGATATGAAGTTTTCGAAAGGGGATTGGGTTTATCTTCGGATTATGAAGCAAAGGTTGAAACAGGTGGACAAGCGATGCCCAAAGTTGTCTTTCAGGAGCTTTAGATCTTTTCCCCTCAGGAAAAAGATTAATGAGGTGTCTATGCAGTTAAAGCTACCTCCGAGTTGGACTATGCACGATGTGTTTCACATCAGTTGGTTAAAGCCATATGCAGGTCCTATCCCTTCAGAAGTCAAAGACGAAACGGAACCAGATATTGTTGATGAAGCAGAAGTTATGGTTCCAGAACAGATCCTTCTGCACCGTTTCAAGCATGGCTCAGGCCGAAGACTAAGACAGTTCCTCACAAAGTTTCATTACTGAGGGACCCACGAAGCGGTATGGCTTGACAAAGAGTTTTTCGAAGACTATCCGGCATTATTGACGGATTATTTGAAGGCTATGCAGCTTCCGTCAAGTTAAGCAGAAGGGGATGATACGTGCATCCCGCACTTGGATGCCACGTAGACATATTTGTATAGAAGGTGCAGGACCTGGGATGGTGAACTGGTCCCATGTGAGCCCAGTCCGGGGGACGAGTCAGCCAGGGATTCATCTCAGTTGTCCGAGGTCAGTTGTGCATTGTCCTGCACAGGAGTCCAAGGTCAGGTGTGCACTGTCCTACACATGAAACAGTGCCAGTCTGCGTTGTGAGTCTCCCTCTGGAATGATGTCAGTGATTTTGTGTATCTGGTAGGGTACCAGATGCTAGATCATTGTGTAGTTAGTTAGGGTTTTCTTTTAGAACAAGGGGCCAGCCCATAGGGCTACCCCGGGTCTTTGTGTGGGCATGGGGATAGTGTGAAACCACCCCCATGAGGGCCAGGAAGGCCCCTGACTGAACCCACCAGCCATGGAGGGGCTGTAGGACAGCCCTAGGGGCAGGCTAAGGGCAAGCATTCAGGAGATACAGTCTTTGTATGGCTGTAGGGCAGGTATGGGGCAGCCTGTAGCCCATACAGGTTGCCCAGCCCCCAGACTGTGTGCAAAACAGTGTCCAGCCCATGTAGAAGCATGTGCCTGATGTCCAGCCAGCCAAGAAGAGATGCGCATACTTTATGGGATTTTTTCGAGGATGTAATGCTGAATTTACAGTCGTGGGACATTTTGTTGCTGGCCGCCTGGATTTATAGCTGGCCGACTGTCCTTTGTGGAGTAGTATAAATAGGAGAGCCCCTCAATCCCATTGTTTCATCTCATATTTCACCAAGAGCCGAGGCAAACAAGGGCTAGACAAGCCAAGGAGTTGCTAAAGCAAAGGGGTGAAGGAATGCAAGTCAAGGGTAGAGATTTCTCAGCCAAGAAAGGTCAAGATTTTTGCATTTTCTTTTCAGATTCACATTATTCTAATAAAGCAAATACACCATCCGTGGTGGGCGCCCTACAGAGGGTATTTGGGACTCAATACTGTGTCCTCTCCATCTCTCCCTCTCTCTCTCTTTTTTCTGCACATCTTCATTCAGTTTTGTGCGTTAATTCCGTTGTGTAAAGTGTGCTGATTTCTGAGCATTGAAGTTACCTATCTTCTCCGAAGCTACTGCATGTGACATTGATAATCCAATGTCCATAATGCATGCACACACACTTTTTTCAAAAAGTAAAAACCAGTGTTCTATTACCAAGGAGCAATGAACATGGGGAGGATGTACTTCAAAGAGAAGTCATTCAATGCGTGCCTGCGTGCGCACACACACACACTCCGCTTTTTGTCTCTGTCACGCACGCCCACCCGCGTGTCCACATGGATGCATTCATGAGAAGAAATTCTCCAAAACTCCGAAATGTTATGATATTTAATCATAAAAATGAAGCATCTTGTAATCAAATATTCGATGCCAGCCATAAATATATAGGTGAAAATGTAGACTGCAGCATGATATTCTTTGACAGAAGCATGTCTACATTGTGTTTAAAAAACAGTGAGAGAGCTAACTTTTTGTCTTTAAAGTTGTATCTCTTATAAAAAATAGTTTAAGTTTTGGAGTTTGATTTGTTTTTTTGGAATGAATTGACCAATGAAGTTGTGCAGATTCGTGCATTATGGATCGATGAAGAAGATGAAGATGGCAACAGTTTTTTTTGGCATCGCAAGAAGCAAAAAGAAAGGACTTGCTATACAAGGATAGCAGAAGGGAAGCCAAAAGTGATTGAAAAAGAAGAGGTTTTAAGGAGAGTTTTCGTAGGAAAGATCCCTGTGATGGTGATGTCCAATATATGCTATTTTTCTGATTTGCGAAGGGAGGATCACATTAGGGCAGGCCATTGCCACTTTGACAATGGGGGTTATTTCATCATAAATGGTTCAGAAAAGGTTTGAATCTTGGTTACCCTTCTAGAAAACATCTCGGACAAATGAAATTCAAGGAATTTTTTTTCATTTGGAAATAATTTTGTCGAAGTCTCTTAAAAAAATGACGAGAAAAATGAAGGCATAGTTTTCCCAATGCACATCCAAGTGAGTGCCGTGCTGGTGCAATCTCCATAGTGTAATGTGGAGCCCAATTCCTTCAATCAGTATCTCCTATGAAGTAACATGACTTTTGCAATGTGACCAAATCCAAGGGGGTGACTTGCATTGTGTGTCTATTTGCATGAATGGTATGTTTAGTTGGTGTCCCCTCATAGAAAGCCTAGCTACAGATTCTCAGCCTTCATGTCTTTATGAAAATCAGGACAAGTGCATGAAGGTTGAGACTTAATGCGCACATCATAAGATCCACCACCACCATGACTTCCAATGTTGTAGGCATACTGCTTGGCACTCATTAATATGGCAATGCCATATTAAAGACACTTACATGATTAATGCTTATGGCCCTCGCCAGCCAATTAGCTTGCATGCATAAATTCAAGAAGTTTGTTTGTATTTGTTGCAACATCAACATGGCTATTCACAACATGAACTAAAAGAGAACAGAAAAAAGATCACCAGAAGGTGCAGGAAACCGCGAGCTCCCCGAACTGCGCCCCTCCTTCCTCCCTCGCTGCGCCCCTCCTTCCTCCATCGCCTGAATCGTTCCCTTCCGCCTCTGCCTTCGCTTCCCTCCCTCATCGCTACCCCCTCCTTCTTCCTCGTTTTTTCCTGTGCTCCCCAATCTGCGCCCCTCCCTCCTCCTTCGCTGCGCTCCTCCATCGCCTGAATCGTTCCCTTCCGCCTCTGCCTTTGCGTCCCTCCCTCTTCGCTGCCCCCTCCTTCTTCCTCATTTTTTCCTTCGCTGCGCCATTTTGCTTCTCTTCCTGCTTCGCCCCCTTTCCTCCTCCACCTCCCCTCCTTGTCTTTGCCCGCCCTAGCCCTCCTATTCATCATTTTGCCTCCCCTCCTCTAATCGCATCCCCTCCTTCCTCAGCGCAGCGCTGTTGTGCTGCCCCTCCCCTGCCCCTCTTCGCCTCTAAAATTTCAGCCTCTCCCTTGCCTCCCTTTTCCTTTTTTCCTGTTCCCTTTTCCTCCCTCCTTTCCTTTCCTCCACCTCAACGCCTTCCTCTTCCCCTTGGTTTGGATTGCTCCTCATCCGGGTTCGGATTGCTCCTCATCCGGGTTCAAGTCAGCCTTTTTCTTCGATTAGCATCATGGCTTATCATTCTCCCTTGGCCGGGCGAACCATTGTTTTCTTCGAAGCCGAGCTCGCGGTCCTCTACGCTGAAATAGAGAAAGACTCCAAAATGACCCTCATTGCCAGAATCTTTGGATCTCACCCGTCCCGTCTCCAGGCTCGGGATTGGGTCCTGGCGGCTCTGCCCTCTGACCTCGCTCTACACTTTGGAGATGTCAGATTGCTTGGAAGAGGTTTCTTCCAAGTGGATTTTGATTCTGAGGATGCAGCCTTAGAGGTTTTGAAGGGAAGTCCTTTGCCATTGGGCCCGAGGAAGATATTTTTTCTTCCCTACTCCAGCTATTTTGACCCTGTTGAGGAAGACCGGAACCGCTTCTCGATTACTCTCAGATTTCTAGGTCTTCCGCGTGCATATTGGCCTATGTTAGAGGCCATCGGGTCTGCCTTTGGGCTTGTTCTTCAAGTGCCCCCCCTTCACGCCTTGCCGACATCTTCTGCCCAGGCGGTCACTGCCTCGGCGGATGCTGTCCCAAAGGTCATGGTTCTTGCCCGTGACATTGAGCTCTTTGAGGACTATGTCTTGCTTCCGGGCCCTTGTGGCCCTTTGAAGCAACGTATGGAGATTGCAGGTAAACCCAATCAGTGCTGGGTTTGTCACCAACAGGGTCACTTTGCTCGAGATTGTCCTTGGGCTCGAGGTTGCAAGAGGCCTCATAAGCGTGCCTCTCAGGCGCCACCTCCCTTGGTTCCTTCCCGTCCTTCAGTCCACCAGGTATGGCGTGTTGTCTCTCACGCCCGCCTCCCTGGTGCGATTGATGGGAAGGCTTCCTCGGATCATGTACAGATAGATGATGTTTCTGGTCAGAGGGATGTGTCAGTTGATGCATCTTTGCAGAGAGATGATATTTCTGATTAGGATGATTTTGTGAAGTCCTCTCTACTTGGAGGGGGTGATATGTAGGATGTTCAGCACAGTGGGGATCATGTATTGCAGGATTTTGAGCATGATGCCATTGCCCTTGATGCCCCGCACGGCGAACAGGTTTCTCGTATATATGCAGGCAGGGTGCAGGGCCTCGGACAAGGGCATGTCAGTGGACTTTGCCCTGTGGATTTTTCCCGTCCTCCAGCATAATGAGAGGTGTCCTCAGGCTGCCCATCGTCTTCTTAGATCGGGGGTTAAACACCCTCTTCTCTTCCATGAGAATCGTCTCATGGAATGTTCAGGGCCTTGGAGGGCTTCCCACTCGTGGTAGGAAGCGGCTTCTTAAGGACCAGCTTCACCCTACTGTTACAGGAGGGTCTACGAATGGGCTTTTGTTGCAGGAACACAAATTGGATAGATCTCAATGTGGCAAAACTAGTAAGATGCTTTATGGCCACACCTTCTGGGCCTCGGCAGTTGGGACTAGAAGGGGTGCTTGTATTTCACTGGTAGCATCTATTATACCTCATGTTATTGGGCACGGTGTTATCATCCCTGCTAGAGTGCAGTGGATCTTGATCATGCTTGAGGGTCAGAAATTGGGAATTTTGAATATCTATGCACCTAACGTGAGAGGTGAAAGGGTGGCCTTTTGGGACACCGTTACAAATGTCATTCCCCAGGTTGATCATTGGATAGTGGGAGGAGATTTTAATATGGTTGAGCAACCTTCTGACAAGAAGGGTGGACGCGAAGGGGGTTTACACCCTTTGGAGCGAGCCTCATGGGAGAGGTTCACGCTTTCCTTTTTTGGCAGGGATTGCTGGATTGAGGATGACTTCCAGAGAAGGCCAAATTCCTTATCTTTCTCTTGGCATAACCGCAGGAGCGGGGATGAGAGCATCTTTGCACGTTTGGATAGGTTTTATGTGGATGATTGGTCCTTGGACAGAGGAGGCACCATTGCTATTATGCCTGGCACCACCAAATCCGATCATTGTCCCATCGTTTTGTGTCTCAGGGAGCCTGGGGCTCGCTCGGTCTCTCCCCGTATCCGTATCCCTGAGTCTCTTTATGTAGATGCTGACATTTCCCTTGAGATCAGAGAGATATGGAGATCTTGTGACGGTCCTGATCCTCGTCACAATATTGCGCTAGCTCTTGAGAGGACCAGCCATCATTATCATAGCATTGCCTTGTCTAAGAAGCAAGAGGTTCTGGACAAGGAGAGAGCTATTAGGCATAGGATTGCTGCTCTTCAGAGGGAACATGAAAAGCATCCACATGCGACTTGGATTACAGACCTGTTGACCACAGTTAGAGTAGAGGTGCAGTTGGCCATGGACAGGAGGGCTGAGTTCTCCTTTCATGCGAACGAGGCCTTTTGGACTCAGATGGGTGGCAGATGCAACAAAGAGTTTTTTTCTGCACACAGGCCTTCCCATAGTAGGTACTTGCAGGAATCGCAGGGTGAGGTTCAGATTGAGCCTGATAAGGTGAGGGATATTGCTTCAGAATTTTATCGATCTTTGTTGACTGCAGAGGTGCCCTCCCCTCAGAGAGATGTGGCACGGCAGAATGTTTGGGAGTGCATGCCGAGGCTCATTACAGATGCTATGTGTTCGTCCCTGGATGCCTCTTTCTCGAAGGATGAATTCCTTCACGCACTGCATGCTCTTTCCAGTGGTTCATGCCCCGGGGATGATGGTCTTTCTCCCGCCTTCGTTATTCTTTTTGGGGATCATATTGGAGATGCTTTCACTGTTGCCCTTCAGGAAATGTGGTTGTCGGGTATGATGCCTCCATACCTCCATAGTTGCAAGCATTCTTTGCATTCGTGCATTCGCATTCGAGAATGCCGAGTTTGCAAAAGAATGCATCGAGGGTGGATGCATTCGCATTCGTGGCGGGTAAAAAAATTATTTTTTTGGGCATAAATAGAATGTTCAAAGTCAATGCTTGAAAACACAATGAAAAACTTGAAAGCTTGAAACTTAAAAGATGTTAGAATTTAGAACTTAAGACTCAAGACTCAAGAGTGCTGGAAATGTACTCAATACTCATATTATCACATAAAGAGTGAAGTACATAAGTCAGAGTACCAGACTGTAGTCCCAAGGCAAAGAGCCCAACACACTAAAAGTGTAGTGTGCTCACACGGGAAAAAACCCTTGTCCAGCCAAGGTAAAAAGTGCCCGTGTGTGAGAGGTCATGTACATGGTGAATCGTGATCATTCATCATCTTCCTCTTCAGAGGAAGAAGATGAAGTAGCATCCTCATCTGTCTCAACAATATCAGCTTCAGCCTGCTCACTACCAACTGCATGCATGTCCTCTTCTTCCTCATCCTCCATAGACTCACGAGCCTCTTGTGAAGAAACAAGTCTCTCATCATCAAAGTTTTAAAAAATTGTAAGTGTTAAAAAAATTGCAGGCAAAGTTTGCAAAGGGATGCAAACTGCAAACGTTTGCAAACGTTTGCAAAGCCTTGCATTCGAGAATGTTTGCAACTATGCATACCTCACGGAGGGGCTGATTCACCTTATCCCCAAGAGTGGGGACAAGACTGACATCAAGCAATGGAGGCCCATCACCCTCCTTGGATCTGCATATAAAATCTTAGCTAAAGCCTTGCGTATAAGGTTGCAGCCGATTCTCCAAAGGACTATCCATGATACCTAGAATGGGTTCCTCCAAGGAAGGAGTATATTTGATAACATCTTTTCTTTCTGGGAAGCTGTCGAGTGGGCAAAGGCTAGTCAGCAGCCTCTTGCCATTCTTTTGCTTGATTTTGAAAAAGCTTACGACGCAGTGGATTGGGATTTTTTGGAGGGCACTATGGCACACATGGGGTTTTCCCAAAACTGGATCAGAGGGGTGTGCTGCCTATACAGGGAGGCTCATAGCACTGTTTTAGCCTGTGGGGGGCGTGGTGAGCGTTTTCAGATTTCTCGTTCAGTGAGGCAGGGCTGTCCCCTTGCCCCTTTTCTGTACCTCATTGTAGCTGAGGCTATGAGCAGGTTTCTTAGGGCTGCCCCTGGTGTTGTGGGTCTTAGGCCGCCTTTATGTACAGAGGAAGAGTTTTTGGACTCTGAGTTAGCAGATGATATGGCGTTGTTCCTTGAGGCTTCAAATGCTTGTTTATGTGCTTTCTGGACAGCCTTGGAGGCCTTTTGTTTGGCAGCAAGAGCTACTATCAATTGGCATAAGTCAGTCGGTTTTTGGATCAGTGATTCTCCTCTTGCAAATTGGGGTACAAATGTTGGTTTGAGAGAGGATGCTCTGCTAGATACCTTGGTTGTCAGGTGGGCGTTGACATCTCCCCTGCACAACAGTTTGCTCCTGTGCTCTTAAGCATTAAAAGCAAACTCCATCACTAGAGTAGGAGGAAGCTCGACTTGGCCTCTAGAGCTTTGGTGGTTAACCAAGTTTTGCTAGCCACGACTTGGTTTATCGCTTCGTGCTGGATTTTTCATAAGGGCTACATTGGATAGCTTCATCGCCTTATTCGGAACTTTCTTTGGTCAGGGCTTGATGGAAATGCACACACCAGGGCTAGAGTTGCCTGGGAAACCATTATCAAGCTGAAGCAAGAAGGGCGATTGAATATCATTGACCCTAAGGTGCAATGTAAGGCTTTGCTGTGTAAGCTGGTTGTTAGGGGCTTTCTTCCAGGCTCTGAGCCATGGAAGGACTTTCACATGCAGCAGATCATGAAGTGTGTCCCTGTTCGCGGAGGTGACTAGACTCTCAGCTCACGCTTTAGTTTTTCGGATGCAGTTCACCGCTTCCCTTCATCTCGCCTAGTTAGGTCCCTCCTACGGGCCTGGGACTGCATGAGGAGTTTTTTGGTACACATTCCCCTGCGTTCAGCAGAGGAAGTTAACCGGCAGCCCATTCTGTGGAATGATTTGATCTTAGATGTGCATGGTAGGCCTCTTGGGCTAGCTATGCATATTCTTTGGGCTGGCTGGGAGACGCTTTGCCCTTCAGTGTTGGCTTGGAAGAGGTTTCAGAGCCTCACCGAGGTACAGAGATTGGATCTCACACAGCATTTGAGAGGCTCTAGTCAGAGGATTGCACAGATTGACACAGCCATTCCCAACCACTGGATTACTGGATCTTTCTTGGAAGACCATCATCATTCTTGGTTTGGGCCTTTTTCTGGGACAGGTGTTCCTCTTCAGGTTATGGGTCTCTTCTTGCCTAGGGAGGATGATGTACCGGTCTTCTTTTCTGTACAGGATGGATGGCAGTTGGAGAGATGTGACGTGCAGGACCTTATTGAGGGTCCCAGATTCGTCCAGTCAGAGTTGTTGGTAGGTTAGGGAAGCACGTTTTTGTTGACCCCCCCTCTCTGGGATGATCACAGAGAGTGTTAGCCTTTGGTTGTATGGTGGCTGCCCTATCAGACATTTGCATTGGGACCCCAGTGAGTGGGTGTGGAAGGATGCTTGTAACCCCTTGAAAAGCATGCCTTTTTTCAATTATATGGTGCGGAATGCCAAACATCTTATCTTGGGACACATTCAGAGTGTCCCTACTCTTAGACCCCATTGGGAATCTTACGGCATTTCGACTGACATTCAGAGGGTTTTTTGGCGGAGATTGTGGCATTCTTATAGGTAGCCACAGATTTCCTTCTTTATCTGGGTTTCTCTTCATGGTGGTCTGGCCACCAATCAGTGGAGGTCAGTTACTGGTGCTTGCCCAGCATGCCCTAGATGTGCAGGAGTTTCGGAGTCAGTTTACCATTGTTTATGGGAATGAAGGGAAGCACAGAGGGTTTGGTCTACGATTGCTCACCTCTTTGGTAGGATTAAGAGGGATGCTATCATTTCTTTTGGTTCTATCATTTGGTTGACACAGTCTGGGCCACAGCTGAGATTCGAGGGGACTGACAGGAGCTTGGCCATTATGGTTAGGCAAGGAGTTGCTCGGTAGTGTTGTCTTCAGGATTTGCCACTTTCACACTTTGTCCCTCCGGCACAGAGGTTAGACAGTTCTTGGGAGATTATTGCTAGCATCTCAGCCTGGAATATCTGGAAGGCTAGATGCACCGAGGCTATTGAGGATACTCCCGTTTTTGTTTCTCAGTGTCTTTGCAGGATTTGGAGTGATATTATTCACACCATCATGGCTACCTGGGCCAGAATCCAGGGATCTTCGAGGGCTGCGGAGAGGAAGCGTGGCCAGTTTATGAGAGAGTGGGACATTGGTATCTTTTTCACATCCTCTCATTCGGGACCCTATTGGCAGCACAGGGCTCCTGATTGGTTGAGATATCCACCTTTCTTGGTGTGAAATCTCCATTTTGTAAAAAATTTTCATACTTAATAGAAGTCTCCTTTCTGGAAAAAAGACAACCTGAACTAAAACAAAAAATACTATGTACTTTGCCATGGATTGCCCCAAGGCTAGGGGTTAAGGAGACGGTGCAAATTTGAGATACAAGAAGAGGACACAAAAGTTGTCTTGCTTTTAGACTGCCTTATTTATTTGTATTTTTGGATGGAAAAAATGCCTTTCTTAGGAAATCATTCCTAGGACAAGAACGTGGTGTTCTACTCCTGCTGGTGACAGACCCGAGCTGGCACTGTCTAGGTCTACCTACAATCTCCATCGTTGCTTCAACGGTCCCAGAAGCAACACAAAGTCTGCAATAAGCTCACTTTTAGGAGCATGCACCATAACCGAGGACAATGTCCGCCGAGACAAAGACCACCTGGGTGGTAGAGGTTGGCAAGGCAAAGGATAGGGGGCACCTGCATGACTAGCCCAAAATCTGACCCAATGTTTCCAGAATCGGCCAGTATGCGGGAGGAAGATGTGGGAATCTGAGTCTAAGAGGTTCGGTATTCTTCAATGTATGCGGAGCTGGGTTGAGCACCCAAGCGGCGGACAGTCCCTAGTTTAGACACTTGGATGTTAGCCATGTTTGGCCGGATGGTTAGGAGACAGCTTATGTAGTCTTGGCATCATGCCAAGTAGGATGCATATAAGGGCAGGCCGACTGGCCACACACCAAGGTACAAGGAGATATTCGTGGGACACCTTGTCCTTGGGTTGCAGGCCAACACGGGCACCCAGACAACCTTGGATGGGTCTGGAAGTTACGCATGTACAGTAGGTCTTTGTTGTAGTATAATATGGATCTTGTTGGGTGATGTGGTTGATTTGGTCTATTTGGACCAGTTGAAGGGTGGCCGCATACGATACGACTAACCTTGTATAAATATAGACTAGTTCGTCAACCTTCTTAGTCATATTGAGATCACTGAGTTTAGATTTATCTTTATTGTGTTGAGCATCCTTTTATGTGCATGCCATCCTCTGTCTAGAGTCTACCTAGAACGCCATCAGAACTCCTTTTCGGAGCACACGGGTGGGAAGATGCCATCAATTTGTAAATTTGGTTTGGAATACTGCAATAGGAATTCAGTATTATTCTCCATCTCTCTTGCATCAAGTGCCTTTGTTTCATGATCATTCGTTTGTGGTAATATTATCTTACACTAGGAGTTGCAGATCTGCTACAGAAAAATGACACTGGGGAGTGGTCTGAGTTGGGGTAGATGGAGGCATGGAGTCCTTCGAGGGGGAATAACCAGAAATGGCATGCTGGTGCCAAAATGAGAACAGGGAAGACCCTAGAGCAATGCAAGGGGGCACCGCGGGGGGGCGGGGGGGGGGGGGGGGGGGGGGGGAGGCATAGGCAAAGGACAGAGGGCAGGCATGAGGGGGGAACACACACGTGGGCCGAATGGGAGGGGGGGTTTCCAGCTCGAAGGCTCACGGGAGCTCTTCATGGCCTTACTCTTTTTAAAGAGGAGCATCCCTAAGGAATGTGTTCTCACTTTACTGATCATCTTAAGAGGGGATGTCTCATCTAAGGACTCAATTCCCATGAAATTTAGGTTAAGATCGATTGTCTCTTCATCCAACGTCTCTTACACTACCTTGGCTGGCCTTTGTTTGACCAGTGTCTTTTGAATTGGATGTTTTTTTTGCTTGGGCATCTACCTTCTCTTCCATTTTTTTGTTGAAGAGAATTAAATGAAAGTTCAATTATTAATTTTGTTAAACATTATTTACTATGCTTTCAAATACATTTGCTGTGATTTGACAATGTGCTGCATAAGTATATTGACAATCCATACCCTAATCATGCAAACACCCATTATTTTTTATGAGTTTGGTGATTTGGAACTCTAGGTCTGATTGTATAGTGGTAATTTTTGTTAGATATAGGTGTATGTACTGATATTGATAGAAGTTCATAAAAACAGGTATTGAGTTCTCAAGAACGGATTCTACACCGAATTTTGTGCACATCATTGAGAAAAGATGAAGGTTTCACTTGCACATTTACATCATCAAGTACCAAAAAGCCGATAAGGCAGATCAAGACTACAGCAAGGATCATATTTTCTAATACGAAGTCCAAGACTCAGCGAGGAATACCGTTTCTTACAATTCAGTTCTTCGGACTCAAAAGTCCTGTCCCGGCAGTCATCTTGTTCCGAGCACTTGGGGTCGCCAATGATAAGGTACTGGTTGAGAGGGTTTGTGAGGACGCCAGCGATAGTGAAATGGGAAATCTAGTGGTTCCCTCTTTGTACCAAGCAGATGAAGAGATGGGTTTGTTCCAAAAAGTAAGCAAAGAGGATTCTGTATATGAAGAATCTACCGAAAGCAAACAACATGCCATGCATTGTCTCCAAAAGTATGTTCACCTACAAGCATCAGTCCAGGAGATTTTAGACAAGAACCTCTTTCCTCATCTTGAAAACGCTGATACACAGAAAGCCATGCTTTTGGGTTACATGTTTCATTGCCTCTTGTCATGCTTTCTTGGGCGGCGGAAACCAGACAGTAGAGATGAATTTAAAAACAAGCGTGTTGAATTGGCGGGCAGCCTTTTTAGCCGGCAGCTAAAGCAACTGGTGTATCAATTTCAAAAAAACTTACAAAAAAAGCTGGATAAAACAACTGCAAACGCAGAAAGCTTCATGCAGCAATTGCAGTGCCATATTGATGGGTCCATTATAACAAATGGGTTTACAACTGCTTTGTCTACTGGGAATTGGGCAGGTCGTACCAGTGGGGTGGTTGCCACACTGAAACGTAATAACTTGCTCGATACCTTGTCTCACCTTCAGCAGATACGTCTTCCAGTTCCATGTGTGGTCAAACAAAATGGGCAATACTACAGGTAAGTTATTCCATGTGAGTCAAATGTTGCTCTTTTTGAAGGAGAATTTCTCATACTATGGGGTAAAAACATAGTCTCAGATGCACAAAGAGCCCTTAAGTCCTAGAGTGCACAAGTAAGGGGTACCTTCTATACAGAACCATGTGTGTATGTGATGAGAGAGAGAGAGAGAGAGAGAGAGAGAGAGAGAGAGAAATGAAATGATATATTAACGTCTTTAAGAGGCCATAATGGCCTATGAGACCAAAACTGAGAGGACATCTGAAGTTGGTGTCTCATCAAAGAGAACAACTAAATGAGCCTAAACAGTACAATAAAGTGATTGTCTTACAGTTATAAGAACAGAATTGGAAGACTCCGAGATGATACTGAGTAGAAAATACTGGAAAATGTATATCAGGTAGATCCATGTTTGCTGATCAGCTGAAGTGTTGCCCTCTCCTTAGATCAAGTATCTCCGCCATGGGGCTGTCTAGAATGGAGAGGTTGTAGAAGCGAGGCGCCTCCGAGCCTATAAAATACTTCCAATAAAGTGTGTTACCTATAATTTACACGGTATTTGCAATCTTCATAAATGGAGATGTTTATGGGATTCTATACATATGAGGAGACTAGATATAGTTTGTTTGCCACAAACACCACGAGCCATGAGTCACTATCTGAGGAGAGGGATCAATGAACCAGTGCTTCCCCGAACAACCAACAATCCTCATTGGACTAAGCTTGGTGTGTGGGATGATCTCCTTCATGCTACATCTCCTCAATCTCTATCCAAGCATGATAGAATAGATGATGCAATCTGTATCCTCCTTGCCCGGGAGAGCAATGACGTGCAAAGGTACACCTATCCTAGAAAAAGCTCCCAGCCATCTCAAATGATAATCTCCATGAAAGATCCCAGAGAGCCACTCGTGCGGTATAGTTGCATCAATCTGATCAATTCATATGCGAGAGCCCCTAGGATGCTAAATGGATGCAACTCTCCGATCCACTGGAAGACTCGTGATCAAATATCTTCAGTGGGATCTAGGTGAGTGAGAGTGGATTGATGCTTCTATTTGGGCTCGTATTCAGGGGTTCCACTCAAGCACGTTGTATTTATTCTTGAGTGGAACCATGGCATTTTCTTTTCCTCTAGTCCCACAAGTCTTTCATGGCACCATGATGCTCCTCAGTGGTGGCTGAGATCACATTACATATCGGGGTGATTCTATTCTATTTAGGCTTATAGCCGTGATTGTTGTATGCCTTTTTTCATACTTAATAGAAGTATCTTCTTTGTTTTTTTTACATAAAAACCCTTTTTCAGTTTCATTGTCTAGAATGCCATGCTTCTCATCATTCGACAAATGCATAGGATCCCTACTCTCGGGCCTCATTGGGAGAGTTATGACATCACTCCAGTGATACAGTGTTGATATTGGCAAAGGCTTTGGCATTCATACAGAAGGTGGCATTCATACAGAAGGAGCCAGATCTCTCATTTCTTTTGGTTGTTTTTACATGGTAGTCTCTCCACAAATCAATGGAGATCGATTTTCAGTGTAGCACCTTCGTGCCCGAGACGTGCGGCAAATTCTGAGACTATACAACATTGTTTATGGGGATGCAACAATGCACACCGTATTTGGGGTTCTATAACCCAACTTATGAGCAAATTGAGTGGCTGCGCAATGTATGTTACTCGGGGGGGAATCGCTTGGTTTTCCCAGTCTGGTCCACAGCTTTTCTACGAGGGCAGTGATACAGACATTGCTATTTTTATTCATAGAGGTGTTGCCCAACATGTTTTTTTGTAGGATGTCCCTCACTGAGATTATACACCCCACAGGCATAGGATTGACACCTGTTGGGAGATTGTTGCTAGTATTACAGCATGGTAGATCTGGAGAGCTAGATGAATGCAGGAAATTGAGGGTGTCCAAATTTTTGAGTCTCAGTGCATTAGTAATATATGGAGTGATATCATCCATACTCTTTTTTTCTTCTTTTTTTTTTTTAGTGAAGATGCATTTTTATTAATAATAAGAAAAGAGTACATATAAACTGTGGGATAGTCTTCTCAAACAATCAAGAGAAGAACTACCCATAGAAACTGCTCAATCCAAAATCCTCTTTGTGAGTAGTTTCATTGCATCTGACTCCAGTCTGTTTATACTCACTAGACTAGCAATGTTAGCTTTCACTAAACAAATAACTTTCTTAGGATCTACACTTTGCATGCCATCATTAACAAAGACCAGAGTGTTCCTTGTAGACCATATCTCCCACAGGCATGTAAATCTTGCAAATCCATACACTTTTTTTTCAAGGAAGAAACTTCTATTAAGTATGAGAAAGGCATACAACAATCACGGCTATAAGCCTGAATAGAAGCACCCCAATATGTAAGGTGATCTCAACGATTGAGCATCATGGTGCCATGAAATCTAGACACCCTCAATTGCCTCCATGCATCTAGCTCTCCAAATCTACTATGCTATAATAATGGCAACAATCTCCCAACAGGTGTCAATCCTTTGTCTGGGGGTGTATAATGTGAGTGAGAGATATCGTACAACAAACCATACTGGGCAATACCTCTACGAATGAAAATAGCAATGTCTGGATCACTGCCCTCGTACAAAAGCTGCAGACCAGACTAGGAAAGCCAAGCAACTGCCCCACAAGTAACATACATGACGCAACCACTCAACTTGCCCCTAAGTTGGGCTATAGAACCCCAAATATAGTTTGCACTTTTGCATCCCCATAAATAGTGTTGTATAGTCTCAGAATTCGCCGCACATCTCAGGCAGGTAGGTGTTACACCGAAAACCGATATCCATTGATTGGTGGGGAAACCACCATGTAAGAACAACCAAAAGAAATTAGAGATTAGGCTCCTTCTGTATGAATGCCAAATCCTATGCCAATATCTGGGGCTATCACCTTACTTGGGAGTGCATATAAGATTCTTGGTAAGGCACTGAGCATTATATTGCAGCCTATTTTGCAGGATGTCATTCATGATACTCAGAATGGATTCTTATACGGAAGGAGCATATTTGATAACATTTTCTCGTTTTGGGAGGCCGTGGAATGGACCAAAGTGAGTAATCAGTCTTTAGCCATTCTGCTTTTGGATTTTTAGAAGGTCTATGATAGAGTGGACTGGGACCATAGTTGTCACGATACGACGATACCGTACGGGAATTTTCGGTACGATATGAAATTTTCGGATACCGTACGATAAAATACGGTTTTTTTATTAACACTTACAAACTATGGAGCTTCAAGCTTTAATGTGAGGGAAGGTTGGGGGGGGAGGAGTCTACAATGCTTGAGGAACCAGAACATGGAGATGTGTCTCTCCCAGTTGGATCTCCCAATTGTCTCCAAAAAAGAACCTGCATGGGTAATGCAATACCAAAGGTCTCCTAGTGTAGCGTTTATGACTAAGGAACCATCCTTGCACAAATACGAGCAATGCACCTAGGGTGATAGGTTTAGGGACTCCTCTCTAGATCAAAATGGCCATGTCCAAATCTTCTCCCTCGTACATCACTTGAGGATCTGATTGTCTAGCCTCCCTATACCAGGGATCTCCAAGTGATGTAGCAGGATTCTCTCATCCTACCAATGAAGTGTACACTACCAATCTACCTTGCTAGATTTTTTAGTCTACCTTGCTAGATTTTTTAGGTCTTTGAGCAACCCCATATGGAATACTGACTGGACACGAAAGTTGCGAAGTATTGCGGGCATTTGGGATCTTCGTTAAGCAGGATTTCTATATTTTTTTTAGCATTTGGAATTTTTTTCGCAAGGTGTGGGGGGGAGGGGGGGTTTTTAAAATTAAAAATTTTAAAAAAATCGCACCGTACGGTACGAATGGGTTCGTACCGGTACGAGAAACAACTATGACTGGGACTTCCTTCAAGGTACTCTTATCCATATGTGTTTCTCTCAGAGATGTATCAGGGGAGTTCCATGCATGTATCGTGATGCCCACAGTAGTGTGCTCGCTTGCGCGGTGATAGAGGAGAGCGGTTTCAGATCTCTCGCACAGTACGAGAGGGTTGCTCTTTAGCCCCATTATTATATATCATAGTTGCAGAGGCCATGAGCATCTTCCTCCCACTTCACTGCTCGTATTTCTGGGTTGAGGTTGCCTCTTTGTAGTCAAGAGGAGTTGGTTGACTCTGAGTTAGATGATGACACAGCCATGTTCTTGGAGGCCTCACACATGTTTATGTTCCTTCTGGGTGGCACTAGAAGAGTTTTGTTTGGCAGCAGGAGAACTCATTAATTGGCACAAATCTGTTGGTTTTTGGATTAGCAACTCGCCAAGATTTGCTTGGGGTGTAGAGCTTGGTTTTACTTGGATCAATCGAGAATGCACTGCTAGATATTTGGGATGCCAGTTGGGGTTGATATTTCTCCCGCGCAACAGTTTGCTCTGGTACTTATGAGTATCCCGAAGAAGCTTCTTCATTGGAGCTCCAGGAGATTAGATTTAGCCTTCGGAGCATTGGTGGCTAATCAAGTATTTCTTGCCTCGGCTTGGTTTATTGCCTCTTGTTGTTGGTGCTTCTCTCGTGCGTGCATTGGTCAATTGTTGCGAAGGTTGATCAGCAATTTTCTTTGGTTGTGTTTGGATGGCACCACAGACACACGTGCTAGGGTAGCTTGGCTTATAGTTATTTAGCCTAGACGAGAGGGGGGGCTGAATTTTATTGATACGGATGTTCAATGCAGGGCGTTGCTTTGCAAACTTGTGGTCTAAGGTTTCCTACTAGGCACTGAGCCTTGGAAGGATTTTTTCTTGTCTCAGATTTCCGGATGTACACCCCATGTTTGGAGCGATTGAATGCCTAGCACACGGTTTTTATTCACAGTTATTGCAACCATTGTTAGAGCATGGAGAAGCATGAGACCATTTTGGCTGCTTCCTAGGTCTTTGGATGAGGCTGACCGAAAACCTATTATGTGGAACGAGTTCATTAGGGATGAGGCCAGTTGGCCACTTGGTGCATCTTGCATGCAGTGGTCAGGATTGGGGAGATGTGCATACACAGTTAACCACAACCCAACACTATGTGGTCTTTTGGGGCATAGGGGCAACTGGAGTTTGGGCAGCTGAAGGAGGCATCTGCTGGGTAAGACCACGCCACCTCCTAGTGTGGAGTCTCAATGTGGGACAATCTCTAGCAATGTGGTCCTGTCGATGACAAATCCAACACTGGTCAGGTTTGCCTGCAGTCTCCATCCTCTAACTGAAATGAGAGCCGTCAGGCCTTTAAAGCATGATATAATCGTGAGTAATCAATGCATCAGGAAGAAGCACAAAAACCCAGGGTACACCATCAAAAGCGGCGGTGACAGAAGTGGAAGCTAAGGCGGGAGAGCCCGGAAGGGCCGGTACCTCCAAAAGATGTCCCTATGCAAGCTAAAGACCAAGGAAGACCAAGGAACCGCAATGAGACCGGGGTTAGTTGTTGATCCCATGAGCGGCAAAGGATTTGGAGTTTCTTCAATTCCTATCCCTTGTTGACAAATGCTTTTATTTGTGGAGATTTTAACAACTCTCCACAAAGGGAGGATAATACATTTGGCTCCTCTCATAAGTTACATGTTGAGTGTCAGGCTTGGAACAATTTCATTCTACAAATACATGCCTCTGATCTTTGGCTTTCTACCATGGCTGGAATTCTAGGATTCGCTTATCGCCATGATGCTCTTACTCAATACTGGGCTGGATTGGACAGATGGTATTTGTTACATACTCGATAGTATGGCTCCTTTTCATGTAAGCTTCGAGTTGATTATGCCTCAACACTCTCTGATTGTACACCACTGTGGTTGACATTATATTTTCATATGCCCTTATGGGAACCTCCTCTACAGCGTCAGAGATTGTTACACATAAATAACAGCTATCTCTCGCATGATGCCTTCAAAGCTTTAATACATGATGCCATTTCTCCAATTCCTGCTCAGTTGTTAGATAATGTTGACATTGCTTGGTTTCATTTTGTGCAACGAATGAAAATAGTCATTTTCTAACTATGGCAGGTGCTATGTTGCGAATGCCAGGGAAAGAGTTGAAATGGCTAAGCAACAAATCCAATTTCTCACGACGCTCAGCCATCTTCAAACTCTTACGCAAGATCAACAAATGTGTTGTGCGAAGTCAAAGTGTGTGTCTCTGTGAATTAACAAAGAAAGATACAAAAATGGCAAATCCGATCGAGATGTAAGCAAATCCAAGATAAAGGTTACTCATCTAAATAATATTTGTATACTGATAGGTAGAGACACAAAATTGTGCGTGTTAAGAAATTTGATGGAACATGGACATCCACAAAAATGGAGCTTGCAACAACTGAATGTCTCAACCATTATCAGCACATATTTCTGAGTTTATCTGTTGCGGGTACTAATGTTCATGATGCTTGAATTTTTTTCTTAAATTGTGTGTATGCCATTGTTGACAATGTATCTGCTTTGAGATATTTCTTTTCTTCACTAAGGAAGAGCGGACACATACATTATATGGCATGGGACATTGGAAGTCACTTGGTTGGGATAGTCTGATGGTTGAATTCTTTGTTGCCTTCTTCTGGAATGAGCTTAAACTTTCAATCTTGACCATGATTAATGTTACATGGGAAACACAATGTATGCCTAATTCTTGGAAAGAAGGCCTTGTGACTTTGGTATCTAAAAAATCATTGGGAGAATCCTTTAGTGATTGGAGACCAATGACATTAATGCCAGTTATCTATAAATGCTTGCAAATCGTATTGGTGGTCTACTTTTCCATGGTTTGCATCCACAACAATATGGTTTTGTCCCCAAAAGACGAATTATGGGTAATATTACTAATGTATATCTGACGATGGAATATGCCAAATATACTTATCAGAAGGTCCTTGTTATGTAGCAAAAGCTTTCGATATGCTTCAATGGGACTACATAGCTAAGATCATGGCTACAATGGGCTTTGGTTGTAAAATGAAACAAGCTATTTTTTGGTTATATTGAGAAAGAATTGCTTAGTGTGTTTTGGCTCGTAATCTTTCATCGAAGTGGACATTGCAAAAATCTAGGCGTCAAGGATGCCCTCTTAGTGCATTACTCTATGTAATTTCTGTACATCCACTTTTGATGTATATGGATGTTCTGAATGCCCAGGGGCAAAGACCAAAGATCATCTCAAAAGACATAGCGCTCCTGTATGGGGCTTGGTTTTCCACAACAATCCCAAGGCATCAGACATAAAAGTATCAATATTAGTTTTATGCCAGAGCAACAGTGGCAAATAAAATTGCACATAGGCCATAATGATTGATTGAATAATTCTGAGATGCACATGTAAAGGCCATGTAGAAAGCTTCCAATATGCTAGCTTGGCCTTTAATTTGTTCAATACCCAATGAATGGCATCCTGCACATAGATATATACCATGCCAGTGGATATCCCAAATGTCTAAGCAGTTGGTCTGGTGGAATAATTTGTCCTGGCCATAGTAGTGCATGATGCCAGTCACACAAGAAGTCAACGGAAGTAGTTTAGACTTAGAAAAGTTGATATAAAGTCCAACTACTTTACCAAATAATTCCAAATTTCTCATGATGCAAATGCATGGTGGATTAAATATACTTGATCTACATTATCATCTCTTGGCAAGAAAGGCTACCATGATTCCCACTTTTTTCCAACTTTGGCAGCCATGGGCCATAATACTTGGAGGCCTGTGTGCTTCCATCAAGACGAGAGCTTATGGCAATTGGCACATTTCTCACTGGGAAGCAGTGCTTAGTAAATTTGAAGGAAAAATTTCAGGATGCCTTTATGCATCTTCCCTTCTTTGTGAATGGAAATCAGCTTTGTCTTCTATTCACTGGCATGGTAGAGATGCACTGACTGGGAATTCTTTTTTATTGGAAAGCATTCATTGGTCTTCAGTGTTTCCTCAACCACTTGCAGTATAAGAACCATGAAAGGCTTGCTTGTCGTCCTCTATTGGAGTTACCACTGTGGCAGATTTGTGTTGACTTTTCCACAAGCTTGTTTGAAACATAACTTGGGTCTAGACTCTTCATTTTCTTGAACCACTTACCATCCCATCCTTGGATGATTAGGGTAGACTTCATGATTGGCAACTTATTGGTCATACGAGTTCTCTTTGATTGGATGCACTTTCGGCAAGTAATGTGTACAAATTGTTGCTTCCTTCCCCGTGGATTCAGCCTCATGCCGATACTTTATGGGGATTGCATAAGAATACTTTATGGGGATTGCATAAGAATATTAAATGGTGGAAACAAAGGCTTTGAATAATTTGGGGTCCTCTCAAGGAGCGTCTATTCTTATGGAGATGCCTTGTGGGAATACTTCCAGTTTATGTTCTGACTCGTCATGATGGGGAACAAGGCCTTCTTTATACATGGTCTTTGTCAGAGGGATTGCAGAAGAGGTGGGAGCTACTGTTGCACCACAGATCCCTTGGTCAAGGCCATCTTCCAAATTCAGCTCCTGTGGTGCATGCTCCTAGCTGATGCACAGATGGTCAGAGGCCCATTCATGTAGTACTCATGTACTTCTGAGCCACGGCCATCCAATTAGTAAAGAGTAATCCTCTTTGACCTCAGGTAACTAGAACACCACAAAGAATGGGATTTCGTGGATCACCATGGTGACTCCTTCCACTAGGCCTTACGGGGTCACCTCCCATTGGTCGGCTAACTGAGCACAGATGTTCGCTGGTCTCATTACGTTGAGACCCACTACACGGAGTGTGAATTGTGGCATTAGGTTTACCCCCAAGGCACTATCAATAATTTCCCATGAAAGTGGGGTACCCTGAATCTCTGAGAGGAAGATGCATAGAGGCCATTGAGGGGCCTCAAATCTTTCGTATGCAACCGCTATGTCCTTTGGTCTAATATTGTTCATTCAGTGTGCAAGCCCTCTTCCTTTTGATCAAGTTTATGGGGACTTCAAGATTTGCAGACGATAGATAGATTGCTTGAATGCATATCCATGGAGACAGCCAACCCATTGGCAGTTTCAAGGATCTTGATCACTGTGACAACCCCCAGATTTTTAATGCCTCTGGATTTTTTGTTATTTTATTATTTGTTTAATAGAATCCTCCTTTTTTATTAGAACAACAAACATTATAAAGCATGATCGTTTTTAACATATTAAAGTTTTATTTCTAAATTTCAGTATATATTCTTTAAATTGCTAGGTTCATCCTATAAAAATATTCCATGATGAGCATAATTTGTGTTTGCAGAAATACATATGCTATGGGAAGGGTTTGCATCGTGGAGACACCAGATAATGAAAATTGTGGTATTGTCAACACACTTGCTATTGGATGTGAGATTACTTTAGGGTCGTCGGTAAATCCTTTGCTAGATATCTTGGGACAACAATGTCCACAAGATATAACAGAAGTTCCATCATCATCTGTGAAGGATGTAACAAAAGTCTTCTTGAATGGGAATTGGGTAGCAGTTCATGGTAATCCTAAGGACCTAGTTAGGCACTTGCGCAATCTTCGTCGGCAGTCATACATTCATCATGAGGTGTGTAATTTATTTCCTAGAGTTCTGCTTTTTTGGGAAAGAAAGTTCCAAGAATCTCTTCACATCTTTACAATGATACGAATAAACAGAAATCAAGTGGTTGAAGGTCTTTTTTTTAAGAGTATGCTGAATCTATGTTAAGTAGGCATTTTCATCCTATAAAATTACTAGAAGTCTAATCCCCATATGTTATCATCTTCAAGATACAATAGGACTGAAATGTAGGTGACTGGTAATGCTGAAGTCGTTAGCTTTGGTTGTATGCGATGTGGAAGAATAAGTATGAATTATTTGAATCATTAAGCTGAAGTCCAATGGATATTATTTTCAGGACGATTTCGAAGGAATGTGTCCATACTTGTATAGTTAACCACATGCCTTACCACCCTGATTGTCATTTTCGACAGGTTGAGATTGCAGCAGATCCACATCGAAAGGAAATTCAAATTTTTTGTGATGGTGGCCGGTTCATAAGACCTTTGGTTGTGGTAGAGAAAAATCACCCTTGCATAACCAAACAGCAAATCAAGGAGTTGCAGTCACAAAGGACACACGTGTGTAGATATTTGTTATGTCATGGAGTACTTGAGCTCTTGGGACCTGAAGAAGAAGAGAGATGCATTGTGGCGGAAGATTTGAAGGAGCTTAAGGATTCTAGAAGTGAACATGACAGTAAACACTTCACTCATTGCCAGCTACATCCATCATTTTCCTTCTCTCTTGGCACATGCCTTATCCCATTCTCAAATCACAATGCCTACAACCGAGTCATGTATCAGGCTCAGAAGCATGGAAAACAAGCCATAGGTCTCTACACAACATGCTTATCAGCAAGGTCTGATACAACAAGCCATCAATTGTTTTATCCACAGAGGCCACTTTGTGACACCAAAGTGGCAAAACTCTTGAACCGACAAGATCTTAGCAATGGGCAAAATACCATAGTTGCTATCTGCCCATTTTATGGATACAATCAAGAGGATTCGATCATCATCAACCAATCGTCAGTTGACCGTGGACTCTTCAAATCTAGCCATTTTCAGTCTTTTGACTTTGAGATAGATGCAAAAACTGAAAAGCTTACAAAGTCATCTCTGAGCTCAGATAAGGACACAATGCCGTTGTTTCAACAGAAGCTGGATGATGATGGACTTCCCTTCATTGGTGGAAATTTTTTCCCACATGATATCCTTGCTAGAAAAGAACGCCTGGAGGACTCGACATCTCAGTGGGAAGGCTCGTGTTTGAGATTGAATGCAATTGAAAAGGGAAGAGTTGATCAAGTGATTATAGCATCTGATGATGAGGAAAATGCTACAGCACGTGTGAGATTGAGACAGACGCGTGTTCCTGTTGATGGCGATAAGTTCTCCTCAAGGCATGGTCAGAAGGGTGTTGTTGGGTTTCTGTGTCGCCAAGAGGATATGTTTTTTACACGGGAAGGGATTGTGCCAGATATCATCATTAATCCCCATGCCTTCCCAAGCAGACAAACCATTGGTCAATTGGCAGAAGGCATTGTTGCAAAAATTGCTGCAGTTAGTGGCAGAAGAATAGATTCTACACCGTTCAGCAGAACAGATATGCACACCATCCTACAAGAACTTCAAAGGTGTGTGATCTAAAATTCTTCTTGTTATCTTCATGAATGGAACACACACGCACATGCACACACGCGGACACACTTATTTAAGTATGGATGTTTAAAGATAATAAATCAAGGCATATTCTCCCAATCACTTCACCCTCGCTCTCTTCCTCTCTGTGCTCCCTTCCTCCTGCCCACCATTCACCTCGCCCCCCTGCTGCGCAGCTGTGCACCTGCACATTCTGCCCACCATTCCCCTTGCCCTCCTCTCTACACAGCCCCTCTCCTGCCTGCCATCTACCTCGTCCCCTCCTCTCTGCACACATCTCCTCCTGCCTGCCATTCACCTCCTCCTCCTCCTGCCAGTCTGACCGCCTTCTTCTCTGCCCTAGTCAGCTTCTCCCCTCTCTCCTCTCCCGCTTCTTGGCTGCATCAGCATACGGAAAATTATTAAGGTGTTCAAGACAGCTGCCTGTCTCTTAACTGGCATTATGTCAAACCATCTCTAACTCCAATTTGGTCTTTACCTACTTTGTATACTCTGTTCAGACCTCTGAATCCACGATCCAAGATAATTGGATTCCCCTTTGCTTCTTACAAGAACTCTGACAGGAATACTTCCTTCCCCAATTCGCTTCTGCATCCAACTTCCTGGGCTCCAGATTGATGATCCTTTCCCATTCTCCCCTGTTTCTCAACTTTCCACAGTCAAGATTCAGCTACCTATGGTTGATCTCCTTTAAACATGTCATACAATCAAGGGACCCAATTCATGCTAGCAGTCCACACTTAATCTCTGAAGTCTACTCAAACCCTTTGAATTGATGAAATTGAACCAATTCAATCAGATTTTGACTCCTCTTTCTCAAGGCATACACAAGCTTAGTACTCAAAACTTATGATCAATAACCCATCATACAAACGTGAAAACATCAGATACAGAGCACTTGATCACACTTCACAGCACTACGTTATATACAAAACTTACAGTAGTACCTCCTCAATGGAGCTTACAGAAGCAAGACAAAAAGCGATGGTAGCTTTACGCTCCTGAGAATGAGTAGCTTGATCAAACTGAAGAAGTTGAAGCCCTCTTTGATGAGCTTCCAGCAAGTAACGGCCAGCCTTCATCCAACATCAACTCCAATTACCAATAGTTGCTCTAGGAAAGAGCCAAGTTCTAACAGAATAGATGCCCTAGATGCTCTAGCCCTCCAATTCACCTTACATCCACCTCTACTCTGGTTCAGATTCCCCCTGTCCCAAATTGGCCACAAAAAAAGTCTACAATTTCCAAACACAATCTCTGATATTGATAGTTCCTCTTCGATTAAGCTTGAATTCAACCGCTCTATTCATGCAATTCACCATCCCCTGTTGCCCTGCTCCATATGCATTCATCACCTCCACTTTCTCTCCTCTCTACTCTTTCCCATCACAAGCTCTAACACAGGTCCATCTTCTTCAATTCATCATCCATCCAGGTTCCCTCTGCTCACCTAGAGGCTCAACTCTTTCAGTCCTGTGCTGTGTGAAAAACACGACGTTTTTCCTGTCCCCTGTTGCTCAGCACCTCTGATTATTCAACATCTCAGCTCTCTCTCTCTTCTGAATGTAGAATTCTACGTTTTTTTCCTATTCCCTTGCTGCTGTGCACTCCCTGCATGCCAAATTAGCAACCACACATTCTTTCTATTCTCAATTACCCCCCTTTCTTGCTCTTCCCTGACTGGGGACACCTCCCCATACTGCCAAATGGACTTCTAGACTTTGGATGCACATACTAAGGCATCATTCCTATGCACATGACCAGCTATGATCCATTCTCGCACCATCACACACACTCTTATTTCCCATTCATCCCAACACCACAAATATGTTATGACTATGTACAGCCATGCCTTTTCAGACTTAAACTCCCAACCAGCCTATGCTATCACATGAACTTACACCATGTGGATGTCGGATTCAGATGACTATGCATCATCAACATGCACATGACCAACTACGGCTTATTTCCACCATCCTCTACATGTAACTCAATCATCTACTTTCAAGCACCAAACCGTAAAAATCTAAGGATTGCCTATAGCTACTCTTTCCCATATTTATACCAACCATGAACTTCTACCTGGGGCTCTAATCCCTCTTGCAAGCATCACCAAATTTCCCCTCACAGCGGGCAGCAGAGGGGTAGGCAGGCAGAAGAGGGGATGAAGACGAGCAGAGAAGGACGCACATAAGAGGGTGAAGGCAAGCCTCAACAGTCGGGGAGCTCAAAGGAGACCTAAAATTCGCATTCGTTTGTTCTCTCGTTTACTGGCACATTTAATGATCAGCATCATCCTAGGTGGCTGGGTGTTTTCTCCAGGACAGGATTTCCATCACAGATGTTAGCCTTGCTGGACAGGATGAGGAGGGAGATCATGTTTTTTCTTCTATCTAGCCAGGATGGAAATTGATGAAATGTGGCATGGATGAGATTATTCCTAGCACTGCCCTTTATCAAGTGAGAGTACTTAGTTTCTCAAAAAGCACCCATATGTTAACACCACACATCATATTGTGACCCATATGGTGGATGTTCTATTAGATATCTTCGTTGGGATCCTGTTGAGTGGGAGTGGATTGATGCAGCCAATCCTATGAAGAGTCAGCCTTTTTTTAGCTAGTAATGCCAGGCTCCTTTTACTTGGACAGATTTAGAGGACTCCTACACTCAGGCTGCACTGGGAGAGTTATGACATCACCCTATTGATTCAAATGAGATTTTGGCACAGACTTTGGCACTCATACAGGAGGAGCCAGATCTCCCACTTCTTTTGGTTTTTTTTACATGGTGGCCTCCCCATTAATCAGTGGAGGGCTATTTTTGAGCAGACCCTTCAGATGCATGCCAATAGCTTTTGAGACAGTACAACATTGCATATAGGGGTGAAAAGCTCCTTAGAGGATTTGGGGCTCTATAGCTCAGCTTATGAGCAGATTGAGGAGAGAGACCATTTATGTTACTAGGGGTGTTATTGCTTGGCTCACTCAGTTTGGTCCACAAATATTTTGAGGGCGGGGATCTGGACACACCCTGCCATAATGATATTCAGAGGTGTGCATGCTATTGGATATCCCTCATACACAATATAGAACACCTCTAGAGAAGATTGATACTACTTGGGAGACCATTGCCAGTATCACATTTTGGCAGATTTAGAGGGCCAGATGCACAGAGGCTATTGAGGGCATTCAGATATACGACACTGAGTGCATTTGTACTAGGAATCAAGGGATCTTTTTCTCGTCGACCCCCATATCACTCCTTTGGCACCTTTCTGCCCCAGATTGGTTGAGATCACCCTACATTATGGGATGAGGACTTTTTATTCTGGCTTCTAGCTATGATTTTGTATGGTCCATTCAAACTTAATAGAAGTCTCTCGTTTCTGGAAAATAAGGATAATAAATCAAGTTAAAGATCAGTATATATCTTATACACAAGAAACTAAGATCAATCTGGACTAGATATAAGGAGGCTGTGATTGCATTGATTTTGCAGATTGGGATATGGAGAAGGAAAGGAGGTTATGATGAATGGAAGAACTGGGGAGCAACTGAAGAGCAAGATATCAATTAGTCCTGTTTTCTATCAAAGGCTGGTCCACATGGCTCTGGATAAACTGAAGTATAGAAGCAGGGGCCGTGTTGATTCGCTTACCAAGCAGCCTGTCTCGGGCCGTAAGAAGCAAGGAGGCGTGAAGTTTGGTGAAATGGAAAGAGATTGCTTGATAGCCCATGGGGCTTCAGCAAATTTGAAAGAGAGATTGTTTCTGTTGAGTGATCCTTATACTGTCTTCATTTGTAGCTCATGTAATATAGTTGCTTGGAGAGAAAAACAAGGACTGCGATGCTGCTCTTGCAAGAGCAGTAATCATATTGTCCAGGTTCACATGCCCTATTCCTGCAAGCTTCTCTACCAGGAGCTTTTCAGCATGGGAATACGTCTAAAGTTTTGGACTGAGCTCTGCTAAGCCTATTTAAACAGTCACTAAAATTCTCCTCACGTCTTAATTTTGTGTTTTTTGTATGTTGCACATGCTCTACTAGAGTCACTCATTCATATTTTAGCAACCTTGCTTTGCTGGGGCTATTTATTCACATTGCAAGTTCAATCCAAGCCATTGTCATCCAGCTTAGGCACACATATGAATATGTCAGTTCTTGCATATTTTATCAATTTGTTAGAATGAATGCTTCTGCAGTGGTAACATCATATCTCCAGTAGAAATTCACATCCATTTTAGTTTTGTGATTGGAAACTTCTGCTTTATATATGAGAATTTATTTACAAAGCTCTTCCAAAAAGACCAGTGCCTTCAGGGCCAGATAATATACTTTGAAACTATGGACTTTGAGTGTTTTTTTGGAAGAAAAGGACCTGTGCCTGCAAGGCCCAATATTCTTTTATTTTTATTTTTGCATGAGAAGATTCATGTAGTCACGAGGTTTTTTAGAATGGTCCAACTTGTGCTCACAAAGTAGCCACAATACCACCCCGTAGATTTGAATTCATCAAAGCTAAAAGAAAAAAGATACTCTTAGATGTCTTTATCCTGCTGCATGTAGTGGGACCACCCTCTTCCTCTATTTGTGCCCCATAGATCCATCACATGCAGTTTTGCTACTTGAGACAGCATCAAAGCTGCAAAGTAGTTCACCATGGACTTGTTGATATGGTATGGGCATTGCCCAGAGTATGCAGATTAGATACACAACTAAACTTTACTTTCTCATCTTCTGCTTGCACGCTGCTGCCCTGTGTTTAAAACACATGTTTTGCTTTTGCTTTTGCTTGCTAATCAGAGCAACATGCATGTCTGCTAGTTTGATCTCTTCATCCATGGTTTTTTTGCGTGCAATGTGGCTAGATTCTTTAGGTCTCCATGGTTGGCATTGGCATGCAATGTGTCTGCCTCCATTGTTGGCATTGTACATGCATTGTACCATGGTTCTCTCGGTCTTTATGTATTAACTGCTGAGTCTCATTTTAAGTCATTATATTTATGCTCAAGATGGAAATAGAGGAATTTCATAATACATGGATTAGGCGACATATTAACCCTTCTTTGTGGCACCCTTCCAATGTATGTCCTTCCAACGTATTGTAAGTATGTTGCCAATGAGAAGTCAGAGGATGTTTTTAGTTAATTGTGTTAGCATGTGTGTAAATAGAAATGCAAAAGCATAGTATGGCTATGGATGGTGTGACTAGGCAGAGGATGTTTGAGGTGCATTGCATCACAACATATGTTGAACACATTGACCAAGGAGTGTCAAACGAGGTCATGCCTTAGGCTTGTACAAAAAAATTCAGAAAGGGACTGTGATTGTTGGGTAATGCTACCTTTGTTTCCATTCTACAAGATTGCAATCAAACAAGAAGCTTGGAGACATGTAAGAACATTTTTCTCTTCTACCTGAATATGCTGGGAATGTTTATGGCAGCCATTATATTGTGTATATGGGAGTTGTTAGCCTAATGGATTAGCAATCCCTTCAAAGTTGTTTTTATGCCTTATTATTTGTTGCAATCAAAATCAAAGCATGATTCAAAAGATGGTGAACTATGCGCGATGAGGGTGAAGCCAGAGGAAACTCTAGTGCCTTGTTGTCAAAGGTCTTGATTGCTTCGAATCCTATGTAGAAAAAACGATGGTTGGGACATTCAAGGACCATGCAAATGCAGCATGAGCCCAAATTTTGGTTGTACTTGGTGTTTAGTATCTTAAAGATATCAAAATATGCATTTAACTGTGGTTTTTTTTTTTTTAAAGTTTGGCGTTAGAAGCGGGCTTAGTACCCATGGGACCCCCCTTATCCCACAAAGCAGGGGCAAAGCATCAATCGGAACACAAGGGCAAGACATCAATCGGGGTAGCAAGCAGGGTTCGAACCCACAACCTGGGTTTTGACAACGAAACGCCTTAAGCGACTGAGCTACTGCCCGATGATAATTTAACTGTGGTTTGAATTTGCGGTCTGGTGCACGTCTATGTTGTTATTGGTCTACAAGCGTGCACAGGCAAGGTAGAAAAATTGATGATCCTTGGATAGACTTGGTGCCCACTGTCGAACACTTCACAAGAATAGAAAAAGCATTTTGTGTTGGCGGGTTCTTCCCCAAGTGGTTACCTCACTTCTCTACAACCTTCCGATGCTCAGGAAATTATTTCAGCTGATCCTTTCATAAATCCTTTTCACCATGGATTGAAGAGGATACTGTAATAGCAGTAGTGTCGCCAACATGCTCCGCCCCCCTTCGTGCGCCTGCATCCCTGCCACTTCCTGCTGTTCGCGCACCTCCCCCTCTCCTCTTCGCTGCCATGTCCTCGCCTTCCTTCTAAGCCATCCTCCCCTCCGCCTCCCCCCCCCCCCTTTGCCTCCATATTCCTCACTGCCTCCCTTCCTCCACCCCTTGACCCTAGCCTCAAGAACGGATCATGGCTAATCAATCCCTTCCGGCTGGGCGAACCATTCCTTGCGACCCTCTTCACCGAAATTGAGAAAGACTCCAAGATGACACTCATTGGAAAAATCTTTGGTTCCCACCCCAGGCCGGTGATGGTACTAGCGGGGTTGCCCTCTTGACTTCATGCTCCATTTAAAGATGTAAGGCTACTTGGGAGAGGATTCTTCCAAGTAGACTTTGCCGCAACGGAGGCAGCCTCCAAAGTGCTCAAGCAAGATTTTCTTGGTCAAGATTAGATGGCACTGTACACACCAGAGCAAGAGTAGCTTGGGAACCATTATTATGCCTAAGCAAGAGGGAGGATTGAACATCATTGACCTTGGGCTTTTCTTTGTAAGCTAGTTGTCAAAGGATTTCTTCTTGCCACTGAACCGTGGAAGGATTTTCTTCTGTAGCATATTACAAGGTGCACACCAATTAGAGGAGGTGATTGGATTTACAACCCATGTTTTATCTTCTTGGATGTAGAGCACCGGCCACCTTCTTCGCCTCTAGTGAGATCTCTTCTGCGAGCGTGGGAATTGCATGAGGAGTTTATGCAGATGGATGCAACCATGCCCAACTCATGGTTTGGGGTGTTTTCAAGGGCAGGGATACCCGTTCAGGTCATGTGCCTTCCCACTTGGGTGAGGACGATGTACCAGTATTTTACTCCATTCAAGATAGATGGCTCTTGGAGAGAAGTCTTAAACAGGATATCATTGAGGGTCCGGCGAGTGAGCGGTGGGCAAGGTAGGGAAGCACTTCTATATTGATTCCCCTCAAGGGATGATTACAAATTTTTGGAGCCTCTAGTTATATGATGGGTGTTCTATCAAATACCTGAACTGGGACCCAATGAGTGGGATTCGAGGGATGAAAAGAACACCCTTCTTTAGTTACACTATGCGGAATGCTAGACACCTGGTTCCAGTCTTGGATCTCATTGGGAGGCTTGTGGGATCACCCTTGACGTTCAGAGAGCTTTTTGTTCCAGGTTGTTGCACTTGTACATAAGGGAAACGAAGATTTCCTCTTCTATTTGACAAACAGATAGTCTACCATTGCCTATGGGAGTGCAAGGAGGCACAGAGGATTTGGATTGCTTATGGGAGTGCAAGGAGGCACAGAGGATTTGGATTGCAATAGCACATCTTTTTGGAAGGATGAGGAGGGATGCCTACATTTGTTTTGGTGATATTGCTTGGTTGACACAGGTGGGCCCTCAACTCCGGTTTGAAGGGAACGATAGAGACATGGTCATGAGGATTACCGGTGGGTGGTGCCATCTTCAAGACATGCGAGATTCAAGTTACGTGTATCACCAGCACAAAGATTGGACACTACATGGGAGATCATTGTTAGCATCACATCTTGGCACACCTTGGTTTATGATACACAATGCATTTACAAGATTTGGTGTGATATTATCCACGGCTCTCATGGCCACTTAGGCCAAGATTCAGGGATCTTGCAAAGAGAAAGCATGGCCATTTCATGAGAGTGAGATCATGGCATCTTTTTTCACTACATCTCATATGGGACCTTGTTGGTAGCACAAGGCACCAGATTGGTTGAGATTCCCCCCCCCCCCCAACTTGATCTGAAATCAGTCTTTTTGTTTTTAAAAAAATCATACTTAATAGAAGTCTCTTTTCTAGGGAAAAAAAAAAGAGAATATCATAATTTTTACAAGCATTTTCTTCATACTTAAAACTAGAAGCTAAAAATTTTGAGGAGGTTTTTCCTTCTCCCACCATTTTGACAAGTATTTATCAAATTTTGAATCCGCTTTAGAACATATCTTCTCGCTAGCCATGCACCCTACCCAAGCAAAGTTGCAATTTCAATAACCTAACACCTCTTGGAACTAAAAGAAAAGCGTTTTGTGGGGATAGTCACCAAGCGAGCTTGGTGGGAGGGAGCTTTTCTTGGCTACCCTCTCTCCCTACTTTAACAATCTCTCTCTAACTATTGCCACCACCATCTCCGCCCACCACCGCCCAGCCCAGCCCAGTCCACACCACTCTCTCTCTCCTTCTCCCACCCTCTTCCCTCCCCCACTCTCTCTCCTCTCCTTCCCTCTGTCTCTCTCTCTCTAGGAGATCCTCCTCTCTCCTTCTCCCACCCTCCCTCTCTCTCCACTTTCTCCCTCCCTTTCACTCTCCCACCCTCCCTCTCTCTCCTTCTCTCCCCCTCTCTCTTCCCTCCCTTTTCCTCTCCCACCCTCCCTCTCTTTCTCTATCCTTGTCTCTCTTTGCTAACACACTCTCTCTCTTTTCTATTACCAACGTCTATTTCTTTCCCTTCCTTTTACTCTTCCACCCTCTCCCTCTATCCTTCTCTTACCTCCTATCCTCCTTCCCTTTCTCGCTCTCTATATCCTCCTCTCCCCTCTCTTTCTCTTATCTCTTATGTCCCTTTCCTCTCTTGCTCTCTATATCCTCCTCTCTCTCTCTCTCTCTCTCTCTCTCTCTCTCTTTGCTCACTCTCTCTATCTTTCTCTTTACTCTCTCTCTCTCTATCTTCCCCCACTCTCTCTCTATCCATCTCTTTGCTCACACTCTCTATCATTCTCTTGACTCTCTCTCTCTCTCTATCCTCCCTCTCTCTTTCTCTATCCTTCTCTCTCTCTTTCTCTCTCTCTCTCTCTCTCTCTCCCCCCCCTATCCCTCTCTCTCTCTCTATCCTTCTCTCTTCTATATTTCTCTCTTCCTCTCTATCCTTCTCTTACCTCCTATCCTCCTCCTCTCTTTCGCTCTCTATATCCTCATCTCTCTCTATCCATCTTGTTGCTCACTCTCTCTTTCTCTTTACTCTCTCTCTCTCTCTCTCTCTCTCTCTCTCTCTCTCTCTCTCTCTCTCAGTTAGTTGTTTAGTTGTTTTTAGCTTTTCTTACACAGACATTGTATCAGATCCACCAATTGTTGTAACCTTTTTGGTCTCATAGGTCATTTTGGCCTTCTGAAGACGTTAATATATCATTTCATTTCTCTCTCTCTCTCTCTCTCTCTCTCTCTCTCTCTCTCTCTCTCTCTATCTATCTATCTATCTATCTATCTATCTATCTATCTATCCTTCTCTTTGCTAACTCTCGCTCTATCCTTCTCTTGGCTCTCCTTCTCTGTCTATCCCTCTCTCTCCCTCTATATCCTTCTCTTTGCTAACTCTTTAGCCCTTCTCTTTGCTCACTCTCGCCTCCCTCTCTCTCTCTCTCTACCCTTCTCTTTTCTCTCTCTCTCTCTCTCTCTCTCTCTCTCTCTCTCTCTCTCTCTCTCTTTCAATCTTTCTCTTTACTCACTCTCGCCTCCCACCCTCTCTCTCTCTACCGTTCTCTTTGCTCTCTCTCTCTCTCTCTCTCTCTCTCTCTCATTTTCTCGAACTCCTCATTTTGTTCTTGCTTTCTTAGGAATCTCCTCAGAAGACAAGATCCTTTTTTTTCTCTCTCTACCCTCCTCTCTCACTATTGCAGTCCCTTTCTTTGCTCACTCTCTTTATCCTCCCTCTCTCTCTTCCCTTCTCTTTGCTCTCTCTCTCTCTCTCTCTCTCTCTCTCTCTCTCTCTCTCTCTCTATCCTCCCTCACTCTCTTTATCCCACTTGGAGCTAGACTGGCAGCACCTTTTTTACTATGCGGATGGTGCTAGATACAATAGACAGGTTACAGAATGGAGAGGCACAGGATCATAATGGGCTAGTTGGAGAGCACTTCTCATATGCACGAGACACTTTGGCTCCGCTCATCGTACATGTGTTTAATCGTGCCATTTGTGAGGGTTTCCCAACAAGCTGGATAGAGCATATCATTGTACCACTCTTTAAGAGTGGGGACCCCATGGTACCAAGCAACTACAGGATGATCATGATTGGTCATTACTTGGCCAAACTATATGGCTCTATATTGGAGTCGGAGCTGAGCCAATGGTGGGCATAGAGGCATGGTCATCGAGCACATGGACAGGTTGGCTTCAGGAGAGGACTTACTACCTTGGATCACATACTGACACTTCAGGCACTTATTGAAGAGGGTAGGGCGCAGAAGAGAAGGATATACTGCTGCTTTGTGGACTTCCGTAAAGCCTTCGATATCGTACCACCACGTGCCAGGCTTATGCACAGATTGCATGACATTGAGGTACCCGAGGATATGCAGTGGGGGATATATGCTTTGTATGAGTCTGTGTGACAAGCAGAGTCCGAGCTCCAGGCGGACTATCTGATAGGGTGACCAGCACGATAGGGGTAAAGCAAGGATGCCCGCTATCGCTCACTCTCTTTGGACTGTACATTGATGCGGTCTCTGATTATGTAGGCAAATTGGGAGGCCCAGGGGCATGCCTGGCAGGGGTGTTGATACCCATCTTGTTATATGCTGATGATATTGTTCTAATCTCAGACTCTTCGGAGAGATTACAGAGACACCTGGATGCATTACAGGCTTTCTGTGTGCAGATAGAGATCTGACAGTGAACCTTGGGAAAACCAAGGTTATGGTGTTTAACACCACACATGCATGGGTGACGAGATCAAAGCCTCAATTCACTTTTCGAGGGAAACCGGTAGAGTACATCAGGTCGTATGTCTACTTGGGAGTTACTTTGACAGGACCGCGTTTCTCCCTGAAAGGAGGCAGCAGCAGCTAGATTAGCTCGAGGGCATGCAGCCTTGGGGGCACTTGAGAGGCAGTGTGCACACATACAGTTTCAGGAGCCACGCACCAAATTGTGGCTATTTGATACGCTTGTCACACCAACCCTCTTGTACAGAGCTCCAATTTGGGGAGCCAATATACATCACAGATCTCAGAGAGGGACATATGAGGGATGGAGGCAAATGGAGAGACCACTGATTATGATGATTACCCGCATGATTCAGAGCAAATCAGTAGTACCACATGAGATTGTTCGGGCTGAGCTAAGTGCCCAACTAGTAGTAATCGAGGCCCTATTCCAGGCAGTTACCTTTTTACAGTAACTATGGGAGCTCCCTCAGCAGAGGTCTCTCGATTGGCATTAACCTCATCCATACAGTTGGCAAAGGATGGAGATACTCATTGCTAGTACGCTCACATGAGATCATGGTTTGACCTACACGGTTTGCGGATAGAGACACTACCACCCTTTTAGTACAGTCTGGATTGTCCATTTTTGGATCTTACCGGCTCAGAGCAAAATCGCATGATCAGGATGGATATCATCAGAGTGGACACAGAGAGGACATGGACTAGCCCCCTCCTTGAGCCCTTAGGCACGAAAATGGCTCATTACAAGAGCAATTTTCTACACCTCTCACCATATGATTTTATCACCACTCGCCCGACGTACATGGATGTACACCTATCACATGGGATACGTTGTGTCGCCATTGGACACAGATCCGGACCTCATCACACAGCCTGCGGAAGTAGACAGGGCAATATGTGCATCAGATCTTGGATGACTGCATTTGTCAGCTATGCTACCAGGAGGTAGAGACAGAGGAACACTACATTTGCCGATGTATAGTCTATTATGAGATCCAAGGGAGATATCACTACCTCTTTCGAGAGGGTTTTGGGCCGTTATGCAAGGTCATGGAGTTTGAGGATCAGAGATGTCTGGGATTGTTTCTACTTGAGCTCACGAGACACAGAGAGACCCTCTTGGCAGATAGGAGGCTGAGCCATGATGTACTTAGATAGAGGATCCTAACAGAATTCTTGGGCGCACCAACACTAGCAACCCAGCCCACACACCTCTTGATACCTCCTCCATTGGGCCATCAGGGCATCGACCACGCTCCCAGAGAGTCACCACTGATAGAGCAGTTATCTTATGTCGTGCTCGTCGGCCACGCCCACCAGGATCCCGACCACGGCATCCTCACCATCGCCAGATCAGAGCCATTATTGATCGGCATCGGAGGTGCCTACCTCGCTTCTATGACCTCTCCATTCTAGACAACCCCATGGCAGAGATACTTGATCTAAGAAGAGGGCAACACTTCAACTGATCAGCATACATGGATCTACCTGATATACATTTTTCAGTATTTTTGAGTATTTTTTAGTATTTTCTATTCAGTATCATCTCGGAGTCTTACAGTTCTATTCTTATAACTGTAGGACAATGAATTTATTGTACTTTTTAGTCTCATTTAGTTGTTCTCTTTGATTTGACACCAACTTCAGATGTACTCTCAGTTTTGGTCTCATAGGCCATTATGGCCTCTTAGAAACGTTAATATATCATTTCATTTCATTTCATTTCTCTCTCTCTCTCTCTCTCTCTCTCTCTCTCTCTCTCACTTGCTCTTTCTGTCTTTCTTTTTGCTCACTCTCTCTATATTTCTTTCTCATTTTTCCATAAAGCTTACTTAACTCATGTTTTGCATACAGATCCTCGAGTCTACAAACACTTCACTACCTTATTCATTCACACAATACAGAAAATGTCGATTCTTTATTGGTTTGTACATATATAAACATCGTTGCAAAACTAACATGTGTTGCTCTCGTCCTCTTTCTCTTGACATAATTATAAGATCATGACAAAATCATAAACAGCTATTACAAATAAGATCATGACCCAGTCACTTGACTATTCACAAATAAATATGTTTAGTACATTACAATAAAATCTTCATCAAGACACCCTCCACTACATCCTCATCAGGGTCAATATAAACAATTGTTACAAATAAGATCATGACCCAGTCACTTGACTATTCATAAATATGTTTAATGCATTACAATAAAATCTTCATCAAGACACCCTCCACTACATCCTCATCAGGGTCAATATAAACAATGTTCATGCCTAATTTTTTTGCTAAAGCTCTTTAATACTTTTCCTTGCTTTACATGACGGCCCAACAAGCTATCCCAAAAGTTATATCCATGTTAAGATCTACCTACAAAGAAAATATCTCTTAATTTCACCAAAAAATGTAAGGCCCTTATTTAAAAGCGCATGAAGAGTTAACTCGTACCTCGCCATGATGTCCCATGTGGGCGTTTGTCCCACTACATCATGTTGCAAGGATCAATGATATAATCAGGTGAGAAAGATTGTGTATGGTTTTGTCCAACTATGCTTATGAAGATAGCAGCAACGAGGGTATGTATCTGCACAAGAGTATGAGATGATTTTTGTAGAAAAAAGTAATTGTTAATGAAAACTTGTATGTTTAGTGTTACTTAACTCTTTTCCAAAGGCTCTTCCAATATGCGTTGTACATCGCACATTCACCAAGGTAGCTAAGGAGAAGCCAGAACGCTCGGTATGAGCTATAATGGTTGCCACTTAACACACAGTACCGATGACAACAATAGAGCCACTGTCGCCTAAGATGCTTATAAATCTGAAGCAGTGCATGAGAAGAAACAATGAAAAAAAAAAAGAGGAGAGGAAAAGGTATAGAGAGAGGAAAAAAGACAATGAAAAAAGAGTTAGTCAGAGAAAAAGAGAAAGCTATCTTTTTAGAATTTAGAGAGGTAGAGAATCTCTTAGAGAGAGAGAGAGAGAGAGAGAGAGAGAGAGAGAGAGAGAGAGAAAGAGAGAGAGCACAAGGATGTGTGAGTGTTTTTAAAGAAAGGGAAAGAGTGTTTTACTATTAAGAAGAGGAAAGAGAGAAGAAGAAGGCATTTTGCTTTTAAGGGGGGGTGGAAGAAAAGGCGTTTTGCTTTTAAGGAGAGGGAAAAGGAAAAAAAAAGTGTTTTGTTTTGGAAAGGAGAAGAAAGCTGTGGAGAGAGAGAGAGAGAGAGAGAGAGAGAGAGAGAGAGAGAGAGCGTTTTAATTTTAGAGGGGAGAGAGAGCGCATTTTGATTTGGGGGTGGGTGCCCACTATAAGGGCGACGGGTCCACTAAGGACGATCGCCGATCACCCTTAGTGGGGGCAAGCCCCACTAAGGGTGACGGGCCCACGAAGGGTGATCGTCGATCGCCCTTAGTGGGCAAGCCCGCCTACTAAGGGCCACGTAATAAGGCTTGCCCACTAAGGGCGACGGGCCCACTAAGCCCTAAGTGGGCAAGCTTTCCCACTAAGGGCAACGGGCCCACTAAGCCCTTAGTGGGCAAGTCTTTAGTGGGTGTACATCACTAAGGACAACTCACTCATATGTGCTTGTGATGTACATCATTATTTAAAAGTATAACGTCACAATCCACTACATATGACACATGTTACATGATGTACAATGCAATTGCTTTTCAATATAGTCCACCTTCTTTGTGTGTGCTAGCTTAACATGTACTTAAGGGGTTAGGCAGTACATTATTTTCTTCTATCATTTCTAATGATGAGGAGTTGCCACTTGCTATCTTTCAACGAGTTGACTTTATAAGCATAACTTTGTAATTGTGGCTAAACTTAAATGAGAGACCTTTATTATAATGATGATGACAATGACCATGATGATGATAAACATGCTCAGATGTTGCATTTTGAATCTTTTCAAATTCTCCCATGCATTGTTGGGCAATACAAGGATGTACTCTTTATTTGAAATAAAAATGGATGGAATCATAAAAGAGATGATAAAAAGGTTAAAACTTAAATTGGGATCACGATAGAGATATAAAAGTTATGCAATGATTATATGAAAGCTTATGGAATCATAAAAGAGATGATAAAAAGGTTAAAACTTAAATTGGGATCACGATAGAGATATAAAAGTTATGCAATGATTATATGAAAGCTAGTTATGGAATACTCATTATCTAAGAGTTAGTTATGAAATAATCATTATATAGAAGTTGGTTATGAAATAATCATTAAAAGAGAGGTAGTTATGCATGCATTTATTGTATAGTATAATTATTGAAAATAAATTTTATATTTTGTGTATTATTGACATTATTTATAATGATTTTTTTTATAAAATGAGTATAATTTTTTTTAAATCTAATATGTATAGAATTCGCATTTAGACTTTGAATTCATTGTCATTAGTTTGTTGTATGTTTGTGAGATGGTTTTTTAAGAACTTATATGTTTCTAAGCTAGTTTTCTGAGAGCTTTTTTAAACCATGGAGAGCACTTCTTTTCACATTTTTGTTGGAAGTTTAGAGAGTGATCCTATTGTTACAACTGTACATGGTCATTATTATATTACTAAAGTTGATGATTTTGATAGAATATTATGTCCTCACTCTAGATTGAAAGTTTTTACAATCAAACCATAAGATGATGGTGTAGATTATCTTACACCTATCCAGTCAGCTAGACCCACTGTGGAGAGGAATCATGTTATAACTTTGATAAAGATATAACAACATAATACCTTGTTATTCTAATAATAGGAGAGTCAAGCAACACTACAACAAGCACCCCAAAAGAAGTTATTATTGACCTTACAATAGAAGATTCTCCCACAGGTACACCACTTTAGAAGAGTGTGGTCAAATACTTATTGTTTAAGAAATCTCATACTGGTGTTCTTCGTAGATGGTTATTAGCAAGCACACATATTGAGAAAGTAGAAGAGATTCCTCAAATCTATAATGGTTATGTGACTTTTGAGTTGCCAAATGTACATGATCCTTCAGTCTCTCCAATGCAAGGAATGGAGCAAGCACATGATGGCATGGCCATTGTCGGGTGAAACCTATAGAGAGTCATGTGAAGTTTCCTGGGGTTGTACGAAAGAGTTCTTGTGGAGGCTTATTTGAGTGCACTTATGCCTTGTGTGTGGAAGTAGAACTATGAATGGCACACCGAATACAACATCATGGATTAGTAAGCTTATTATCTTGGCTTAATTTCAATAAACTTTGATTTATAAGAGTATTTATTAGAACTTTGTGATTTTTCACATGCACAATGCCACTGACGACATAGTCGCTTGTGCTCTTTCTAAAAATTCCTAACTACATATTGTACTATATGGATGTTCAAGCTTTGTTCCCAATGAAAAATACACGAACGCTCACGACCTTCCAATATATTCTCTAGTCCATTATTATAGACAGTCCTGACTACCCTACAGTTGGCTCCAACCTCATCAGCCATGAAGCCAAAAAAATCTGGCTTGGAGAAGGTTGTTTGGACCATTACATTATTAATCATCTCCTAGAAAAGCACATGTGCCACTGTGTCCTCCTCTTTCATTTCACAAGTTGCAATTTTCATGAGCTCTTGCAGGCTGCATGCCATCATACGACAATTGAAAAAGTACTAAAAACAAGATTAATATTTTTCAAGAACTTAACAAGATCAAACTCTACCTTGGATCATATACATGTGCAGCCATTGTTGTCCATTCTTACATATGCCTGGTGTGATCAAAACAAACATAAGCCTTTCTTAAATCCCCATCTCCTGTTTGGCGCATATGGTTCACCAGATCTAAACCTGATGCAGGCCCTGTGGTTGACATTTTAAACACATAACATCGGTATGACTCATCCAAAGCTTGTCCAGGAAAACGACTACCATGGAAGAACTCAAAAGCACATTCCCTCTTCAATTCTAGGATACTTGACTCTACTGCCTTGCACTGAACTTTTGATCCTAGAAGCACGTGCCATCCTCCTGAATCTACAAGAGAGAATTGGACCAATTAACAAACTATGTAAATGTTCATTCACAAGAATTACCAAACAATTAAAATCAATATGAAAAGAACATTATCTTTGACATTGAATTAGGGGATGCATGTGTTCCAATAATAGTGATAACTCTATGTTGCTAATATTTGATTCATTCTTCGTATGCTTCCTGTGACAACTGCATCCAATACGAGTTGTTTGGTGATATCCATTTGTACCTTCCTCGAACCACTTGTAGCAACCTCTGAAACTACCTTCTTATCTTTTGCAATGCCTACCTTAATGTGCCTCTTTGCACCTCATGCAAATGTTTCCCTTGATGTATCATTATTTTATGCATGAGAAATATTAAATGATAAAAGAGGAATTTCCATGACATTTAAAATTCAATCATTTAAATGGAAAAAGTGAAATTCTTAGCATATTGAATTAATAGATAGATTTTAGATAAACTTATTTTATGCATAAGAAATATTTAAATGATAAAAGAGGAATTCCCATGACATTTGGAATTCAATCATTTAAATGGAAAAAGTGAAATTCTTAGCATATTGATTTAATGGATATTTTCATTAAAATTCAAAGAGAGATTCTAGATAAATTTATTTTATGCATGAAAAATTTTTAAATGATAAAAGAGGAATTCCCATGACATTTGGAATTTAATCATTTAAATAGTAAAAGTGGAATTCTTGGCATATTGAATTAATGGATATTTTTATTAAAGAAAAATAAAATTTTAGATAAATTTATTTGATAATAAAAGAGGAATTCCCATGACATTTAGAATTCAATCAATTAAATTTAAAAAGAGGAATTTCCATGATATTTGAGATCCAAGAAATTAAATGAAAAAAAGATAATACCGAGGCCAAGAAATTGGCTGAAATATTAGAAAAATCCCATCGGTTTTGTATCAAAAATAGAAAAGTGTTACTAAATGTGAAATGGATATGGATGTGAAAGAAGAGATGAGAATGAGATGTGAGTATATGTGAAAGGATGTGATATAAATGAATGTGGATGTGAATGAAGAGATAAGAATGAGATGTGAGGATATGTGAAAGGATGTGATATAAATGGATGTGGATATGAATGAAGAGATGAGAACGAGATGTGAGAATATGTGAAAGGATGTGATATAAATAAATATGGATGTGGATGTGATAGGATGTGAGGTGATGTAAATGAATGTGGATGTGGATGTGATGTGATGTAAATGGATGTGGATGTGGATGTGGATGAGATGTGATGTAAAGGGATGTGTATATGAATGTGATGAGATGTGGATGAAATGTGATGTGATATGATGTGAATCGGAATAGATGTGAATGAATGAGATGTGATGTGAATGAATGAGATGTGATGGGAAGGGCCTTCAGATGGAAGTACCGCAATTGTATACGAAATCCTTGACTTGCTTGAGGCCTAGATATGATGGTATTTACCTTATGACTCCAAGGACCGTGACTACCCGTATATACTGTGGGTATAACTGCAGCTCTTTACTGACAATATATATGAGTAAATCTAAGACCTTGAAATTATAAGCAAAAATGCTATCCAAATGATGAATTCGAATGTTGGTTGATATGATTTTAGAATTTTGGTTGAGAATTGATGAGTTGATTTGGATTCTGATTGAAAAGATAATGATTTTCGAATTCTGGTTGAAGGAAGATAAGTTGAACAAAGGAAGATAAGTTGAACAAAGCCACAATGAGGATGAATGGGACGAATCCCAGTAATGATGCTAATAATTGGAATGGCAATAATGACTTCAGCAAATCACTACGAGATTAGTGGATTGTGCTGGACAGATTGTTGTTGTTTGACCCTTAACCCAGTGGATCTAATTAAGGGATGACGAATTGAAAACCTGTATAACTAAAATTCCCATGGAGGAATGATCAGATGGAACTTTTGGTCTGATGGACCGTTACTGTGTTAAAAATATCAATGAATTATTCTCTGATAATGAGTTCTGTATGTTCTGTTAGAAGGGATCTTTATCCTATGATTCTGTGGGGGGGATAACCAATTTGAAGAACCCCAGAATCAGCTGGATCTAAAGTCGGATTTGAATTATAAATAAAGAGACTTAATAAGAATTTTCGTATTGATAGGATCATGGATCGAGGTCGTCATGGTAGGAATGATAACCCCCAACTCGATGAGGAAGAACTCAACTTGGATGTTCGTAAAACTCTTCATAGATTGTAGCCTGGACCTTTCAAGGGTGAAGGGAAAAACTTGGGTGAGGCTGTGGAGAAGTGGATCGAAGCAATGGAAGAATACTTCCACGTCACCGGGTACAACGAGAAAAGTAAAATGGCTCTTGCAAGGTTGAAGATAGTAAAAAGAGCCAGAGTGGCATGGAGAAACCGCTGCGAGACAAACCGTCTAGATTGAAACACCTAGACATGGAATGATCTCAAAATTTATCTAAGGAAGAGATTCTCTCCTCCCGGCTTTTTAGAAACCAAGATGAACGAATTCTTAGAGTTAACCCAAGGGAGCAGAACTATTGAAGTGTATCACCAAGTGTTTGCTTTCCTCTTCAAATACTCGCCACCACTACTTGGATGAAGAACAGCTGATGGCCAGGTTCATTCGGGAACTGAACGAACCTTTAAATATCCTAGTAAAGAATGCCAAGCCAGTTTCCATGGCCGAAGCAGTACGGATGGCGAAGGATTTCACCAAGGCCTTTGATGTCAAGGTCCCACCGCCGAAGCTAGCACCATCATCTTTCAAAAGATTTCTAGCTCCAGAAGGTGATTCCAACCTTCCACTGCCTAAGAAACAACAAGGTCAAGCTCAGGATAAGGAAAGTTCGAGAATGGAAGAAAGGTTCTTTTCTCGGAACTCAATCCCCTGGAATTCAACTTCAAAAGTTCTACCCTTGAACAAGGAAGTGAAATGGTATAACTGTCAAGGATTTGGACATCGCAGTATGGATTGCCCAACTCCTTTTGGATCAAGGTTTTCGGGGCGGGAAAATCAAGGACTGCGATTCCAGACTCCAGCTCCTTCCTTCCAGAGTAATCAGTGGATTTATAAAAAATCAATTCTACCCATATTTCCCAATAATGCTCAAAATTTCACTTTTTATAAATACTCATAATTTGAATTATGCTAAAAATTCATCTTTTCACTCTTTTATAATAAATAAAAATTTCTTTTATGTATAAAAATCAATAATGATAAAAGTAACACTTTTATTAAAAAAATCTTTTATGCATACAAATCTTTTATCATTTAAATATTTCTCATGCATAAAATAAATTTATCTAAAATCCCTCTTTGAATTTTAATAAAAATATCCATTAATTAAATATGCTAAGAATTCCACTTTTTCCATTTAAATGATTGAATTTCAAATGTCATGGAAATTCCTATTTTATCATTTAAATATTTCTCATGCATAAAATAAATTTATCTAAAATTTCTCTTTGAATTTTAATAAAAATATCCATTAATTTAATATGCTAAGAATTTCACTTTTTCCATTTAAATGATTGAATTACAAATGTCATGGGAATTCCTCTTTTATCATTTAAATATTTCTCATACATAAAATAAATTTATTTAAAATTTCTCTTTGAATTTTAATAAAAATATCCATTAATTCAATATGCTAAGAATTTCACTTTTCCCATTTAAATGATTGAATTCCAAATGTCATGGGAATTCCTCTTTTATCATTTAAATATTTCTCATGCATAAAATAAATTTATCTAAAATCTCTCTTTGAATTTTAATAAAATATCCATTAATTGAATATTCTAAGAATTTCACTTTTTCCATTTAAATGATTGAATTCCAAATGTTGTGAAAATTGCTCTTTTATTATTTAAATAAAATTACCACAGTTTTCTCTTTTCTTAATTATTTAATCATGCATAAACCTTAAAAATTAGTTTTCCATTGAATGTGACGAAAACCATTCTTTTAGCATAGGATGACCAATCCTAGAATATGGTAGGAAGTCCTCTTTTCACGTTATGCATAAGAATGAATTATGTATCAATTTCTTAAAAATTTTATCATAGCTCCACTGCTATTACTAATAATTTTTTATATTTTTGAAAAGAATAAATTTAGTAATACAATTATGATAGTATAACTATCTTCTAAACTTAAATCCAATTTATGGATTTCAATCATAAGCTTATCATAATTTTAGAAGCATAAAAATATAAGAAACCACTTTTTTAACCTCTAGCTTCACAAGCCTAGAGTTTGATTTGTCAATAGAGAATTTATCAATGAGAAGCATCATTTGAATAGAGAATTGGTCATAAGAATGACCATTCTTTTGGGGAGAGAGAGATAAACATAAAAAGCATCCTAATTAAGCATAAATATAAACTTTTCTTAATTATTCATTACAACTCTTAAGAAAAGCTTGATTTGCATTATAAACACTTAATTTAGAAACTTCTCAAGCTTGAGAGGGGTTGAGAAGTGAAAACATTGAGAATAGTAGAGAAAAACCATAAAATTACACTGTACCTCTTACTGTACCTCTTGTTTTGACTTGCTTCTCTATCTTAGAAGAAGCCCCCAACCAATCAATTGGTTGGTGTGTCGAGAGAAAAGCTCCAAGGATAGAAAATGTAGAGGATTTTTAAGGGATAATAGAAAATATCATTATTTTAATGTAATACTAGTATGGTATAGTTTATTGATTTTTTTACAAAAGACTAAGAATCTATTTATAGGTGAGGGAGGCCTCTAACCAAGTCCAACTGGGCTCTAGAATTTTCCAGGTTCAGTTTGGCTGAATTTGGACAAGTTTGGACCTAGTTTGGCTCCCTCTTTTGATTTGGTTTGATCCAGGAGAGAGGAGAGATAAAAAATATCTTAATATTTTTTATTTAAAAACTCATTCACATGTGTGAAATAGGCACCTCCTTGAAGTCTCCCCCCCTCCTTACCAAGGTGTCAAAAATGTATCATTATACCAAATTATCTCATTTTTTAGTAATATCTCATAGTTTTTAACTAATAAACCTTGTACTCAATCAACTCTTCATCTTATGCAAACATTTACTCATTTTTGGGTATTTTCTTCTATTCTTTGGATTTATCTCATCCCCACACTTGGATTAGTCCAATTGGTCCATAGGAACCTTAATTGGACCATAATCTAGAAATTTTTAAAAATCTTGACCCTTAGGCTAAGGTTCTTTATACACATTTTCAATTAATTCTAAATGCACATTGGAAAGTTTTTTTTTAATTTCTATTTCAAAGAAAATCATTTTAGACACTAGGAGGATTTTTATATCCAAAAATATCTCAATTTTGGATTACCTCTCTCTAGATATTTTCTCTTTCTAGGCCAAAACAGGGTAAAACAAGATCTTGGATTACCTCTCTCTAGACATTTTCTCTTTTTAGGCCAAAACAGGGTAAAACAAGATCTTTCTTTTATTTCAGAGAGGGAAATAATTACAAGAATAGAAGTGGAGGTTCTTACACCTTTACACCTCAAAAGATGGAGGAAGGAATCTTACATCCTACCCCACTTAAAAAACGTGAGATGTCCTCATCTCGCAGTTGGAGTATGATCTCTTTCATCTTCTTCTTCTTCTTCAATCGCTTCCAGTGTTACTGCCTTGGAAATGGATGGCCGATTTGGGAATCTCTCTCTTTGACTTCTCCTATTCTGAGAGGCAGAGGTCTTGCATTACTTTGGATTGAAACTGTGGGTTGGTTAGAGGGTCTATCTTTGGGATTTTCCTGATTTTGGCGGAAAGAAACTTAATTACTTTGGAAGGAAGGAGCTAGAGTCTGGAATCTTGGTCCTTGATTTCCCTGCCCCGAAAACCTTGATCCAAAAGGAGTCAGGCAATCTATACTGCGATGTCTAAATCCTTGACAGTTATAGCAGGGTGGAACTTTTGAAGTTGAATTCCAGGGGATTGAGTTCCAAGAAAAGAACCTTTCTTCCATTCTCGAACTTTCCTTATCCTGAGCTTGACCTTGTTGTCTCTTAGGCGGTGGAAGGTTGGAATCACCTTCTAGAGCTAGAAATCTTTTGAAAGATGATGGTGCTGGCTTTGGCGGGACCTTAACATCAAAGGCCTTGGCGAAATTCTTCGCCATCCATACTACTTCTTTGGCCATGGAAACTGGCTTGGCATTCTTCACTAGGATATTCAAAGGTTTGTTCAGTCCCCCGAATGAACCTGGCCACCATCAGCTATTCTTCATCTAGCGATGGCGAGTATTTGAGGAGGAAAGCGAATGCTTGGTGAGACACTTCAATAGTTGTGCTCCCTTGGGTTAACTCTAAGAATTCGTTCATCTTGGTTTCTAAAAAGCCAAGAGGACAGAATCTCTTCCTTAGATAAATTTTGAGATCATTCCATGTCTAGGTGTTTCGATCTAGACGGTTTGTCTCGTAGTGGTTTCTCCATGCCACTCTGGCTGTTTCTACTATCTTCAGCCTTGCAATAGCCACTTTACTTTTCTCGTTGTACCCGGTGACGTCAAAGTTTTCTTCCATCGCTTCGATCCACTTCTCCACAGCCTCACCCAAGTTTTCCCCTTCACCCTTGAAAGGTCCAGGTTCCAATCTATAAGAGTTTTACGAATATCCAAGTTGAGTTCTTTCTCATCGAGTTGAGGGTTATTATTACTACCATGACGACCTCGATCCATGATCCTATCAATACGAAAAATCTTATAAGTCCCTTTATTTATAATTCAAATCCGACTTTAGATCCAACTGATTCTGGGGTTCTTCAGATTGGTTAGCCCCCCCATAGAATCATGGGATAAAGATCCCTTCTAACAGAAGAACATATAGAACTCATTATCAGAGAATAATTCATTGATATTTTTAACACAGTAATGGTCCATCAGACCAAAAGTTCCATTTGATCATTTCTCCACGGGAATTTTTGTTATACAGGTTTTCAATTTGTCATCCCTTAATTAGATTGATTGGGTCAAGGATCAAACAGTAGCAATCTGTCAGCACAATCCACTAATCTCGTAGTGATTTGTTGAAGTCATTATCGTCATTCCAGTTATTAGCATCATTACTGGGATTCGTCCCATTCATCCTCATTGTGGCTTTGTTCAACTTATCTTCCTTCAATTAGAATTCAGGAATCATTATCTTTCAATCAGAATCCAAATCAACTCATCAATTCTCAACTAGAATTCTAAAATCATATCAACCAGCATTCAAATTCATCATCTGAATAGCATTTTTGCTTATAATTTCAAGGTCTTAGATTTACTCGTATATATTGTCTTAGATTTACTCGTATATATTGTCAGTAAAGAGCTGCAGTTATACCCACGGTATATACGGGTAGCCACGGTCCTTGGAGTTATAAGGTAAATACCATCATATCTAGGCCTCAAGCAAGTCAGGGATTCCATACAATTGTGGTACTTCCATCTGAAGACCCAATTTTCAATTTACGAATCTTCATTCTGAATATCAATTTGTATGAATTTCATCACACAATTACAATCTTTTACTCGTACTTCATAAAATTTTGACATTTCTTGCTTCTCGGTTGATCTACTTTAGCCAATTTGCTTTGATATCAGCTGAAAGATCCCTGTCCCCTCCACGCAATGAATTCGGGAGTGCTAGTAACGGAAGTAGCACTTCTTACGCAGGGTAGAGCCTCTCACTCGGGGCCTCGCCCATGAATATCCGGACAAGAGACTAATCCCTCGGTTCTTCCAAAACCAAACCCGGAAAAACTTCCCTCGCCCAGAAAGCACGAGCGAATCATCTAGGATATTTTTATTCTAACGTAGTCAAGAGCCTTAACTAACCAAACTGATCCGACTGAACCAGTAAGTTACATGGTCACATGAAGGAAAAGACTTGCACTTGGATCATAGAGACCAATGCTTTTTTCCTCATTGCCGAGAGGCACAGCTGTTGATTCTTTTCTATAGAACAAGTACTATCCATGATTTAATTCATCTATCGTTCATAACAGAATTGAGGATCCATTTAGGAATTTGGTTATGTTTTGTCCCGGGTACCAGGGAGGAAAAGAGTTCCCAGGACCCCTAGCCGCGGCGCTTCATGCAAACTTCAAGATAGTCACGCCACTTACACACCCAATATGAAATTGCCTTTTTCACAGATTCAGCTGTCTTTAAAACAATCTTTTAATGAAACCATAGTATCACTGATCAAATTCCTCCAAAATATCCGGTTGAATTCTAATTTCCAATCATTCCTTCATCGATGTACCTGTGGCATCATTGGCAACCAGAATGCTCACCACCTGTCCACTCAGTGGCCTTTTCAATACTTCCGAGCTCACAGTACCCGGAAATATATTCACTTATAAAAATCCAGATCGACTCTTCGTTGAATATCAACAAGATCAACCAACATATCCATATAAAAGAGCCATGGACTCATCCGTTGTTGAGGACCAGCAAGGTTAATCAACCAGATCCATGCTCGAGTTCAGAAAACAACTCTAACACTTTGTTCTATTTTCTTCCTTGATGCATGTGTGGGTATCTTCGTCGACCCAAAGCTTGAGCACCGTATGGTTAGCACCCTCTAGTATCCTTCGCAAGTCACCTAGCGTTTCACTCATAGGCCGCTTCCTTGGTCCCTCATCCACCGTACCGGAAGCTCACCATTTAAATCGAACCGAGGCTTGTCAAGACCTCGGCCGACCTTGCTACGCGAGACGTCCTCCGTTGACTCTCCGTCAGCTGTTGCAACTTTATCACTTAGGTATCCACACGACCTCATTTACAAGATGGTCAAAATGCTTCCCCAGCATTCTTGACATAAAACAGTCATTTAAAAACAGGTCATAAATACAGTTTCTATAACGAACTCTCGTCTTTCCACATTGTTTCACATCAATCCACATTACTTAATCCACGTCCAATCATATGTATTCCCATCGTTCTTCATCCATTCTCTTCCAATCACACCATATTCCATCTCATCACATCTATCCACATTTATCCTCATCACATCTCATCCATTCGCATCCACATCACATCTCATCCATTCGCATCTACCCATATCCACATCACATTCATTCACATTTTATCCATTCATATCTACCCCGATCCACGTCACATCACATCACAGCCATTTCACGTCACATCTCATTCATTCACATCTATCCCGATTCACATCATATCACATCTCATCCATTTACATCTATCCCGATTCACATCACATTCATTTCACATCACATCTCATTTATTCACATCTATCCCGATTCACATCTCATCCATTTACATCTATCCCGATTCACATCACATCACATCTCATTCATTCACATCTTTATCGATTCACATCACATCCATTCACATCCATCACATCCATTTACATCACATCCATTCACATCCATCTATCCACATTATATCACGTCCACATCATATCTCATTCATTCCATCCATATTACATCACATCTACATCTAACCACATCATATCTCATTCATACACATTCCATCTCATTCATCCACATCCATTCAGTCATTCACATGCACGTCTATCCGCATCCATCCATTTATTCACATTCATATCCACATATATTCAAATCACATCACATTTCATCTACATCTCATCACATGTACATCCATATTCCTTTACATCACATCTCATCCACATCCACATCCATTTACATCACATCACATTCATTTCATATAACATCTCATTCATTCACGTCTATCCTGATTCACATCACATTCATTTCACATCACATATTATTCATTTATATCTATCCCGATTCACATCACATCACATCACATTTCATCCACATCTCATCACATTAACATCCACATCCCTTTACATCACATCTCATCCACATCCACATCCACATCCATTTACATCACATCACATCCACATCCACATTCATTTACATCACCTCAAATCCTGTCACATCCACATCCACGTTCATTTACATCACATCCTTTCACATATTCACACATCTCGTTCTCATCTCTTCATTCATATCCACATCCATTTATATTACATCCTTTCACATATCCTCACATCTCATTCTTATCTCTTCATTCACATCCACATTCATTTACATCACATCCTTTCACATATACTCACATCTCATTCTCATCTCTTCTTTCACATCCACATCCATTTCACATTTAGTAACATGTTTCTATTTTTGATACCGATGTGTCTTTTTCTAATATTTCAGCCAATTGCTTGGCCTAGGTAAAGGTTCTTTTTCTCAACGGATATTTTCATATTCATGAGATTTACAAAAATCAATTCTACCCATATTTCTCAATAATGCTCAAAATTTCACTTTCGATAAATACTCTAATTTGAATTATTTAATTGATTGAATTCTAAATGTCATGGGAATTCCTCTTTGATCTCATCAAATAAATTTATCTAAAATTTTTCTTTTTTTAAATAAAAATATCCATTAATTCAATATGCCAAGAATTCCATTTTTATTATTTAAATGATTGAATTTCAAATATCATGGAAATTTTTCTTTTATCATTTAAATATTTCTTATGCATAAATTGTTTTAATCTAAAATCCCTCTTTGAATTTTAATAAAAATATCCATTAATTCAATATGCTAAGAATTATACTTTTAAATGATTGAATTCCAAATGTCATGGGAATTCCTCTTTTATCATTTAAATATTTCTCATGCATAAAATATCACTCTTTGAATTTTAAAAAAATATCCATTTTTTTAAAATTCTAAGAATTTTACTTTTTCCATTTAAATGATTGAATTCCAAATGTCATGGGAATTCCTCTTTTATCATTTAAATATTTCTCATGCATAAAATAAATTTATCTAAAATCCCTCTTTGAATTTTAATAAAATATCCATTAATTCAATATGCTAAGAATTTCACTTTTTTCGTTTAAATGATTGAATTTTAAATGTCGAGGAAATTATTCTTTTATTATTTAAATAAAATTACCAAAAATTATCTTTTCTTGATTATTTAATTATGCATAAATCTTAAAAATTAGTTTTCCATTGAATGTGACGAAAACCATTCTTTTAGCATAGGATGACCAATCCTAGAATATGGTAGGAAGTCCTCTTTTCACGTTATGCATAAGAATGAATTATGTATCAATTTCTTAAAAATTTTGCCATAGCTCCACTGATAATTTTTAATATTTTTTTTAAAAAATAAACCTAGTAATTTAATTATGATAGTATAACTATCTTCTAAACTTAAATCCAATTTATGGATTTTAATCATAAGCTTATCATAATTTTAGAAGCATAAAATATAAAAAAACCACTTTTTTAACCTCTAGCTTCACAAGCCTAGAGTTTGATTTGTGAATTGAGAATTTATCAATGAGAAGCATCATTTGAATAGAGAATTGGTCATAAGAATGACCATTCTTTTGGGGAGAGAGAGATAAACATAAAAAGCATCCTAATTAAGCATAAATGTAAACTTTTCTTAATTATTCATTACAACTCTTAAGAAAAGCTTGATTTGCATTATAAACACTTAATTTAGAAACTTCTCAAGCTTGAGAGGGGTTGAGAAGTGAGAACATTGAGAATAGTACAGAAAAACCATAAAATTACACTATACTTCTTGTTTTTGCTTGCTTCTCTATCTTAGAAGAAGCCCCCAACCAATCAATTGGTTGGTGTGTTGAGAGGAAAGTTCCAAGGATGGTTGAAGAGAGAGAGAGAAGTTCCAATCTCTCCAAAATGTAGAGGATTTTTAAGGGATAATAGAAAATATCATTATTTTAATGTAATACTAGTATGGTATAGTTCACAGATTTTTTACAAAAGACTAAGGATCTATTTATAGGTGAGGGAGGCCTCTAACCAAGTCCAACTGGGCTCTAGAATTTTCCAGGTTCTGTTTGGCTAAATTTGGACAAGATTTGGACCTAGTTAGGCTCCCTTATTATTTGGTTTGATCAAGGAGAGAGGAGAGATAAAAATATCTTAATATTTTTTATTTAAAAACTCATTCACATGTGTGAAATAGGCGCCTCCTTGAAGTCTCCCCCCCTCCTTACCAAGGTGTCAAAAATGTATCATTATACCAAAATATCTCATTTTTTTAGTAATATCTCATAGTTTTTAACTAATAAACCTTGTACTCGGTCAACTCTTCATCTTATGCGAGCATTTACTCATTTTTGGGTATTTTCTTTTATTCTTTGGATTTATCTCATTCCCACACTTGGATTAATGCAATTGGTCTATAGGAACCTTAATTGGACCATAATCCAGAAGTTTCTCAAAATCTTGACCCTTAGGCTAAGGTTCTTTATACACATTTTCAATTAATTCTAAATGCACATTGGAAAGTTCTTTTTGAATTTTTGTTTTAGGGGAAACTATTTTAGACACTAGGAGGATTTTTATATCCAAAAATATCTCAATTTTAGATTATCTCTCTCTAGATATTTTCTCTTTCTAGGCCAAAACAGGGTAAAACAAGATCTTTTTTTTATTTTAGAGAGGGAAATAATTACAAGAACAGAAGGGGAGGTTCTTACACCTTTACACCTCAAAAGATGGAGGAAGGAATCTTACATCCTACCCCACTTAAAAAACGCGAGATGTCCTCATCTCGCAAGTGGAGTATGATCTCTTTCATCTTCTTCTTCTTCTTCTTCAATCGCTTCCAGCGTTACTGCCTTGGAAGTGTATGGCCGATTTGGGAACATCTCTCTTTGACTTCTCCTATTCTAAGACGTAGGTCTTGCAAAACTTTGGATTGAAACTGCGGGTTGGTTAGAGGGTCTATCTTTGGGATTTCCCTGATTTTGGCGGAAAAGAACCTGATTACTCTAGAAGAAGGAGCTGGAGTCTGGAATCCCAGTCCTTGATTTCCTGGCCCCGAAAACCTTGATCTAAAAGGAGTTGGGCAATCCATACTGCAATATCCAAATCCTTGACAATTATAGCATTTCACTTCCTTCTTCAAGGGTGGAACTTTTGAAGTTTAATTCCAGGGGATTGAGTTTCGAGAAAAGGACCTTTCTTCCATTCTCAAAATTTCCTTATCCTGAGCTTGACCTTGTTGTCTCTTAGGCAGTGGAAGGTTGGAATCACCTTCTGGAGCTAGAAATCTTTTGAAAGATGATGGTGTTGGCTTCGGCGGGGGCAGGACCTTGACATCAAAGGCCTTGGCGAAATCCTTCGCCATCCGTACTGCTTTGGCCATGGAAATTGGCTTGGCATGCTTCACTAGGATATTCAAAGGTACGTTCAGTCCCCTTGATGGATGTGAATGGATGTGAATGTGATAGATGTGAATGGATATGATGTGAATCGAAAAATATGTGAATGAATGGATGTGATGTGATGTTGTGATGTGAATCGAAAAAGATGTGAATGAATGAGATGTGATGTGATGTGATGTGAATCGGGATAGATGTGAATGGATGAGATATAATGTGATGTGAATCAGGATAGACGTGAATGAATGAGATGTGATGTGAAATGAATGTGATGTTATGTGATGTGAATCGGGATAGATGTGAATGAATGAGATGTGATGTGGATCGGGGTAGATATGAATGGATGAAATGTGAATGAATGTGATGTGATGAGAATGGATGAAGAACGATGGGGATACATATGATTGGACGTGGATTAAGTAATGTGGATTGATGTGAAACAATGTGGAAAGACGAGAGTTCGTTATAGAAATTGTATTTATGACCTGTTTTTAAATGACTGTTTTATGTCAAGAATGCTGGGGAAGCATTTTGATCGTCTTGTAAATGAGGTCATGTGGACACCTAAGTGATAAAGTTGCAACAGCTGGACGGAGAGTCAACGGACATCTCGCGTAGCAAGGTCGGCCGAGGTCTTGACCAGCCTCGGTTCGATTTAAATGGTGAGCTTCCGATACAGTGGATGAGGGACCAAGGAAGCGGCCTATGAGTGAAGTGCTAGGTGACCTGCGAAGGATCCTAGAGGGTGCTGACCATACGGTGCTCGGGCTCTAGGTCGCCTATACCCACGCATGCATCGAGGAAGAAAATGGAACAAGGTGTTAGAGTTGTTTTCTAAACTCGGGCATGGATCTGGTTGATTGACCTTGCTGGTCCTCAACGGATGAGTCCATGGCTCTTTTATATGGATCTGTTGGTTAATCTTGCTGATCTTCAATGGAGAGTCCATTTGGATTTTTATAAGTGAATATATTTTCGGGTACTGTGAGCTCGGAACTATTGAAAAGGCCCTTGAGTGGACAGGTGGTGAGCGTTCTGGTTGCTAATGATGCCATAGGTACATCGATGAAGGAATGATTGGAAATTAGAATTCAACTGGATATTTTGGAGGATTATGATCAGTGATACTATGGTTTCATTAAAAGATTGTTTTAAAGACAACTGAATTCGTGAAAAAGACTTGCAGTAAACATTTTGGTACCCACACTTGTTGAGATTCCGGAGTTCTTTAAGGAACTCGCGTAGGCTTTTGTGGACGATGTTGTGGAGTATTTTTCTTTTTTCTTGGCCTTTGAGTACTGCGTTGAGGAAGATGCTTTGACTATCAAGGCACTCAAATTTGGTTTGCACCTTCGTTTAGTAGCCTTGAGCTATAAGTAGTTGCTTCTCCATCCACATCTTGATACCATTAAAATACCTTGAATTTGGTTGTCTTGGTGGATTTTTCGTTTTGGTTGAAGGGAGAGGTTGTGAGCCCTACTTCCCATTAGTTGGCATGCTGAGGTTACAGGTTTGAGACTTATGGACATTGTTGACGATGATGTTTGAGTCTCTTGCAGAGTGGCATTCGATGATGAGGCTTTTGAGCATATTGCCATCTCCTTTGGTGAGGTTTGTTCGATATGAAGAGGCATAGGCTCTGGGTTTTTTCCTTTGAGTTCCTTGTTAGAGATTGATGGTTGTGTAGGGGAAACTTCTTCAAGGATAGCTATTAATTTGTGAGGTTTTGGCCTAGAACTTCATTGGTGAGGATGGGGTTAAAGGAGTAGATGCTTTATCGGAGTTGGTCATGGTAGGTCATTGTGTAGAGGGGTTTTCATGGAAGAGGCTTGTAATTTTTTGCATTCAGCATCATAGAAATCCATTTGGGTTGGATCCTCTTCCTTGCAATATGGTATTGTCAACTCTGTATCATTGACCATCATTGATGACCATATTGCGAGTAAAGCAGAGTGGTGCTTGGGTAGCAATAGTCCATTTATGCCCCAAGATCAAATATGCTTCTAACACATACTCAACCACAAAAAACTTGCGAGTAAGGGGGTTAGTTTCAATATACATTGTATGTTTAAAGTACCCCAAACATGGCATGTTCAAGTCTTGTGTAAAGGGAATTTTTTTAGGATGAGCCGTGAGTATTAGTTAACCTAACAAATTCCATAACTCGAGGGTCATGAGATTGTGTTCTTGTGTTAGATAAAGATGTGCTTGAGCTGTGGTGATTTTATTGGAAAGTTCCAATCTAACCAGAATCCTAGGAATATTTTCAGTAAGATATGTTGGAAGTTCCAGCTTCTCTAAGGTCTCTTCCTCCTGTAATAGCAATTGTACAATGCTTGCAAGAGTATTCAAGGTGACTGTTTGCATGGATTCATCAATTGAATATACAACAAGTCACGTATCCAAGTTTCACCAAGGATGACATCATACTCAAGGAAATCTAGGGTAACATGGAATGTAAATTCCACATCTTCATCGATTGTTTGAGTAGCATAGCTAAAGTAATCGGGAACGTCAATGTTTTGTTCATTGGCTCCTCTTGCAAGAGTGTTCAAGGTGACTATTTGCATGGATTCATTAATTGAATATACAACAAGTCACGTATCCAATTTTCACCAAGGATGACATCATACTTAAGGAAATCTAGGGTAACATGGAATGTAAATTCCACATCTTCTCATCGATTATTTGAGTAGCATAGCTAAAGTAATCGGGAATGTCAATGTTTTGTCCATTGGCTCCTCTTGCAAGACCATTGTATGTAGGGATGAGTTTAGGTTGTCCCAATGACACCCAAGTGTCTATTGTCATGATGTTATGACTAGCTCGAGGGCTAATAAATGCGTGTTTACGCTTAACATCATTGCCTGTAGGAAAATCTAACCATTCCATGATAGAATCTTCAAGAGGGACCAAGGATATTTCATTTTGTGTTTTAGCTTTAGATCCCGTTTTTATTTCATATTCCCATTCACTTTCATCCTCTTTTTGGCTCTCAGCTTTTTCAAGAGTACCCAATGTGTATAATGGCACACTTGGCCCTCTGACAATTCTAACTAAATTCTATTTAGAAACTTGCGAATCCTCACAGTTTTGTTCTATGTAGTTCTTTATGTCTTGGTATAGCTCATGTTGAGCCCTTAAAGGTGCAAGTGCTGATATTATGCTGGCTTCACCATGACAGAAGAGCATTCCTCCAAATGAGGTTTTGAGAGACTACTTTTATTTCGTAAGGGATTCATCGAATTCCTCACATGCTTTCTCAACTGCATAATTCGTGCAATCTATCACTAAAATGACTCTTCTGTAGAGAGTATATCTTCCACTTGAAAGGGGGAACCGGTACTCCTTTGGGCTTTGTATTTTGGTTGCTTTTTGAGGATTGGCATTATGAGGCTCAATCACAACTCTAGTGATCATGTAAGACACTCAACCATGCTAAGCATGCTCTCATGAGCCTGCTTTTTGCGTTCTGCATATGTCATATGATCGTGATTTTTAATTTGGGGCGGTTGGGTGGGTTCTAGTTTCTTGAATGGTCTATGAGATGCACCTAGTGCCAAATCAGAACTTGTTTCATCCTCACTAAATGATGTACTAGAACTTGTTTCATCTTCTTACTTTCTTTGGATCGTCAGGTTTTCTTTATGTTTGCCCATGTGATGAGATCAAATTCTGGTTTTTGTATCCAATGTCACATATGTGGGTGTTGTGATTTGAGTAGTGGCCTTTGAGATGGATGCTTTTGCATCATGTGTAGCTTTTGGCTGTTTTGGGTTTATGTCCTCCACAGGCTCCTTTTCCCTGTCCTCTTTTTCAACCTTGTTGTTGTCCTCTTTTTCAACCTTGTTGTTGATAGTTTGTTGTCCCTTGTTTTCCTTGGTTTAGAAGGTTTTGTTTTCTCTCTCGGTTTATGCTTTAAAGCATGTTCTTCTACCCATTTCGAGGTATTATCTTTTGCGTTCTTTTTGACCATTTCTTGTGCCTTGGCTTGTAAGCATATAAGCACATTCAACGGTACCATGGACAATTGCCCATTTTGTATACTTAAGATGCTAAGAGTTGTATTCTGTGAGACAAGTTGCAGTGAAGCAACTCACCTTGGGCAATCTTGGAACATGTGATCAATGCCACATCATTCACACATGGGTTGCAAAGTGTTAGTGACTATGGGCATGGAAGTATTCCAAACTGTGTAATCTGCTACTTTGTGAGGTCCATGACAATAGAAACACTGAAGTGTTTGATTAACAGCTTCCTGAGCAGTTTCTACCTTTTGGACTGTTTCTATTTGGTGCATGGGGGAGATGGAGGTTTTGAGTCAATTGTTGATGAATTGGGACACTTTGTAGTATCTAGACCAAAGGATTTACAATATATGTAGTATAAAAAGACAGGTGCCTTGTATGCACAATGGGAATTAGGATGGTCGTATAGTGATTACACTTAACACAAGACATTTCGCTCCTCACTTGTAGAGGCATTAAGGATGTTTAAATGGCTTTGAAGGATTTCATCCTCTCTTAGAGATGTTGATTAAAAGCTTTTAAGCAAGGCTGCATAGAATTCAGGGAATGACAATTCCGAGATTGATCGTTCTTTTGCCATTGCTTCATTTGGTTTAGATGAGGAACATCTCGTAGCATGATCATCTTTTCCAGCATGTTGTCATCTAAACGTACTGCTTCTTTACAACATTGATTCAATGTTTTCGAGTTGGATACAATGATCAAGTTGTGTAAGCTGTTATTCTTTAAGCCCATCATGAAACATCTCTTCAATTGAGAATCGTTTAATTTTTCCCATGACTCACATTGTGAGTCCAAGAGTTTTATCCGAAGGATAAAGTCTCTAATGGTTTCGTTTGGTTTACGCTCAATTGAATAGAGTTCTTTTGTTGCACTCCACCAATCACCTTGTCTTGAAAAACCATGGATAAAGGCTTTTTTAAGGTTCTGAAGTTGGTCTTAATCATCGGCATCAATGTGATGAATCATCGACTAGCTTTTCCCTCTAAGCGTAGGTTCAACGCATGTACCTTAGTGGGCAGTTAGGATTTCCAAAGGCTTCACATCTCTCTTTAAACATTTGAATGAATTGAACAGGATCTGTTATGCCATCGTATTTGCCCATAATTGTGGAAATCTATACGGCCATATTTCTATATGAGTCACTGAGGTCGTATGTGAGTACTCTTGTGGGTAGGGACTCACTCAGTCCTTGGGCAACCCCCTTCGTAGACTAGTAAGTATATCTAAGGTGTGGGCATCTAGGGGTTGGAAAGGATTGGTACCTATAGGATTTGTGGAAATATTAGGTAAAGGACCCAAGGCCGATGGGATCTAAGTGACAGGGGGTGCAAAACCCGATGACACTCTTGTTGTTGGCATGGCAAATGGTATTGGGAGTTACAGTTAGGGCATAGATCTCAATGGCTTGAAGATGTCAGCCATTGGGTTCCTCTATCGTTGCCATGTCTGATTGCCTAATTGCTCTTCAATGAGCAAGCACAATGTTTTTTTTACTTTTTATATTTTCTCACAGCCCATTACAGCCTCAAGATGCCTGGCGTACTCTTTCTTGGGTGGTTAAACGAGTGTTCGTTTGTCCTAATTAGCTTAGACGCTACACGCACGTGAACGACCTCTTAGGGATATTTTAAAGTGTATACTAATAACATCCCAGACGGAAGAGGACGCCCTAAAACCTATTTTCCATCACTGTCTCAAAATGAAAACAAAATTAGAAATTTTCTCTCTGTTTCGCAGCACATTTTTCAGAGTGTTCCAAAACGAATTTGGAAAAACTTTGTATGAGAGAGTTGTAGTATTTTTGGAGTACTATAGCTTTGTCTCTCTGAGTCGTTCGTGATTTTGTCGTTTAGACCCTCAAAAAGTAGCCCAAATATGGTTCGAAGTCATTTTCGTGCTGTTTTTTTTACGATTTTTAGTGCTTTTCGGGTTATTTTTTGCCTCGATTTTCAGGTTGGAGGCTGCTGGTAAGAGGCCAAAACGATTGATTTTGACTTCAGATGGCCGAGACCAAATTTGAAGAGCTCGATGTCGGCTTTCTGATGAGCACTAGAGCGCCTTCATCGAATTCACAGTTTAGGAGATACGAGCCTCCAAATAGAGATGCAGTTCACGGCGTGAAGCAGACACAGATCTTATCAAATTTGATTTTATTTTTATTTTTGCCGACAGACCCCCTTTCGAGGGGGCGCAGTTCACGGGGTGAAGTGGAGGACTTCACGGATTTTATCAAATTTAATTTTATTTTTATTTTTATCTCACCGACGGACCCCCTTTCACGTCGTGAACTAGCAGGGTACAGTTCACGGCGTGAAGCGGACTTCATAGATTTTATCAAATTTGATTCTTATTTTTTTGGTCAACGGACCCCCTTTCACGTCATAAACTAGCAGGGTGCAGTTTATGGCGTGAAGCGGACTTCACGGATTTTATCAAATTAGATTTTTTTTGGGGTTGACAGATCCCCTTTCACGTCATGAACTAGCAGGGTGCAGTTCATGACGTGAAGTGGACTTCACAGATTTTATCAAATTTGATTTTTTTTATTTTTTATTTTACCGACGGACCTCCTTTCACGTCCGGGACTTCACGGATTTTATCAAATTTGATTCGATTTGATTATTATTTTTTTACCGACGGACCCCCTTTCACGTCGTGAACTAGCAAGGTGTAGTTCACAGTGTGAAGCGAACTTCACGGATTTTATCAAATTTGATTTTTTTTGTGCGCTCGAGGCCTGTTTCACAATGTGAAACACTTACTGGTTCATGCCGCTTAGGATGTGAACCGATTTTTTATTTTTTATTTTGTCGACGTGAACCTTTAGGCCATGAGACCTTAAGACATGAGAGTACAGAAAATGGTTCACGCGGCGTGAACCATATTTTTTTTTTAGTCTAGTGGGAAATACGAATTTCCTTGTTTTGGGGGGGATATTTTTTGAATTTAAAATTAAGGAGATATGGGCATTTTTCCAAAAAGATAATTGGGAATCAAAAAGTCAACCTTTTATTATGACACCCCTTTACACCCTTATAAACGACCCCCAAAATGTAAAATTTGACAACTCATGGGCATCTACTCATTGAATGCTCATTAGCCTTATGAGTTATGTAAAAAGGTGATTAAGAACTAATCAAAGATTAATCCTTTCACTATTTTTTTCTCTTTTACACTAATCAAGGGCTCTAATTAACCACTAATTCTTAATTAATTCACATAATTGAGCACATCATTGGATAGAGCAAGGGAATGCTAAGCTATGTGCATCAACAAATGTGTACATTAATCTAAAATAGGAGATTAAGTAGACTCTTAGAGTCTACTTCCTCCAATTGATAAAGAAATTGATGTAATTAGGTGTTTTGATGCATCTAGATGCTCTCAAAACACTCAAAAACACTAATTTTGACTATTCACGATCAATTTAGACCCAAAATAACACATTTTCTAAATTTTTGTCCCTTGAAGTGGATTAATTACTCTTAATGACAAAAATCGGTCCATTAAGAGAAATTAGTCGAATTCAAGGGTTTTTTAATGTTTTTGAGAAATTTTTTGAAGGATTAAGCTACTCCTAATGCTTACTAACACTCTAATGTAAATAATTTCAACAAAAAAACACACAAATTAAGCTAAAATTAATGATTTTAGTTCTATGTTTAACACTAAAGAGAGCTAAAATTCACTAAAAATTGTATTATGTTGCATTGTTTGATGCAATGGGATGTAAACTAAGCCTAATACAAACTATGTGCAAGCCCTAAGAACATTAAAAACCACATTAACAACAAAAACAACAAATTAAGCTAAAAAGCATTCTTTACAAAACAAAAAAGAGAGCTATTTCTCACAAAAAAGAGAGCTATTTCTCACAAAATCATACACAAATCACCATAAAATCCACATCTTTTTCATGGGAAACCATTAATCAAGATAATGGGCAATGGGTAATGCGTAGATTAGAGGAAAAAAGATGGAAAAAGCCAAGGGATGGTTCCCCGACAGCGCCGCTAAAAATGTTATGGCTCACCTTAACCCCACTAGAAACACGTCCAACAAGAGATTACCTAGTGAACCACAACTATCATGAGGATCCTTCCAATGGCCGAGCTCGTAACCCTTGAGGTCTCCAAGCTCTACAACTCCTTGAGAAGCAATTCCACCGTGCCTCCCGCGTGCGTTGTCACACTGCTACGTCGCAATACGGGTACTCGTCCCTCCTCTCACCTCACTTCACTCACACACACTCACTAGTATGCATTAGGGAGGAGAGAGATTAGCAAGAGCAAGACTCTATTGCACAATGGGAGAGTATGTTGTATTATGAGAGAAAATCACTATACATGGCCATAAGTTTTCACACTCACTCAAACCGTGGAATGACTAATAAGAGTCCTAATACTATTACAATGATTACTCTCATAATATATCTATGAAGTACATCACTTAGGACTTCATCCTAACTTGCTACCACACGCTCTTGAAGCGAAAATTGCCATAAATATTCCGTCACACCATTACGGAACGGGCGTATACCCAAATTTTAGATTTAGACACCATTGCTTCATATCTTGAATGTATGACCTTTTGGTGTATCTACCTTGGCTCCTTGATGTAAGATAATAGTGGTAGTTTTTGCTAACCCTAGGAATGGGTTAACAGGGTGGGACAAGGAGAGAGAGGGAGGGAGGGAGAGAGAGGGAGAGTGAGAGAAGGAGAGAGAGGGAGGGTGGGAGAGTGAAAGGGAGGGAAGAGGGTGGGAGAAGGAGAGAGAGGGTAGTGTGAGCTCAGTAGTGGTGGGACAAGGAGAGAGAGAGAGAGGGAAGAGGATGGGAGAAGGAGAGAACGGAGGGTGGGAGAGCAAAAGGGAGGGAGAGAGAAGAGAGGGAGGCAGTGTGGGAGAAGGAGAGAGAGGGAGGGTGGGAGAGAGAAAGAAAGATATATTAACATCTCCTAAAGGCCGAAATGGCCCATGAGACCAAAACAAGGTACAACTAATGATGATGATGTCTCATCATAACAAATCTGAAAGAAAGAATGAAAATAGTAACATCCTAAGAGAGGTAAGAGCTGAAAGCTGAACCATTGAATTGTCATGTGGTAAACTCCTCCGGTGGGCAGGCAATGATGGCTCGAATCTGCCAATGGTGAGGGAGTCGTGGAAGCAATCCTCGTGGTCATGGGCGTCTCGCTCTTCTACAGATGGCAATGGCTTTGTCCAGGGTGACTCCTCTAGAGAGTGGTCTGCCAGGTAGGCCTGTAGATGGGGGAGTAGAGGCTGGTGGGGTTACAGTGCTGGCTCTGAAAAAATCTGTGAAGGCTTCCTGTCTAGGCGGCTCTGGTCCCACTGCCCTCCTGTCCCTCAATAGGCTTTCTCTGTGGCGTCTAAGCTCAAGTATGAAGAGCCCTAAGCACCTTTGGTCCTCAAAGTACATGATCCGACACAAAGGTCCAAAGCCTTCACGGAATAGGCAGTGGTACCTCCCTCGGATCTCATAGTAGACAGTACAACGACATATATAGTGTTCCTCTGACTCCACCTCATGATGGCAAAGATGGCATATGCGGTCCTCTAGTGATATATCCTCATATCGACCTGTCTCTATCCTTAGCCGGTGTGAAGAGGTGTGAATCTATCCAATAGCACTCCGAATACCATGTGAGACGTGTGTGTCCATGTAAGCACGATGTATAATAAACCCGTCCAAAGAGAGGTGTAGAAAATGACTATGGTAGTGTGCCATTCTCGTGCCCAATGGCTGTGGGGGCCTGACCCATGTCCTCTCTGTATCTAGTCTCACAATGTCCATCCTGATCACCCGATTCAGCTCTGAATGGCTAAGATCTACGAATGGGCAGTCCACGCTATAAGTAAAAAGGCAAGAGAGCATCAATACTTATGCCATGCAAGGCCAGCCATGTGCGCATTGGGACATACCAACACTGGGTGTCTCCCTCATCTGCAAGTTGTTTGGACGAAGTGAGTGATAGACGAGGGTATTTCTGCTGAGGGAGCTCCCATATTCTATGGAGAAAAGTAACTGCATGGAACAAAGCCTCAATAACCACTGGGGCAGCCCCCATCTCTACCTTGATGATCTCATGTGGTAAAGATGACTTGCTCCGAATCATGCGTGCAATCATCATCACTAATGGCCTCTCCATATGCTGCCATCCATCATAATAGTCTCCCGTCCTATCCTGCCAATGGTTCCCTACTCTTATGGAAAAGACTAGGCCCCCATATCTCTGCTCCATAGAGAAGTGTCAATGTAACCAGAGTGTCAAATAGCCATAGTTTCGTGCGTGGCTCCTGAAATTGTATGTCTGCACACTATCTCTCAAGTGCTGCGCCGCACTGTCTCTCAAGTGCCCCCAAATCTCCAAATCCTCGTGCTAGTCTAGCCTCTGCTGCCTCCCTCATAGAAAACCGCGGCCCTCTCTGAAGGTCACCCCCAGCAGGTACACATAGGATCTGACATACTCAACTGGCTCTCCTCTAAACGTAAACTGCCTCTGTGTTCTAGTCACCCATGCTTGTGTGGTATTAAATGTCATAACCTTGGTTTTACTAAGGTTCACTACTGTGAGATCTTTGTCCACACAAAAAGAGAGAAAGGAAGGGAAAGAGGAGAGAGAGGGAGGGTGGGAGAGATGAGAGAAAGGGAGGGTGGGAGAGATGAGAGAGAAGGAAGGTTCTTTCCATACATGATGGTACGCACGGATGTCCACTCAAGAGAAAGGATGGCATATCTCTTTTTGAATCACATGCCACACATAGAGGCTTGCATAAATGCTTGAATATCCTCTGAAGGGAAAGGGAACACCCTTTCTGAAACATAGGTCATACATGGTGAACTTACAAAAGAGTATTTGTGTTGAAACTAATCTTTTGCCTAATCAAGACAGTCATAAAAGTGGCATCCATGTTTCTTTGTGGAAGATCAACCAAAATGTATATTGAGTAATTATACTCCAATGTTTTTTTACTTTTTGCCATGGATTGAAGTGGAGAAAAGTCATTTTGCATAACTCTTTTTTGAAAGAATTATATCTTTTTGCTATCTATTGATAAGTGAAAAGGCTTTGGGTCAAACCAAACCAATCTTTTCTCAAACATTCACTCAATATGTAAGCCCCCATCTAAGTGTTTTATACGTGATGGGAACAAACATTTGTATTAACTACATCATGTATTTAACACTTCAACTTTTAAGGGATTGGCCATGGTTGAGTATCATTTAGTTCTAAGAGAAATCATAAGAGTGATAGGTATAGAAGGATGAAAGAGAAATCATAAGAATGATATTTATAGAAGGATTAAAGGCAGCACACTAATTGGCATGCTATTGTATTCATTTTGTTAGCTTGAGTTAAAACTTTTAACTTCTTTCTTTTTCATGCATTCTTGGTTATATTGCTTTTACTATCAAACTTGAATCCCTAAATTTTAGTTCTCTCCTTGACTACACACCTACTCTATGGGGCTTTGGAATGCACTTGCTTTTAGTTAAGATATTCTTTAAATTTAAAATGGAGAGTTAATCAAATTCCTATATCTTTTGTGAGATGGTTTGAATGATGCTTGAATACGTGCCTTAGATGAAGCATGATTAAATGCAAATGTGAATGAAATGAAACGAGTTCTTCACAAGTGAGTTGGCATGTAGTATGGTTTTTACTTCCTCCAAGGGTGGAACATGTTTCAATTACAAGACAAAGGGGGAAGAAATTGGTAGACACACTAAAACTTTGGATAGTGAGCTTTCTACACTAGAGGGGTATAAATGGGATGCAAATGTAATTGCCCCTATCAAATGATGTCTTCTTCCATCTCAAAAATGGGGGTGGGCGATTTCACAATTATCAATGACAAAAGGGGCCATTCAGGCTTGGAATGGCTCCTCCAAAATTGAGTGAGAATGGATGTGCTCATCTTCATAGGTGACAATGAGCATGCTAGGATCATCTAGGGCACGCTCCACATGCTTCTTGGCTGGACACTCCTTTGCACCACTGCATTTGTAGTAGCTCCTGCAAAATTTGCTTACAAATTTACAAGATTTCAAGGATACTGACCATGAATTGACATCATGGTCATGATCAAATATGGGTTTCATACTAATCATTACAATATCTGGAACATGTACGTGCATGCTCGCATGTGTGTGCCCACGCGGACGCGTGCATGTGCATGCCTACACACAAGTGGGTATAAGGAATATTAAAAGAGAAATAGCCTGCTTGATTAAAAGAAAGAAACCAATATAAACCTTGGATAGGGAGAACCCTTTATGGGCTTTTGGCCATACTTTCTCCAAGAGTGTTCATCACTAGGAATTTCTGCAATCTTATCACTAATAGCAGGAACTATCTTCACTAATTTGCTCTTCAATTTCCTGCTGGAGGTACAAAGTGGACTAGTCAAGATTTACAAAGTGGACTAGTCAAGATTTGATCCAACAAAGTAAAGCAGCAAAAACAAAATAAAATAGCATCTAAAAAGTTGAGAAATAGTCCAGCATCACAATAGTCAAGTCTTATAAAGTGGAGGCATAATTAAGAAGTTTAGTTAAGCATTAAAACCCTCCCACTAAACTGTAATTAAAGGAAATAAGCTCACCTGCGTTTAGCACAATGGCGATTGGAAGCACATTTCAATCCAGAGTCATCTGATTGTGAAGAGCTTTTGTGGTCCATGGAAATCAAAGGCTGTTGTCGGAGGACAGGAGGCACGCTGCCTTCTAAACTAATACATGAAATGAGAGAATTTGTGGAGGCGGTGGAAACTGCAGGCGTAGTGCTAATCACATTTGCCTTCTCTAATTGAGCCAGAACTTGCTTTTCAAATCCGAGATTAGAGCGTTGATTAGTAGGCCCAGCTTGTGTTAATTGACCTGCGATTTTTCCCGCGTTGCCAACTAATGTAAGCCCTCCATGCCCGATTCGGCCCTGGTTTAGTGTTTTTTGGTCTGTTAGTCCTCCATCATTACACACTAATGAAGCACTTTCATTACTGGTAAGAGTTTCATGCCCAGGGAGGCCTCCTTTGTAGAGAGGGGTGCCCATAATCGGTTGTGGGTGAAAAAGTGGTGGCCTGAGGTACCCATTTGTGGGCAGCACTTGGCGGGGATCCTTACCCCGAACTCTGCCTGCATCTGATGAGCCTTTTTGATGAGATTTAAGCTCCTCTGAAGGCCTTACAGAAGAGGAACCATCTGGTGAGGGAGCCTGCTTGTTGAGATTGATGGAGGGATTACTATCATTTATGGAGGAGGAGTTATCATACCTGATGAAGGGGTTACTGTCCCTAATCAAGAGATTATCACCTTGCTTGTTGAGATCATTGAAGGAGCTACCCTTGCTCCTTTGCAGAGAGAGAAGAGATGCACCATTCTCTTCATCGAAATCATCAGAGCAAGTGGTGGATGAGGTGGTGGCAAGGCGAGCTGTGGAAGCAAAATGATCCTGAGAGCAAGGGGGTGGCAAGGTTTGAAGGGTATTGGGGGTGATGGAGGTAGGGGCTCTCCTCACTCTGGCATGGCTTGAGCTTGAGCTTGAGAGGAGAGAGATGACATGTTTGAAGTGTTGAATTGTGTCCAAAGCCAATTGTTGTTGTTGTTGTTGTTGAGAAGGGGGTGGGCAAGGGTGAGAAAACAGGTTAACAAGGCTATGGAGGCTCTCAATGCCTGCAGAGGCAGCAAGGTGCACATCAAAATCCAAGGCCAAAGAAGAAGAGGACGATGACGAGGAGGCGGCCAACATGTTGCTCTTGCAAAAGCAGAAGAAGGTGAGGCAAGGGGCTAGAGATACTGCATAATAATCATAGCACCATTTAAGATATACTAAGGGTTAAAGGGTATATAATATATGATAATGTTAGTATTAAGGTGTAGTAAGGGACCTTAGGGTATGTATATTATGATCATAAATAGAATGGAATGCACCCTATTTTTATACACAGAGCAAATGCATTTTAAAATTACCAAAAAAAATTGTTGGGAGAATACTTAAAATATATTAATCAAACCATCCTTTTACAACTCTCGTGAGCCCCCATCACAATTTTAAAATAAACAAAGAAAAGATCATAGCCCCCCGTCAGCCTTATATCATATCCTCACCGTCCCATCTCCTCCCATCCTACGGCTATCCTCTTTACTCAAGCCTGCCCTTTGACGCACACGCACACGCACACGCGCTATGGTTTGCTATCTTCAAACTTCAATATATATTTTTAGTAATTTTCTAACATTAATCGGTCCACAAAATGCTTCGTTTTGACTGTCTCCACCTTAAAGTGGAGTGTTAGTGATCCCCTCACCCCCCCTAATTTTTCAAAATGTACTCCCTTTCATTTCAAAGACTCGTGCATTTTCACGTTTCAAAGACTCGTGCAAAATATGCCCCCTTTAACGGCTTCACATTTCAAAGACTCGTGCACAATATATATGGTATATTAGTAAAATACCAACAATTTCTAAAAGTAGCTTGTTAGCATGTAAGTCTAGACCCAAACACTTCGAACTTTCCTTGCATGCAATTTGCATTTTCAGTGGTTAACCAAACATTAAGTATAATAAAAAGATATTATTGTAACATTCAATACTTAACGTGAAACAATTGATATTAGCCTTTAACATGTTATATTTGGTTATTGTACTTTAAAATGTACTGCAATTAGTCATTAATATTTGGTTATTGTACTTTAATATGCACTACAATTAGTTATTAATTTATAGAACGCTATAATTAATTATAGTTATAATGTGTTATAATTAGTTATTAATTTAAAGTACTATTAGTTAGTTATTATGAATCTCTCTCTCTCTCTCTCTCTCTCTCTCTCTCTCTCTCTCTCTCTCTCTCTTTCATGGCCATGATCCACCCGAGTTCAAGTCCCACTGTTGGTCGTATATGCCCTTGTGTTGCTTTCTACCGATGTTAATACCTCTCTCTCTCTCTCTCTCTCTCTCTCTCTCTCTCTCTCTCTCTCTCTCTCTCTCTCTCACACACACACACACACACACACACACAAAACAAAAGCATGCTTTTGTAAAGAAGTGCTTCTCTTGTTGTTTTTTTTTTTTTGGGTTTGCAACACAAGTCTTGTTACTATTGTTTAGATGTTTCAAAAGTTTTCACTAGCCTTTTCTTGATAAAGAATTTAGATATGGTCAGTGTGTAAAAAAAAAAGCATGTGTAGTTTACCTTCATAAAATTTATGGCGCTTCTCCATGGTTTTATTTTAACAACATTGTATAAAAGATACATTCTATGACTTACAAGCATATTTCTTCACATGCATCGACGACAACTAAAATGATCTCATGCATCCAAGTGTAACTATGCATGATTCCATTTGGGAATTAGTTTCATGCATTCAAGTGACTCAATCTATAAAAGCTAATTAATTTAAAAAATGAAACTATTCAAACACGATAAGTTGTATGTTGATATATGATCTGATGGTGGTTGACATTTTCCACACTACATTAAATCCTTTCACCACTCCCAATAAGAAGCACACAAAAAGGATTAATGGTTAGAAGGGACATATATTTTAAAGGCTAGAAGTTTTCTTAGATACAAGAGTAAAGGGTTAGTATTAGAGTACAAGGTTGAGTTAGAGATGGTTAGCTCTAAAAGCTCTATAGATTAAAAGATAGAGTAGGGAATAGGTTTGAAAAACTCAACCCATTGCATGCTAGAGTCATTGATAAATGCAAAGCAAGCTCAAACACATGTTAGGATCTTAGCAAACACAAGGAGGTATATAATTTACTAAGACATTGACAAATGTAAAGAAAGTTGAAGCACATGTCAACTCTTTACCAAAGTTACACATAAGTTACTCATTTTCTCCTCCTTCTAAAAGGCACTATTGTCTCTCTTTGGTTTTTTTGTTTCTTTTCAAGCTTTCCTCTAACATAGATATCAAGATCTTGGAAAACCAAATAAAATAAATGCTTCACTGAAGAAATTAATAAATAAAAGGCAAGCCCATTGAATTGTTCGAAAAGTTAAGGGTAGAAAGAATGCATTACACCTTAATTCTCTTTAGCTTCTTGTACAGAAGCTTAGTTGTCCCAGATCTCTTTTTACTTCCATTATCATTTTGATAAGGTGTAACCTCTGGGTGATCTATCATTTTGATACCAGTAATATAAACAATCTCTTGCATTTTTTTTAAAAAAAAGAATGCATTACCGCCCTTTTTTCCTAAGGCACTATTACCTTTTTTGGGTCTTCTTTTCGATTTCAGAGCTCCTTAAAGCCAAGACAAAGGAGAAGATCTAGAAGATGCATTTTTGGGTCTTCTTTTCTATTTCATATCTCCTTAAAGCTAAGACCAAAGAGAAGCTCTAGAGATGCATTTTTGGGTCTTCTTTTCTATTTCAGATCTCCTTAAAGCTAAGGAGAAGCTCTAGAAGATGCATTAGAAACTAATATGTACATACAGTTTTCATATAGAAGATAATTTGGTTTAGAATGTAAGTGCAAAAAATGAATACTACAAAAATTATAACGTAATTCATACAAAAAAATATGGTCCAACATATAATTTTTGTGTTATTTGCACATGAAATGATTGCCAAATTTGAATAATGTAGCTTAGTTTTTTAGCCATGGTGGTTATCTAATTAAAATCCACTTGAAAAGGTCTCATGCATTTGATGAAGCTTTCAAAATTTATCATCATACAAAGGTATTGCAGGTATATATTCAAACAATGGCATTTTAGTGCACAAAAAGTTTTCTAAGGTATGATATTGCTATCACATTAAGCAACCTCAACTAACACTAATGGCCCCAATTCTCCCTTCTACTCTATGGTGTGGTGCACCAGGAAACCCCAACCCTCCTCTGACACTTTGTACATTGCGAATGCTACAACCTGAGAGAGAGAGAGAGAGAGAGAGAGAGAGAGAGAGAGAGAGAGAGAGAGAGAGAGAAAGAGAAGAAGAAAGAAAGAAAGAAAGAAAGTTGTATTAACGTCTTCAAAAGGCCAAAATGACCTATGAGACCAAAAGGTTACATCATATCCATGAGGTACATAATCCTGGGTACAAAATAGTAATAAAGAAAGATAACAAAAATCTAGAACTTTAAAATCTGATCTAGGTACATGAGCAGAGAGCTCTCATATCACCCTAATACATCCCTCATGGGCCGCTGTGACATGGTGCTCAAGGTGTTAAAACTGAGCTGGCGTGAGAAGGTCCTGCAATGATGGGAGATGATGGCCCGGATCTTCCTATGGTGGCATGGCCGTGGGCGAGGGCCATGGGGTCTGGGATGTCAAGCTCTGTATAACTCAGTGGCTCTGTCAAGTGTCACACCTCTCGGCGGAGCTCCTACACTAGCCTGTGGTCTGGGTATGATGGGTGGATCGGCTCGGAGTGCTGGTATGGAAGAAGTCAGTGAGAGCTCTGTGTGCTGGTCCTCGAGCAGGTATAGTTGATCTGGATCTCACTAAGGACTCCCTGTGTCTATGGAGCTCTAGAAGAAAAAGTCCTAGGCATCTCTGATTCGGGAAGTCCATGATCCTGGAAAGTGGTCTGAACCTAGCTCGGAAGAGGCAGTGGAACCTCCCCCGAATCTCATAGTACACGGGGCATCGGCATATATAATGGTCCTCTGTCTCGGGCTCTGTGTGACGACATAGCTGGCATATCTGGTCCTCTGGTGCGGCCGCCCTGGGCCCATATCTGGCAGTCTCCACTCTCAGCTGGTGGGACGAGGTGCGGATCTGGCCGATCGGACATCTCACCCCCCAAAGGATAGGTGTATGTCCATGTAGCGTGGAAGGATGATGAACCCATCCTCTGTCAGGCATAGGAGGTGATCTCTGTAGAAGGCCATCTTTGTCCCTAGTGGACGACTAGGTGAACTCCATGTCCTCTGAGTATCAAGTCTGACAATGTCCTTCCTGATAACTCTGTTCCACTCTGTGCGGCTGAGAGCAAATGACGGGGCCTCTATGCTATAGTGGAAGGGGGGAAGTGCCTCCATCTGCATACCGTGCATTCCAAACCAAGTGCCTACCTGTGCATACCAGCACTCTGTACCTCCCTCAAGTGTCAACTGTCTCGAGGACTCCATGGCTAGCCGGGGGGGGGGGGGTATCTATCAAGTGGAAGCTCCCATAGCCTATGCCAGTATGTCACTGTCTGGAATAGAGCCTTGGTCACTATCAGTGGGTGCAGCCCCCATCTCTGCCCGCACAATCTCATGTGGCACTGATGGTTTACTCCTAATCATGTGTGAGATCATCGCCAGTAGAGAGAGAGAGAGAGAGAGAAAGAGAGAGAGAGAGAGAGAGAGAGAGATTTATTGGGGTTACATATTCTACTTTTTTTTAAAACAATTGTGGTATGGTTTGCTCATGCATAATTCTTTTTCACTCTTAATGCCTATCCAATTTAAGCCCAAACTCTTATAACATAAATATATTCTTTTTTGTGTGAGAAAACTATTTATATATTACTTTTTTTTTAAAAATGTAGTTTGTGAAATAACAATATAGGAAATACTAAGGCAGAGAGTTCATCGTCCTTGGACATGAAGATGTGTGAAGAGCCTTGGCTTTAACTATTAAGTCCATCCACCTTATAAACCTGAGCAGGGGTGGTTCTCCTCTCCCAAAGACCAACACATTGTGATGATTGTGATCTGATTTAGTGCCAGCCTAAGGCAAGGGCGGGGTTGATCTTCCTCATCTAGCAATGTGTTCTTGCACTGGAATGTGCCACCCTATCTCGCAGCTAGTAGGGCTAAGTCTCCTTAGCTAGAGGGCAACTCTAGAATAAGTGACAAACTCTTGAGAACTATAACCAGCAGGGCTATCGGTCTCTAGAGGCTCCTAGCCAGAGGGCAATAATAAGTGGTTAGGTTTGTGGGGGGAGGGTAGCATGGCTTCAACTTTGGTGAGGCTGTTGACAGAGCCATACAAGCCAGAGAACTCATCAACAATCTGTAAGAAAGCATCAACATTGCTCTCAGAATACTATTATTATCATCAGCAACAAAAACCTGAGTGAACATTTGTTTTGGGGTGTCTGGTAGCTTGCCTGGGGGGGTACATACATAGCCATGCATGTTGGAAGTGCTTAAGTCTAGTATTCGTACGTTCATAGCCATGCATGTTGGAAGTGCTTAAGTCTAGTATTCGTACATTTAAAATATTGTTGGTGTGTGTGTGTGTGTGTGGGGCGGGGGCCGAGGCCAGGGCGGGTACATAGCCATGCACGTTGGAGTCGTCCGTCAAGTGCTTAAGTCTAGCATTCGTACATTTAAAATATTTGTGTGTGTGTGGGGGGGGTGGTGGTGGTGGTGGTGGTGGTGGTTGGGGAGGAGGAGGATAAAAACACAAGGGAACATGATCAGATGTCACTATGTCTAGATAAAATTCGGTGTGCAGGCGGTGGTGGTGGTGGTGGTGGTGGTTGGGGTGGTGGTGGTGGTGGTGGTGGTGGTGGTGGAGGAGGAGGAGGATAAAAACACAAGGGAACATGATCAGATGTCACTATGTCTAGATAAAATTCGGTGTGCAGGCGGGCGGGGGGCGAAAGGATTTCAGGTTTCTAGCCTTGTACCTCTAGGCAAAAGACGATTAGATGCCACTATGTCTAGACATAATCTCGTATCCAAAGGGGAATTGATCCACCACCCTTCGTCGGTAAGGTTAAAGGTAGCATCGGTCAAGTCTGGCATCTCGACATGTTTTCGGCTTTTTTCAATTGGTCCAAGACCTCAAGTCTATTGGACAGTCCCTAACCAACATTCCCCTTTTGCATGAAAGAGCATCCGCCAATTCGGACTAGAATCTAGTTCTAATTATAGAATCATTCAGGGCATATACACCCGAGAGGGGAGGTTTAGAGTGAGATGGGGAAAGGTTTAGAGCTAGGAGACTTACCTTGAGGAGTTGCTAGGAGACTTACCTTGAGGATTTGCCTGCGAGTCCTCCCAACTTAGTGACCATTCCCTTTTTGGTGAGGAGGTGCCAAGCATTCTACAACACATGCTGATAAAGCCTTTACTATTGAACTCTCCAATCTATCTCTTTGCAGAGATATATTTGCAAAGATAGATAACGACTGAGCTTTTTAGCCCACTTCATTTATGTGTTTGAGTTGGGTTCTCTGCCCGTCAAGGTCACCTGTCCATGCAAACATTGTGATCCATTGCATGATGTTATGGCCATCAACTTCACCAATGTCAATGACAACTCACATTTCTCATGCTTCATAAGTCCCTTAGCTTTTCCTCTCAAATAGGGGAGAAACCAATGCTGCATGGCCGACATGCACTAGGTATCCCTTTTGAGTAAACACTCTTCCAGCTTGCTTTTCCCACTACTTACTAACCTTTTTAATAGCTTTGCCTCGTATCCTTGAATATAAAGAGTGTTACTTATATGTATTTAAAGAGTTGATATGACCAATTTGGAGTATTTGGGTGGGGCACCGGCCATCTTGGCTAGTGGTGGCGAACAGTCTAGCCAAGGATGGTGCGAGTTCAAATCTCCGCCTCACTTCGCTCCACAAGATGGGGTGGTGTGAGTAATGTCTGTTTGCAAGAAGAAAAAACAAGGATTATTTCATAAAAATAAATCCATTGGTACCCTTGAGTCTTTCCTTAATTTGAATAAGGATAAAAAGGAGATTTTCTTTTAAAGGGAATTTGAAGTGCAAGATGATCTAAGTGCCCTTTGGTGAGAAATTATCCCTTGCCTAAGTGATCCAACTCACCTTCTGATTATCACATACCTTATAAATGATGTCTTATATAATAAATATCATCTCCCCTCAAACATAATATCTAATAGCTTTGATGTGTATATGTGTGCACACATGCATTGAGAGAGAGAGAGAGAGAGAGAGAGAGAGAGAGAGAGAGAGATGCCTACAATTTAAAAGATTCAAAAAAAACTTCTAGGAGCTACGGATAATACTTCTGGAAGTATACCTCATCCATCTATCCACAAGTGAATAATTCTTAAACTTCACAAGGTAGCATCTTTGAAGTTTTCTACCTGCAAGTTTATACACCTTGTGAAACACAATTTTGTCTAGTTGTAACACCTCTTCCGTCTCATCCATTTTAGGTGGATCTTCCATAATCATCTCTTTAGGCTCCGCTCCCATAAATTTGTGCAAGAGGATTACAAGAAATGCATTGTGTATCCTCTAAAAATTCAGCAAAGCAACCGACCAAAAAGCCACTTTATTGATTTTCTTAATGACTTGAAATGGTCCATAATACCTAGTAGAGATCTTGGGAGATATCCCCTTTTTCCCAGGCCTCTTCCAAAGGCTCGCTTTCCCAAACTACAGGAGTACCCAATCATTCACTTTGATGTCCAAATTCCTTCTATGCTTTTCCTAAGAGTGTTAATGGCTATCCACACCTATGAATAGGCAATTTCAAGGTCCCTGACATTGGTGACAAAAACCTCATCTTTTGTGCAAAGGATGGGTGGCAATACCACTTTGCCATACATGATCTCAAATGAGGCCTTTTCGTAGAAGCATATACTATGTTGCTGTATGCAAATTCCATAAGTGGCAAATACTTCTCCTAGGAAGTTTTTAATTAGAATTTAAGCAAATTAAACATGACTAAATTTGTAGCTTCACTTTTCCCATCTGTGTTTGAGGATGATAAGCTGATCAAAAATGATGCTTACTGCCCATATTATTCAAAAAGAGCTCTCGCATACCATGACGCTTAAACACATGTGATATAAACATTATAATCATATGCTTAGCTTTTATAGTCGTTTTGACAAGCAAAAAGTAAGCTTTCTTACTAAACCTATTCACAATTGCCCATATTTCATCATTGCCATACTGAGTATGAGGCAAATCCATAACAAAACATGTGGCAAACCTTTCCCATGGTGGCTAGGTTCAGAACTAGCAAAGGCTGAACTAAATTGAGAGCCTTTTTCTTATTAAATTTCACCTTTTGACAGGTGATACATGAACATACATAAGCTTCGATGTGTGGCCAAAAGAAATACCTCTCAATCGTTTCAGTGGTAAGAAATTCCTGTAAGTCATTGTGTATAATATGGAGGAGCATGATATTCATCCAAAAATTTATGCCTCATGTATTGTTTTCAAGAAAGAGACTTCTATTAAGCATGAGAAAAGCATATAGTATTCATGGCTATAAGCCGGAATAGAATCACCCCAATATGTAAGGTGATCTCAACCACTGAGGAGCATCATGGTGCCATGAAAGACCTGAGGGATTAGAAGAAAAAAAATGCCATGGTCCAACTGTTGCATAAATACAACATGCTTTGCCTATACGGAATAAAAAGACCCCTGAATATGAGCCCATGTAGCCATGAGAGCATGGATGATGTCACCCCATATAGTACTAATGCACTAAGACTCAAAAATTTGGACACCCTCAATTGCCTCCGTACATCTAGCTCTCTAGATCTGTCGTGTTGTAAAACTGGCAATAATCTCCCAATAGGTGTCAATCCTCTATCTGGGTGGTTGTATAATGTGAGTGAGGGACATCTTGTTAATAAGCCATACTGGGAAATACCTCTACGAATGAAAATAGTAATGTCTGTACCACTGCCCTTGTGGAAAAGCTATAGCCCAGATTGGGAAAGCCAAGCAACTACCATACATGGTGCAGCCATAGAGGTTAAGAATACCAAAGTGTGTGACACCTTGCATAAGAAGGATCCACTTCACTCTCACAGGTAAAATGACACCATGTCCAATGATGCAAGGCAAAACCACAACTGAACTAGAAATACAAACAACACCTTTGGTACCAAGATGGCGACCAAAAGGTGTGTCCTGAAAGAAGATTGCATGATCTCCCACACTGGCTAGCATCCAATTTATGCTCTTGCAAGAGCAATACATCCACAAGCTGAGTTTTGACAATTTGTGTCTATTGACATGGAAAAAAAAACCCCAAGACCTTGAATGTTCCATGAGACAATCCTCATAAGAACTCAGAGTAGGAATGACCAAATCTTGTGGTCAACAAAGGACACCCTTTAGAGATGGAGGTACGTCTCACATAGGTAAGGGAGTGAAAATATGACAATGAAAACCTTACCTCTCATTCCCACTCTAGGGAAAAGCTAGGGCTGGTCCTTAAAACTAGAGAGGTACCATGATAATGCGATTGTGCAACATCATCCTCAAGGGTAGAATCATCGTGTATCTATAATTCTACATCCTCATACAAGGGATCAAAATCTCATGCATGTAGAGCCTCATCCTCTAAAGAAGGATCCACATCCTATGAGACAACAACTGCCAAAAGGAATGGGGTGCTTCTAGATAAGGGTTCGGGTAAGGGGGTAGGTACGGGGGTCCGAGGGTGCATGCCATCTCTAACCACAACCCAATGTTATGTGGTCTACTGAGGCACAAGGGGTAACTGGAGTCTAGGGATTCATCTGCTAGAGGTAAGACCACCCCATCTCCTAGTGCGGCCTCTCGATCTAGAAAAATATCCAACAATGTGGCCCTGTTTGATGATAAATCCAACAATACTAGTAAGGTATGCTTGTAATCCCCATCCTATGATGGAAATGAGAGCCGTCGAACATCTAAAGCATGATATGATCATCAGTGATCCATGCATTAGGAACAAGCACAAAAACTCGGGGTACACCATCAGAGCGGCAATGATAGCAGCACAAACTGAGGCAGGAGAGCCCAAAAGAGCCGATACCTCTAAGACCTAGCCAAAAGATGTCCCTATGGAAGCTAAGAGCTTCCAATAAGATCGAGGAAGAGCAGGGAACCGCAATGAGACTGGGGTAAGTTGTTGGTCCTCCACCACTAGATCAAAGCCCACCTTATATTGAAAGTAGAAAATCTTCCTAGGGCCAAGAGAAAAGGGGCTGCCAGCCACCAACACCTGAGAAGTAGCTTCTGGAGAAAGAAAGTACACCTAGAAGAAGCCTTGACCAAGTAGACGTATATCTTGGAAGTGCACAATCAGCTCCATAGGGAGAGGTGCCATAAGCCATTCATGGGCTTGTGAGGGAGAGGGGTGGGAGCCATAAATCCTCGCACAATAAGGGTGGTATGGACCTCAATGTCAATGTTGTGTTAGAGAGAAATGAGCTTGTCTTGCGAAAAGTTGATGATTCTCCCGGCTTGTGGAGGTGAGGAAGGATTAGTTGTGGGCGGAAGCCATAAGACTAATCAATGGTGGGTGGTCAACTAGAATCCAAGTAGAAATAGCTGCTGAAAGGAAAAGCAAAGGCCAGAGAAGGAGGCACGGAGCAGAAGCGCGGGCAGGAGGCAACGGGGTGTAGGAGGAAGCAACAGGGTGTAAGAGGAGGCACGAGCAGAAGACTCGGGGGGTTCACCTAAAAATATGTAAGTATAGCACGTGAGTTCAAATGAAGGGGTTTTTTAATTCAAAATATTAAGGTAAATTTACTGAAATACATTTACAAAAGGGGTTTTTTAATCGATTTTGAAAAAAAACCCGTAAGTCCTTAAAGAAAAAGGGGTCATTTTATTCAAGAAAAATTTACAAGGGGTTTTTTAAATATCCCTTGAACACACATGATACATAGGGTTTCTTAGTAGTGCACCCCCCAAGGCAGAAGAGAAGGTAGAGCAGGAGGCGGGAGGCAATAGCACGAGAAGAGGTGGCGAGAGTAGGAAAAAAATGAGGGCAAAGGAGGAGGTGGGGGCAAAGGCGAGGGAAGAGGAGGAGGTGGGGGCAGCAGCGCAAGCTCCTATTCTCTCAGCGTGTCCACAGGTGAAGGATTTTAAGAAGCTTATGCCTCATGTTTGGAACTACACATAGACAGATATCTTTCGTATAAGAGGCACGTGTATGATGAGCCATCATATCAACCCTAGATCTATTAATTTAGCATTCAAATGATACATGTCTTGCATCACAGATAAGTCTTGATGTGAGGCAATTAGAATTACAACTACATATAGATTTCTTAATAGAGCATCTGCAATACCACATTCTTCTTACCAAGGGTGTGAAAAATCTAAAAATGAAACATGGAGAGGAAATCTGTCATCCTCATATGTTTCTCCGAAAGCAAGCTTTGCTGATCGGTCTTGAATGTCAGTTTAGCTCCCACTAGTTAGTGTTTCCATATTTTAAGAGCATGAATTATAGCCAATTGCTCTTTCTCATAGATGCCAAAGAGACAGTTCAGCATCATGCAACTTTCTACTCTCATATGCAACAACATGTCCTTGACTTAGGATAGCTTCTATGCCACATGCATCACATTCAATACAATGGCTTTTGTGAATAGGGAATCACCAAAATTGGTCCCAATGTAATGGCATTATTGAGCTTTAAAAAACGCATCACATTCAACACTTTATGGCTTTTGTAAATTGGGAATCACTAAAACTGGTCCCAATGTAATGGCATTCTTAAGCTTGAGAAAAGCATCAATTTTAGATTTTTACCATCTAAACTTGGCCCATTTCTTTGTAATTTCATGGAACAGCAAGGAAATTGTTTCAAAATGGAATATGAACATCCTATAATATGAGCATAAACAAGGAAACTCCGAAGTTCATGTATGGATTTGAATTCTAGCCATCCTTAATAACTTGGATCTTTGCAGGATCCATTTGGATGCCATTGTTATACACTATGTGTCCAAGATCTTTGAGAGGAAAAAATCACTTTTTTCCATGAATCATGAGCTTATGTTTCATCAAAGACCATTTTTAAGTGTGGCTCGTTCTTCAAAAACACCAAAATGTCATTAAAAAAGACACCTATAAATGCTCTAAGATTTTTGATAATTTACTCCATCATTCAGTTAAAGGCAGTTGGAGTATTTGTAAGACTGAATGGCATAACCAAATACTCATAGAGTCCAAACCTTGTAGAACTAGATGCATGTTTTTATCAAAAATTGATGTCACCAAGTACGTAGATGGGGAAGGAGAGGTAAAAACACCATGTGCTTCTATAAACCTGATGAGTGTGAAAATGAATTATGATGCTAATGAAGATTACAACACTTACATCAGTTCCTTCAATGAATCCTTGGATTCATTTCCCCATAAAGTTTGATGAAATATATGAAGCGTAGGTGCTATCAAGCTAAAAGAAATGATATTTTGAGAAGGGTAGTGACATATGCTTAATAGTTAGTGATAGATGCTTAATGATTACAATTTTTTTAAGCTTCTAAGATACACAATGAGTTTCACTAAAGAATTGGTAGATGAACTATTCATGCACTCATTTGTCACTAAAGTCACAAATCTTGATGTGAGTACCTAGAGAAACCAAGTGTGTTTAAATTTGAACAAAGGTGCCATAACATAGCATCAGCTTAAGAAGAAAGAAGGAAAGAGGGTGATGAGTAAAAAAGAGGACAATCAATCTAGAAAGTTTCAAGTCATGCACCATTGATGAGAGAACTGTCATTCATCGACTTAGAGCTCAACACTCTAAGGTTGGTCAAGGGGTATAATAAGAGAAACTATCATTTGTCGACTTAGAGCTCAACACTCTAAGGATGGTCAAGGAGTATGATGAGAGAAACTACATTCATCAACTTAGAGCTCAACACTCTTCTTAGATGGTCAAGGATTATGATAGCCTAACAAATGTCAAAGAAGTTGGTGTTACTTAGAGAGGTTACCTAGAGAGGATCCCAAACTAGGTTTCATCACTAAGGATCCAACCCTAGAGGAAGAAATATATTTGATGGAACTTTTTAAGGAATTTAAGGATTGCTTTGAATAAAATTATACAAATTTGAAAGGATTATTACTTGAATTTAAGGATTGCTTTGAATAAAATTATACAAATTTGAAAGGATTATTACTTGAAGTTGTTATCATACCATTTCAATCATTGAAGAATCTCATCCAGCAAGACAACATCCTTACCATTTCAATCATTGAAGAATCTCATCTAACAAGACAGCATCCTTACCAAATGAATCCTAAATATTTTGTAACTATCAAGGAAGAGATAGATAAACTTGTTGATGTAGGTTACATCTATGAGTTTTAGCATATCCATTGGGTGTCAGATTATCATTGTGCCCAAAAAAAAAAAAGTCAATGCTACTATGCGAAGAGACAACTATCAAACATTTTATATGCATTCCACACAAGTTCCTTGGGTTTTCTTTCTTCCTAGAGGACATTGGGGACTTTTAATCCTCTATGACTCAAAATTTTACAAGAAACTCTTCCTTCATATTAATGTCATTACCATCCATCATGGTGTGCGCGGATGCTTATCCTCTAAAGAGAAAGGATGACTTATATCCTCTTGAAGCATTGGTTGCACACTGAGGTCTTTTTCGCCCATCATGGCCTGCATAAATGCCTAAATGTCCTCTAGGGAAAGGGCACATCCTTTCTTGAAACTGAGATCATACATGGTGAAGAAGAAAAAAGTATAATCAACAAAAATTTTCATAGCCTTGTTTTTTAATGAGGCCATACTTGGATACCATCCGTTGTTATCTTAACTTTTAACCTTTATCTTGAAACTAATCTTTTGCCTAGTCAAGGAGTCATAAAAGTGGCATCCATGTTTTTCTCTCATTCTTTGTCAAAGATCAACCAATTTGTATAGTGAGCATTAATCTACTAAGGTGTATAATGAGCAATTATACTCAAGTGTACACGATGTATTTTTGTACTAAAACTTATGTCAATCCTCCTTGCCATGGGTTGAGACGACATAAGTTATTTTGAATAAGAAAAATTATATTTTTTTAATACATTTCCTTCTTCCATCTATTTAAGAAGGATTTTCTCAAAAGTGAAAAGGCTACGAGTGAAACCAAACCAATCTTTTCTTGAACACTAACCCATACTTCCTTATGTCTCATCCAATTTTCTTCTAGTGGCCAAATATGTAGGCCCATCATCCATTTTTTTAATACATGACCAAAAAGATTCATTCATTCTATACATGACCAAAAAGATTCATTCATTCTATACATGATTGGAAGTTTTTTCACTCTACACATGATTGGAATGATCACTTATTTTAACAACAACATGTGTTCATCACTCCAACTATTAAACGATGGGCCATGGAGCATACTTCAGTTCAAAGAGAAATCATAAGAATAATCTTTATAGAGGGATTCAATACTTTGGAAGAATTATCTTTATAGAAGGATTTATTACTTTGGAAGAACACACTAGCATTCATTTTGTTAGCTTAAATTAAAACTTCAATTTCTCTCTTTTTTCTTAGATATTATATTGCTTTTACTATCAAACTTGAATCCCTAAATTTAATTATCTCCTGGGCTACACAACTTCTTTTTATGGATCTTTGTAATGCACTTACTTTTAGTAGAGAGATATACGTTTTTTCAATTTCAAATGGAGAGTTAATCAAATTCCTATATCTTTTATGAAGTTACTTGAATGATGTGCCTTAGATGAAGCAACACAATTAAATGTAAATGTGAATGAAATAAAAGAAGTTCTACATAAGTAGCATGGTTTTGACTTCTTCCAAGGGTGAAGAATGCTTAAATTACAAGAAAAAAGGGGAAGAAATGGGCAAATACACTAAAACTTAAAATAGTGAGCTTTCTATACCATAGGCATTTAAATGGGATGTAAATGGAAATGCCCCTATCAAATAATGAGCTCTTCCATCTCAAAATGGGGTGAATGATTTCATGGATAGCAATGACAAAAGGGGACATTTTAGGCCTTAAAACGGCTCCTCAAAATGAGAATGGACATGCGCCTTCATAGGTGACAATGAAAATGCTAGGATCATGTAGGGCATGCTCCATATCCTTCTTGACTGGATGCTCGTTTGCACCACATCCTTCTTGATGACTGGATGCTCGTTTGCACCACTACAATTTTAGTAGCCCTTACAATTTAGATTTTAAGGATAATGACCATGAATTGGCATCACGGTCATGATCAAATATGTGTTTCATACATAACAACAACAAAAACAACAATAACAATAACAACAAGAATAACAACAACAACAACAAAGTAATGCCTTGTGAAGAAATTAATTCTTTTGTTTTTTTTAAATGTGTAACAAAAGTCATATCTCCATTGTTGAGAGTTTTTTTTAAACGTTTTCACTAGCCTTTTCCTATGGTTTGTTGGGGAAGGTAGATCATAAGAGCTTTTTGGACGGTTTATTGGGGAAGGTAGATCATAAGAGCTTTTCAGATGGTTTATTGGGGAATGTAGATCATAAGAACTTTTCTTGATAAAGAATTTGAATATGGCCACATCCTATTGGTGCTAAAGGAAAAACAAGTTTGGTTTACCTTATCAAAATTTATAGCTTTCTCCATTTCTTATGTTGAGTTAACGATATTATATAAAAGATATATTTTATGACTCACAAAAGTATAGGTATTGTGTAAATAGATCGCATGCATCTATAGCCAACCACCAAGGGTTCCCATAGTGTGACTACTATAGCATGGACCATCCTCCTTGGACTGACCCCCTCTGGGACATCCTCATTGAACTAGTGCATTTGGCCACCCTCATTGGACTAGTGCAGCCTAGACCATCCTTCCTGGGTTGGTCTACGACATCCTCATTGGACTAGTCTTGGACCATCCAACTAGATTGGAACATATCCCCAAGAATCTCTAAATGTGGAACACTCGTGTCATTTACGGCACTGCATGTTGGTTGGCATCTTCCTGATCTTCTCACCACTGTCGCACCTTTGGTCCAAAGATAGAGGATTCTCATCAATGACATCCTATGGTGGTGAGACTCACCAAAGCATGTAAAGATGCATTAAAGGAACCAAGGGATCTAACTCTTCATGCCACGCACCTTTGGCTCATCCTCTTCATCATTGTCATTGTCGTCCAGTCATTGAGTCCTATAGTCACTATCATTCTATCTTGTGGGCTCCACCTCACTATGACCAGTGCTAGGTGTGCACGGTGCAGTGTGAGGAGTTGTAACAACATGTGGAAGTGATACAAGGGATTCAATCTTCTTCTCATTTGTTACGTCTCTTCATTTCAAGTCTATTCAAGTCTTCTTTTATTGTGTGTGATTTGAGGACTCTGGGACATACTGTCCAGAGTACAATCACCACTCTCGTAGTGTGCCAAGTAGCTAGCCTTGCTACATCATCCAAGTGTAGCTACTTGGCACACCACTCTCGTAGTGTGCCAAGTAGCTAGCCTTGCTACATCATCCAAGTGTAGCTACAATATATTATGCATGAGTTTATTTAGGAAATGATTTCATGCATTTAAGTGCCCCAATTAATAAAAAAGATGAAACTATTTTAGACTTGGCAAGTTGTCTATGTTGATATATAATTTGATGGCTGATCTTTTCCACACTACAAAGTACACCAAAGATAAGATTCTAAAGGTTATAAGTTATGAGTAGTAAAGTAATTAAATTAGAGTACAAGGTTAGAAGTTATAGTAAATACCTAAAATTAGAGTACAAGGTTAGAAGTTATAGTAAAGAACTAGAGTTAGAGTAAAAGGTTAAAATTAGAGTACAAGGTTAGAAGTTATAGTAAATACCTAAAATTAGATTATAAGGTTAGAAGTTATAGTATTAAAGAACTATAATTAGAGTTTAAGGTTAGATTGTTAGTTTAAAACGCTTTATGGATCAGAGGTAGAGTAGGGGTTAGGTTAAAAGAATTTAATCGACTGCATGCTAGAGTCATGGACAAATACAAAGCAAGCTCAGACACATTTTGAACACTTAGCCAACACAAAGAGATATATGGTTTACTAAGGAAATTGACGAATTTAAAGAATGCTCAAGCACGTGCCAACTCATTACCAAAGTTACACACAAGTGACTCATTTTATCTTCCTTCCCAAAACGGCACTATTGGATCTCCTAGGTTTCCTTTTTTCCTTTCAAAATTTCTTGCAAGGAGATATAAAATCCTTGGAAAACCAAATAGAATAGATGTTTCACTAAATAAATGAAAAAACTCAAAGCAAACCCAAGCACATGTTGACTCGGCGGTTACCTAGTTGAAACCTACATGAAAAGGTCTCATGCATTTTGCAAGCTTTCAAAAGAACACAATAAAAAATATGCATATAAAGTTATTACACATGCATATTCCAATAAAGGCATTTTAGATACATTTATTAAGTTATGTGCAAAAGGTTTTTTAAGGTATGATATTGGTATTACATTAGAAAACATTAATTGACAATGGCCCCGACCCTCATGCTATACCCTATGTAATATGCTTAATGAATGCACCAAATTGAGAGAGAGAGAGAGAGAGAGAGAGAGAGAGAGAGAGAGGAATACCCATAGTGTATCCTTGCATACTATATGCCTCCTTGGTGTATCCTATATCCCCATCTACCTATGTGTCTGCCATGAGTGATGTGTCCACGTGCACCTCCTCGTTCGTTACTCTTTGCAACATCTATGCCTTCTTAATGCACCCTCTACTTCTAGCTAAGAGAGAGAGAGAGAGAGAGAGAGAGAGAGAGAAAGAGAGACCCACATGCTTCTTAGCACTCTTCCTTCTTCACCTTGCATCCTCGCATGTCTATGCCTCGTTAGTGTTTCATGTGCCCCCATCTACCTATGTGTGCTTGAGTAAGTGCATGCATGTGCGTGCGCATGGTGTGCATGTGTGTGTGCGCACGCACATGTGTGTGTGTGTATGTTGAGATATCGGGCACAGTGGACACTGATGACCCGCATGGGGGATAGGCCCCACACCTACACCACTGGCATGGTTGGTGAGATCATGGGTGATATGCGGCCAGTGGGATGACAGGCTGTGTGACAGCCATTCTAGAGACTGGCATAGTTATAGCGCCAGCTCATTTAGTTGGGTTCACACTATAGAGAACCCTATTATGTATTTGGTTGAGTACCTTTCATATGTGAGTACTCTTATCTTTGTATATGGTGTGTTGAGTGTTGAGTGAAGAAGAAGAAGATTTTCAGCCTCTCACCTTTTGTGTTCTCTATTAGGGTTTTGTGAGTGTGTGTGTGTGCTTGCAAGAGCTCAAGCTCTCTTCTCCCCTGTATCTTTTCTTGGTATCAGAGCCTAGTTCATGCCAAGGGCTGAGCTGCAAGCAAGAGAAGCACAGGAAGCGGTACAAGGATAAGCGCTTCAACCACTCTTCCGTATTTGTGTTGGCGACTACACCCTGTCAGGAGCTCTACAGGAGGCACCAGCAAACGACCTATGATTGAGGAGCTTTCTTCACGGGAGTAAAGCTATAGGGCAACTATACTGTCCTATTATCGGACAACATTTTTTGGGCCGAAAATGCGTTTCGAGCGCGTCAGGACCTCCATTTTTTAGAAAGCACGCGATTTCGAGCACTGCAGATAAGTCATCGATTCTCTGCAAAACTCTGTTTTAAGAACTGCAGGAAGACAGATTGGTTGTGCAGTCACTGTGTGTGCTGCAAGGAGGTCAACAGTTGCCATTGGGTGTATGTATACACATTGAGGTCACTGGTTGTGACATTTGAGTCTACTACAGTACCGCTGCAAAAAATACAGTAGTTTGTGCAGGACAAACCAGAGTGCTATTTCTGGTAAATTTGTGTGTCTGGCAAGATGTCAAATGATGGCATAACTCAGATTATTGCTGAGAAGCTTGATAAGAACAACTTCCATGCTTGGAGGTTCAGGCTGACAAATTTCCTGATGGGAAAGTGCTATTGGGACTATATAGAAGGTGAGCATGAAGAGGCGCCAAAGATATCAGATATCAATCCGACTGCTGTAGATGTGAAAGAGTTCAAGGATTGGAACCAAGGAGCCAGAAAAGTTCAGGATGCCAAGTCCCCCAAGGAGGCATGGGACACCTTGGTAAAACTCTATGAAACAAATACCAAGGCACAAAATATACAGTTGAAGAATGAAGTTCATACTGTGAAGAAAAGGAGTATGTCTGTGAATGACTATGCATTGAAGATAAAGGGTATTGTGGAATCCCTTGCATCTATTGGTGTTTCAGTAGATGATGATAACAAGGTGGAAGTCTGTCTACGTGGTCTCAAGCCACAATACAAGGCATTCAAGACGTCTATTCAGACTTGGGAAAACATTCCCAATTTTACAGATTTAGTATCTATGTTGATAACAGAAGAGAAGAGCTTGGGTGAAGACCAACAGTCTTCACAAAACAAAAATAGTTCAGAGCAACATGCCTTCTACACAAGTTCACGAAGAGGACAAGGTAGAGGAGGTCGTGGACGCGGTCAAGGAGGTGGCCAAATAGGTAATCAAAATTATGGCCAGCAGCAGCAACAACAACAGTCCCAAAATTCACAACAACAACAATAACAACAACGACACGCAGGTGGAAGAGGCCAATTCAGAGGCAAGGAGAGTCAAAGAGGTCGTGGAAATTGGCAAAGGCAGTATAATGATACACGTGGATGCTTTCACTGTGGTAAGCCTGGACATGTGTAGGCAGATTGTTATAAGAAGCAGACTGACATGCAAAATGAAAAATTGCAGCAAAACAACTATGCATCCTCTGGCAGAAACAATGAGGATAATTAAAGGTTGTTTGTTATGCAACATGTCGTTAATGTCATGTCTGAAAATGTTGAAGCAGCACATAAAGATGATGTATGGTACGTTGATTCAGGTGCTTCGAACCCCATGACAAGTCATGGGGAGTGGTTCAAGGAGATGAGAAACCTTGAAAGACCAAGTATTGTGGAAACAGGGGATGACACTGCTCATCCAATTGCCTATGTTGGAGATGTGCCATTGTCTATGCAGGATGGCAAAGTGAAGTACCTTGCAGATGTACTTCATGTTCCGAACATAACAAAGAATCTGGTTTTAGTTGGCCAGATGATTGATCAGGGTTTGCAGGTTCGGTTTAACCCTGATGGTTGTTATGTTGAAGACTTTAAAGACAAGTGCAGGTTGGTTGCAAAAGGCAACAGAGTGGGTAGAATGTTTACGTTGAATGTAAACATGCCTGAAGTGAGTGCTGCGATGTTTGCAAATGGTTCAAGAATTATTGCAGACAGACATTTGGCATAAAAGAATTGGACATGTGAATGTGCAGAGAATGAAGTCTCCACCATTCAAAAGCATTACAAGTTTTTTTAAGTTTGTTGGTGATGGTTTCAATGGGCTTCTTGGCTATTGTAGGAGATTACACATGTGGCTAGATGAGGCAGCTGGAAAGAGGCAAACACAATGTGGCATCGACTAAGCAGATCAATAGTTTGATGCAGAGGATTAAAGAGCTCTCAGAGGAGCTTGAGGTGCAGAAGAATAATTTAGCGCATCGTGTGCGCACAATAAATCAATTTACCGATAATTATGTTCATCTTCAACACTCCACTCATAATCTTCGGCGTCGTGTTCACCATTTCACTCACCTTCCCATTGGATATCATGCAAGGCAAAGAAAACGTAAAGCTGTTGGGTTACTTTCTAAGACAGCAGGCGCATGCAAGAGGCATAAACAAACAACCAGGTAAAATTTTTTGTAGGAATTATAGCAACTTTGAGAAGCAATTAATGAATAAAGCATCTCTCATGGGTGACTCTTGCGATTGTACGGCATGTGCAACAGCTATACTAGGATGTAACAACACTGAGAACAATGTTAATGTCTCCCTTCTTCAGCATGTCCTTCAGGAGAAGGATATGATGGAAATGATAACAGGTTCTGGTAATGATAAGCTACGGGAGACCCTTCGTCAACATTTCTTGAAGGAAATCAAAGAAATTCACACCCAAAGAGATGCTTGATATATGTGACTCAGCAGGTATTAGCCAGAAAGGTTACAGAGCAATGTACAGGTCAATCACTTTAGGGTTGTGAGCAAAGGGAGTTACGCAATCCTTGCTTCCAACACTTTATAGCTTACAAATGGCAAAGAAGTGTGCTAATGGTGATATTGCATCCATGTTTAATGGTGGGTACAAGTGGGTGGAGGATATTATGCCCATGCCAACAATCAAACCCTTTGAATACAATGCATATAACAATGTCTACATTGACATGGAAGTGCTACAAAAGGCAATGATTCAGTACTATGGCCTCACACTTGAAGAGACAGGTGGAAATACCATGTTTGTCTTGAAGTTGGATGAATGTCAAGTGGTTAAAGGTCAAAGACTGGAGCGTGTTAGTTTAACCTTGATGAGCCGAGCACTTAGAGGAAAGCCTTTAGAGACCCAAGAGTTGGATGCAACTGAAGACAGCAACAATAGTGGTCAAGGGCATAAGCAAGACTACTACGGCATTCAATCAAAGAAGAACATCTGGTGGCAAGCAGCATGGGTCCTCCCAAAAGAGAACCATGATACCTTGAGGTGGTATTTTGAACGGTCTGGCATTCAACATGTCGTCTCTTGTCAGGTCAATGATCAAAAGCTTAATGTTCCCGGGATAGGCTTCTTTAACATTGAATGGCACTTGGGTGGCGATCTAAAAACCTTAAAGTGTATGTTGGGTTGTAAAACAGGTGCGAATACTATATTCTCATGTGTTTACTGTTGTCATTCCAAGACAGCAATAGACTCAAGAGTAAAAGGGAAACAACCTAGCAAATACAAAAGTCAAAAACAGGTGGGTGCAAAAAGCCAATCGTTTTTTATGCTGAACAGAGGAAAGGATCAAAGGTATGGCATAATGGCATATTAAGTTGTGACCAGAGCAAGCCACCGAGTCGTGACCAGGAGGACAATGCTTTGGAACCTAATCTTGGACATTCCACTATGTCAAGTGCATGTGTGTACATTACATGCAAGACTCAGGATTTTGGATAAGCTATTGATGCTCCACATAAACTATGTCTGGAACATGGAGCCCGAAGATCGACGAGAAGAGTCAATACGTGCACTAGAGGGTGTACTTTCCTCTATTGGATTACATGCTGGTGCAGTGGTCTTGACAAAGGACAGAAAATCAAACCCTACACAAGACAACCCTAATAAAATTGGCATGGGTGGATCAAAGGCAAGACACTTGCTATCAAACCACTTGGGTTCTCATAGCCACACTAACTTTGAAATTTGGAAGAAGATATGTGATGTTACAACATATCGAGCAAATGATGCCAGGCTTGGCCTAAAACATGCACGTGTATGGGAGGTGTGTAATAAAATGGTCGATCTTCTAGAGCGACCTCACCTGGATGACCATGGTATTGAGGCACTTAAACAAGCCACTTGTAGATTTACAAAAGAAATGGTCGAGGCATGGGGAGAAACACACATTACTCACTACATGGTAATGTTATATTTCTTGCGTCCTTGTAGTATGTTCTTCATACTGTTTGTTGACTTTTTGTAATTTTCTATACAGCATATATTGTATGCACATGGGCCATACTTTCTCGATAGATATGGCTCTTTAGCACTTTGGAGCAATCAAGGCATGG